>NC_056731.1:845220261-845302761 GCF_019279795.1 Protopterus annectens
GTGTGTGGGTTATTTAGGCATCATTCATTTGCAGGGTGATTGCAGTGCATGTAAAAATTTTAGCTCCCATACTTTATCAGAAAGGAGGAAAAAGTTACTAATAAAAGGCCTTTTGCCTCCTGAGTTGGCATTGAGTGAGAAATCAGCTGCAGAGGAGTCATGCAAGTATATTAATGACTTGAGACTGTGGAAAAAAGACAGGAAAAAACATTTAATGTTTTGGTGTTGTAGTGGTTGCTGTGTTTAAGAAGCTGTCCTTAGCCAAGATTCCCAGATCATTTGCACCTTCCTAGTCAGGACCCTTGGGACCTTTGTCCTTTCCAATTCTCCCCTCCACCGTGGGATTCCTCAGATGCCACAGACTCAGTGATGAGAGGTAGAGCTGGGAGTTTTTCATTTGAAGAGGAGTTCAAGTTTTTCTTTTCACCCTGTTTCAGCATCTTCCCCAAGTCCTACAAACCCCTTCAGAGATATACACTAGCTGTTTAGGAACATATGATATTGATATTTAAGGCCCAGCCTCGTTAGTGTTATCTCAGCCCACTGTGTGTCTATAGCAGCTTAAAAATATCTTCTCCCTTCTTTTTCATCTCCTCCTCCCCTAGCCCTGTTTTAGTCCTGGCATTGATGGAATAAATGCCTGTGACTGTAGCTGCACCTTCAGTGTTGGCAGATTTAGTTTCAGCTATTCTGATACCTTAAGCACCTGTGGTTATTTTGGAACCAAGAACGGTATCATTGTTGGGACCCACTAGGACTTTTGAGGGGGCCCATTGTTCCCTTCAGCCCCAGGGTTTTTGGTGCCATTTTCAGCATTGATTATCTCAGCATTTGACCCTTTGGTATCAGAATAGACTATGATGGTTTAGACTTGTGAATGGTTGTTGCTGTCCATCCTCTGTGCTGGTGCTAATGGCACAGAGTGTTTTGGGCCCAGAGGTTACTGAAGACTTTACAAGAGTGAAGTGATCCCTTTCTGGCTACTTGCTAGTACATTTACACCCTGTGGATTCCACTCAGAGAACCCATCAAGGCAAGGACTTTAAACCAGACTTTGATTCACCCTAGAGGTCAGAAGTTATTATAGGCATACAGTGCGGAGAGGGGATCTGAGATACCCTCTTCCCCAGAGAGTTCAGATGACTGTCCTTCCCAAGTTCCTCCAGGAAGAGGTGGCGCAAGGGGAAGCACCTTAACTCCCTCTTGGAGTCTCCCTCCCCAGATATAGATTTTGTTGAATGGGAGGTTTCCCTTAAATCCTCTCTGAAAGTTGCCACATTAGACAAAGCTTTAGAAGTAATGAGGCAAGGGGTTTCTTGGCCGCCAGTCATCCCTACGACCTGGTAAGAAGAAATCTTGCTAGGGGCCTACAAGTCCTCTCCTTTAGCAACCTGGGTAGTTCCACTTCCTGACAAGTTAGTGGACATGGTGTGCAACAAGGTGGAAGGAGCCTGATGTCACTAAACCCATACCTAGAAAATCTGATAGAGTATTACGGATTCCCAAGGATAGATACACTAGAGTAAAGGCCATCTAGTTGACTCATATTCATTTCTACTGCCACCAAGAGGGACATCCCAGAGGATGCTCAGCCATCCATCTTCCAGATAAAGAATTCCGTAGGCTAGGAATGCCTGCCTGTGTACCTGGTATATTCTTAGTTAGAGCTCTGATCTACATGGCACTTATGACTAGATTTCAGTGGTGACTTGCAGAAAAAGCTGTGAAAACTCTGAAACAACTGCTAGCTGGTGGTCTAAGAACCCAGTTAGAATCCCAGATGGTAACCATACCATCTGTTTTCCTTCGCCATGCTTTGTATTCATCATGCTACAGGTGGTACAGCCCAGGCACCAAATTCCAGCCTAGCCATGAAGAGATGAGCTTGGCTGTGATTGCCAGATTTTGCAGACCACTTCAAGGTGACGTGTCAGTTTTCCTTTTGACTGATCCTCCTCATTTTGACAGTAGGTGAGAGCCAAACTGCTACAGTCTGAACAGGTTGTCAAGACTTTCAGCTTTTGGGGCCATGTTTGTGGTACCTCTGAGATCTTCCACAGAAATCAGAATGGTTCAAAAATGTAAGGTTTTGTTGATCCTAGCAGCCCTAGAACAGGCAGTTGTATGACTGGGGTTTTCAAAGCAGAGAAGAATTCCATTCTAGAAATCATCTCAGAGGTAGAGGTGGTTCAAGCCATCAAGGATCTGGGGGAGCCTTTCAAGACCATAATGGTTCCTTGACTGTCCCACTCTGGATGTAATCGAGTGACATCTTTGCTTCCACCTAAATGGTTGAATGGCCATCACACAGGACAGGTGGATAGGAGACATCATATTCAGGGGCTACTTTATTCCCTTTTCAAAGATGCCCAAAATTCTTCCCTCCTCCACTTTCTGTGCAGAGGAGATCAACGTAGGAGGTACAGTCTTCCTTTCTAAAAAGAGATATCCAGGAGGTCCCACTTGAACAGAAGTTGTGTGTATTTTACTTCAGGTTTGAGTCTGTTAAATCAGTATGTGAAGAAAAAGTTGTTTTGGAAGGTTACAGTGCAGTCAGTCCTACTATGTCTGCAAGCAGGAGACTGGATATGCTCTTTAGACTTGCGAGATGCTTAACTTCTTATGAAAATAGTGAAAGCATCAAGGAAGTACCTGCACTTCCAGGTTGGATCCGGTCACTAATGTTTCTAAGATTTGCTGTTTGGTCTCACCACAGCCCACTGGTATTCACCAAATGCATGGCTTCTGTTGCAGTCCACAAGCAAATGCTAGGGGTAAAAGTTTTTCCTTAATTCGATGACTGGTTCATAGTGACCCTGACTGCAGAGTTTACTGATCCAGCAACACAATATTTACTTCAGCTGTGTTGGTCCTTGGGAATCGTGATTAGTGCCACTAAATCCAACCAGCTTCCCACTTGGTATATCCCGATGTTCTTCATCTCACATTGCTGCAGTCCTTACACTTGGGTAGTCCGCTGTCCTCGGTCGGCCCGAATATCAAAGTATTAGGCTGACGTCGGTCAAGGCGCTTAAGACTGACATCAGGACGTCAGGGTACAAATGCGCATGACCGACGTCATATCCTCAGTCTTTTTTGCCGCATGGTCCGATGCAGAAGCAGCGTTGCAAGTGCCGTTCGGCGTTCTGAAATTTTTCGAATTCGGAGTTTCAGACCGAGTCAAAGTTGGCTAAGTACCCCGTTGGGGAATATTTTAGTTTTTTCTTGAGTGGTTTACCGGATGTCAGAAAAAGTGAATAATTGTATTTCTTGTGGGAAACAGATACCGCATAGAGATTATCATACTTTGTGTATTCCTTGTTTGGGGCCTGAGCACGACGTTGTTGGGTGTCGCTTTTGTGCTAGGTTCAATAAGTGCACTATTAAGCGAAGGTTAGATTGTGCCAGGTTGGTCTTTGGGAAGCGGTGCAATTATAAGATGCCGTCGGATGCTCCGACGCCCGCTTCTTCGAAGAAGCGCAAAGACAAGGCAGCTAAGCCCAGGCAAGATGAGTCATCCGTACCGGACGCCGGTTCTTTAGAGGCGTCAGTGGAACCGGTGGTTCCGCCGGAGGCTTCTCTGGAGTCCCAGGGGGAGACTTTGTTATTGCAGGATGTTGCCTCTCAGGAGGCAGGTCAGGCTGAAGGGGCTTCTCAAGTTACTGTACTCCCCTCCCTTCCTAGGGTGGTTAGGTCCTCTCCTTCTGTTTCTAAAGCTTCTCCCAGAGGCAGGCCAGGTTTAGCTTCTGTTGGGGTCACTCCTAGTTCTTCAGGATCTGTGCCCAAGAAGCACTTGCTTAAAATGGCAGAGGATTTAATTACTTTGATTAGAGGTTCTTTGCCCCCTCCAGATAAGAGGCCTAGGGTGGAGCCAGAGTTGGGGAGTTTTGAGCAGGCTTCAGATGTTTCAGAGTCTTCGGCTGAAGACTTGCAGGAGTATTCTCCTTATTCTGATTCTGATGCAGATGATTCCACTCCTTCTGCTTCTCCTCCAGAGGATTTTTCTTTTTCAGAGACTCTTCATTCCATGAGGGAACATTTTAAGTGGGAAGGTCAGGACTTCTCTGATTCCAGGAAAAGGCTTAGGGAATTTTGCTTTTACCCCAGCATAGGCCTTTGGCTATACCTCCTGTTCTGGATGTTGTGGAAGATGTGTTTGCGGAGGCTTCACTTAATCCTGATTCTTTGCCTCCTGCTCCTGTTAAACCGGATAGGTATTATAGGGTGCCTGAGGCTCATAAATATCTTTATAAGAGTCCTAGGGCGGACCCAGAAACTGTTAGTCAGGGACCTAAGGGTGTCAAGGCCTCTGTTGTAAAAAATCCGGTTCCTCCAGATAAAGAGGCCAGAGCTTTGGATAGATGGGGAAAGAAAGTTTATACTTCTTCCACCTTAGCTATGAGGGCTTTGAATTGCCAGTTTCACATGCTGAAATATCAAAATTATCTTCTTTCTCAACTGAAGTCTAAGGTAGATGCTCTGGCGGAAGGCATTGAGTGTAAGGAATTACAAGATTTGGTACATGTCTCTGAACAGGTGGGTAAGCATTCTTTACAATGTGGTTTTGATGCTATACAGGCCTCGTCTAGGGTGGCTGCCACTGGGTCAGTTCTTCGCAGGCACGCCTGGCTGAGGGATCAGAATTTGTCTGAGCATGTTAAGACAAGGATTTTGGATGCTCCTTTACAGTCTGATGTGTTGTTTGGTTCACCTGTGGAGTCAGTCTTGAAGAAAATGGAAGACAAGGCTAAGTCTATGCAGACTGTTAAAGATTTTTGCAAGTCCAGCCTCCAAGTTTAGTAGGAATTGGCCTGCTAAGGGGTGGACGTACCCTTCTTATGATTCACAGTCTAGGGGTAGATCTAGACGTGGTAGGGGCAGAGCTCAGAGCTCCTTCAGACCTAGAACAGGGAGTTCTCCTGCACAATCTTCAGGTGAGGGCAGGGGCCAGTCCTTTCGTAAACAGGCCCAATGACCTACCTTTTCAGCTGCCAGATCCTTCTTGCCTGGCAGCACCTTTGGGAGGAAGGTTGGCACTCTTCAAGGAAAATTGGAGTTTGATTACCCAAGACAGATGGGTATTGGATATCATACACCAAGGTTACAGGTTTTATTTCCATACCTTGCCTCCTTTCAAAGGCATGCCGGACGTTCCTCCTCAGCAAAGACTAGAGGCTCACAAACAAATTTCTCTGCTGCTCCAAATAGGGGCCATACAACTGGTCCCTCTGCCAGAAGTGGGCCTAGGATTTTATTCTCGCCTGTTCCTAGTACCAAAGAAGGGGAACACATGGAGACCAATTTTGGATTTATCTATCCTCAACACTTATCTGGACATTCCCAAGTTCAAAATGTTGACGTTGCAACAGCTTTTACCTCTGCTGGGCAAAGATCACTGGATGGTGACTCTGGATCTCAAGGAGGCTTACCTTCATGTTCCTATCAGGCTAAGTTGCAGGAAGTATCTGCGTTTTCGGGCTGGGACTTCTCATTATCAGTTCTTTGCATTGCCCTTTGGCTTATCTACTGCGCCCAGAGTGTTCACGAAGGTTCTGGCTCCAGTGATAGCTTTCTTCAGGCTAAGAGGAATACAGATCTATCCTTATTTGGACGATTGCCTGATTCTGGCTCAAGGAAAGGACGAACTTCTTCATCATTTACACTATGTGATAGCAGTGCTAAGATGCCTGGGGTATTCTGTGAACGAAATAAAGTCCAGTCTAGTACCCTCTCAGGACATGTGCTTTCTGGGTGTGAGACTGAATACAGCATCCCAGATGGCCTTTTAGACCCCGGACAAACAAAAGAATCTTTCTCTTTACTTCCATCAATTGTCTCATCAGTCCAGGCTGACTGCAAGGACAGTCCTTCAAGCCTTGGGGTTCATGGCATCTTGTATTCTGGTGCTTCCCAATGCCAAACTGCATATGAGGAAGCTACAGTGGTATCTCAAAAATGTATGGACACAGCACTGCCAAGATATGGACACTGTCATTCAGATAATACCTTGCATTCAAAAGGAATTTTTGTGGTGGGCTCAGGAATGTCACCTAAACAAGGGACTCTCTGTGACCCGGCCAGAGGCGAGTCAGATTCTAATGACAGATGCCTCAGACAAAGCTTGGGGAGCTCATCTAAATGGAAAGTGGATACAAGACACGTGGCCTGCCAGACTTCTACATCTACATATCAACTTGAAGGAGATGTTAGCAGTCCAATTTGCATTAATAGCTTTCAAGGATTTACTTCTTCCAGGGCAGGTGTTGGTTCTAACAGACAACACAACTGTCATGTGGTACATCAACAAGCAAAGGGGAACACATTCCTATCCTCTATGCAGACAAGCAATGATTTTGTGGGAGACTGCTCTCAGTTTACAGCTAAATCTTCAGGCAAGGTTTCTGCCGGGAGCACAGAACTCCTTAGCAGATGTGTTGAGCAGACAAATTATGGATCCCCACGAGTGGAAATTGGATCCTCATGTATTTCAGAAATTGACAGTGTCATGGGGAACTCCAGACATAGATCTGTTCGCTTCTCCACTAAACTACCAGCTGCCAAAGTTTTGCACAAAAAGGTTTCATCCCACAGCTTGGAAAGTGGATGCTCTTTCATTCAATTGGAGCAATCTTCATGTGTATGCCTTTCCACCTCTGCCTCTCCTCCCAAAGGTACTTCTGAAGGTCAGACAGGACAAGCCAAAGATGATTTTAATAGCTCCAGATTGGCCTCGACAGCACTGGTACCCACTACTGAGAAGTCTGGTACGGGAGCCTCCATGGCCTTTACCTTCAATTCCACACCTGCTGTCTCAGGAGAACAGTCAATTACTCAATGTCAAACTTCACTCTCTTCACCTGACAGCCTGGCATATTCTGTTTTAAACCCTGGAGGGTCTCAGCTTCCACAGCAAGTTTTGAATGTTATTTTGGAGGCCAGAAGGCCTAGTACAAGGAAAGTGTACGCAGATAAATGGAAGAGATTTTTATTTTGGAGTGCAGCAAAGGCATTTGATGTTTCTAAGCCTAATTTAAGTGTGGCTCTTCAATATCTTACTGAGTTACTGGACAAAGGTTTGTCCTTCTCTTCTATTAAGGTTCATGCTGCAGCAATTTCTGCTCACTATGACTGTGACCCACCATTGTTTTCTCATCCTTTGTTTAAGCAATTCCTTAGAGGGGCAAAGAATATAAGACCCCCACGAGAGCTCCTACTCCTGCTTGGGATCTCAATTTTGTGTTGGAGAAACTCACTCTACAACCTTTTGAGCCTGCAGCTACTGCTGAGTTGAAATATTTATCATGGAAGACTGCTTTTTTGTTAGCCATTACCTCTGCGAGAAGGGTTTCTGAATTACAGGCCCTTATGGCAGTTGAGCCTTTCTTAATTTTCCATAAGGATAGGGTATCTTTGCGCACTAATCCTTCCTTTATGCCTAAAGTGGTTTCTAGTGTGGCTTTAAACCAAACTATTCATTTGCCTACTTTTTATGCAAACCCCCAAAATAAAGGGGAAAAGATTTTGCACACTTTGGATATACACAGGCAGTTGTGATATTATTTGAGCAGAACTAAAGGGTTCAGGCAGTCTCAGCAGTTATTTGTTTCTTTTGCTTTGGGTTCTCAGGGCAAGCCTGTGTCAAAACAAACTATTTCTAAGTGGATTGGGTTTTGTATTGCTTTCTGTTATTCCCATCATGGTAAGGAGATTCCAGCTGGGATTAGGCCTCATTCCACTAGGGCTACTGCCACTTCTACAGCTTTTTAAGGGGTGGCAACTAAAGATATTTTGGAGGCAGCTACTTGGAGTTCAGTGCATACTTTCTCTAAGCATTATCACCTTCCACTTTACTCTAAATCGAGGGCTGGTTTTGCCACTGCAATTTTACAGGGCATTTTGGCAGCTCCTACTGCTTTATAGGTTTGCCATCCTCCCTTATCTCTGCTTTGGGATTCTACCCAAGTGTAAGGACTGCAGCAATGTGAGATGAAGAACATAGTACAGTTTTGTACCTACCATAAATGTAGATGTTCGAAGATCCACATTGCTGCAGTCCAATTTACCCTCCCTCCTTCCCCTCTGTAGTTAAGAGGCGGTTGTGTGGTTTGGGTTGTACATATTGTGAATATTGTATATATTGTACATATGGTTAGCACAAGGGTGGTTGGTTGTTTTTTTGCTGTCTTTTGGTTTTGACCTTTCTGTTTAGGGTCTTCTGACATCTGGGGCAAGAAAAGACTGAGGATATGACGTCGGTCATGCGCATTTGTACCCTGACGTCCTGATGTCAGTCTTAAGCGCCTTGACCGACGTCAGCCTAATACTTTGATATTCGGGCCGACCGAGGACAGCGGACTACCCAAGTGTAAGGACTGCAGCAATGTGGATCTTCGAACATCTACATTTATGGTAGGTACAAAACTGTACTTTTATTGGCTGTTAGCTGGTTACAGTTGGTCAGAGAGCAAGATTGCCACCAGGCACTGTTGCCACAATAGACCAGGAAGTCTCAGGTCTCATTCTCACCCCAACACCGCGGCTACTGTGACTCCAGAGTTTTGGGGCTCATAGCAGCTGCAGTTCAACCAGCTCTTTAACAAGACTGCTTATGACAATCCTTGAGTAGTCAGTCAGGGTACAGTGAGATCAGTCCTTCCAACCTACGTTGAACAGAATCTGACTGTCCAGTGCATGTTTAAGGAGTCTTTTGTGATGGACTGAACCTTTCAGGGGGTTCTTCCTTTCTTCGTCCATTCCCAGCTGCCGTGACATCTTTGTGGGAGACCTTTTTTGACACAGGATGACCCAGGCAGACGAACTCTTGAGGCCAAGTTTATACATCAGTTTACTGGAGACCAGAGTGGTCCTTCTAGAATTGCAGCCATTTGAAGGCTTACCAGGATCATCTCACTCCAAGTGTGATTACCATACACTGTGACAACATGGCATTAGTTTGGTACATAAACAAGGAGGACAAAGATCATATCCCATTTGCAGAGTACCCATGAGGGTTTGAGAATGGGTCTTGCATTCTCATTGCTTTTCTAGAGGCAACACACATACCAGTGTGATCACGAACAAATTAAGCAGGCAAATTTTGCTACATCATAAATGGTCTCAACAGCAAAAAAAAAAAAAAAAAAGTCTGGTACATGTTTTTAAAGGCGAGGAGGAGGCCTTGCTCTGATCCCTTCTCTTCAGTCTTCAACACCAAATTCAGAGATTTTTTTTCAGCCTCATTCCTGTAGAAGGGCAGGCGCCCAGAGACTTCTATATGCTTTCCCTTCTTTTCCTTGATATCCATATTCATTTAGAAAGCAAAAGTGTGACATGCAGAAGTAATTTGTTGGCCCCATTCTGGCCCTGCAAGATTGGATTCCCCTTGTTGTGACCTCGACTTCAGAGAAAATCCCTTCTCTTAGTACAGCACTCTAATCCATTTGGGTCACCTCAACCAGACATTTACTCCCTTCATCTAACTGCTTGTCTATTCCACTCACACTAATGGCCAGGGATCCATCATTTCCCAGTAAGGTAATTAATCTGATTACTGCCTGTCCAAAAAAAAAACTCCACTCAAACATTTATAGAGGTAAGTTAAAAAAGTTTACTTTGTGAGCCTCCAGCAAAGGCATAGACCCTACCTCAGCTTCGCTGTCTTTGGTTCTTGTCTTCCTAGCTTAGTTAATTTAAGAAGGTGCCAGTTACTGTATGATAAAGATCCATTATGACATCTGAATTCTCCTTTCATTCTGGACTTTTCCCATCCTCAGTTACATTGCGTCAGAAGTGTAAGGCATTCTTTGTTCCAGACTAGGCCTCCCTTGTCTAGGCTGGTCCCTTAGTATGCGTTTTTTTTTGGAGAAGTTAACCAAGCCTTCCTTTGAGCCAGCTGACTCCAGCGATTTAAACGTTTCTTACAGGGAAAACTGCCCTGTCTATGACAATAACTTTGGCCAGATGAGTGTCAGAAATTCATGCCTTTTCTTCCCATTTTTTATAACCACTTTTCATACCGAGTTACCATTAGAACTATCTTAATCACTCTGTCAATATACCATTTTTCTTCCCTAGATACTAAAATAAAGGGGAATATCGGTTGCACTGAGTGGATGTTCATTGACCACTTGTTTCTATTTCCACCTCACTAAGGATCAAGAATGTTCACAAGCTGTCCAAGGCTATCTGCGGCCTTACTTCAGCTTTAACTCTACACGTTATTACAGCAGCAGCATCATGTTCAGCCAAGCATATGTTTGCTAATCATAGTTTGAATGCAATTTGTAGGGTTTTTGCCTCCTTTGGGGCCACCATCCTAAAATGCTTGCTGGGATTCTGTTCTGTTATAGTGTCCTGACAAGACTAGACCACGCACTTCTGTTATGCACATACCAAAATGATAGATTGTCTGATGTCTGTCTGGACACTGGAACAATCCTTCCCAGCTTCCCCCACCATATGTGATTTTCAAGGGCCTGTTTTCCAGGAGACCTGCAGGATTCTGCTTTTGTTGTTCCTTAGGAATCTCTTACACTCTGATGTTGATAACTGTGGCCTAATGGTTAAGGTATTTGCCTTATAAACACAAGTTGCTGGGTTTGAGTCTCACAAGGGATAATTGGCTAGGCTTAAAATGGCTCGCAAGGGCAGTTCGCCTAGTACTAATCTATGAACATGGTTGGGTGGGTGGCTTAATGGTTAAGGTGTTTGCTTTAAAAACACAAGGTGCAGGGTTTGAGTCTCACAAGGGATAATTGGCTAGGCTTAAAATAGTTCGCAAGGGCAGTTAGCCTAGTACTAATCAATGAACCTATGAATGTGTGTTCTGGTTTGTCTGATATTTTTCCCCCTTATTGCTAGCTTCATCACTTAATCTGGAGTAGCTCATCAGGGGAGAGTAGAGAGGAGCTCAAGCTTGCAAGATGATTTTGTTGCAGGTAAAAAGGCTCCAAAGTGAATAGTCTTGCTGTTAATGTTTGGACACAGACCAGCCATATCTGTCATTCTGGTACGTACACAACTTAACTTTCTCAGCAGGTCTCGCCATTCTTGTGTTTTCCACCTTGTATACACAAAACCTAGATTGAACTGATTTGCTGTCTGATTTGCCATTGTTCTTCTGAGTCCCCAAAGGGATGATTTGCGACTACTTTTTCTTATAGAGGGCAGGTTACATTCATGTGAATCACAACTGGACACTGTAACTTAGTATGTATGGAAGTGGTTTCTAGCCCTGGCCTTTGGTGGCTTACAATGTTGAGTATAATCTGCAGAAAAGTTTCCCCTGAAGATCTCCTTCTTCAGTAAGTATGTACATTTACCTTTTCAAACCGCAACCATACGGTTGTCTGTTTCTGTAATGCTTAGTCATATGCGACTATACATTTGCTTTTTTTCTAAATGAAAGAAGTGTTGTTCTGCATTGTTTTCTAATATATATTAATTTGTAGAACTGTTGTGCTGTGTTTCCTTGCAAAGAATGTTCTAAAATGTTATAGTTAAGTAAAGTATCAGTACCCCGCATTGGCACCAAATGTTTCATTGATCATTTAAGAATCATGGACAGAGGAAGTGTGGCAGCAGAGAATTGTACATCTCGATGTGTACAGCTGAGTAGATTTCTTAGCTTTACTGAAGTGTAAGGTGTACAGCTACTAGCTGAAAACATTGATATACTGTTGTGCTGCACTGGAGTGGAATCACCATGTTTAAAATAGCAGGAATTAATTTAGTGCATTGTAACTGCTGTAGTACTAGACTGTGTTATGGTTTTATAGACTTTGAATAGTGATGTAATGTATTTGTATAAAATGTATGCATCTCAATGACTGAAGTGTGATAGGTAACCAAAACATGCAGTTATTACTGCATCTTTAAACACTTGCCTTGTGTCATGCATTTGTTATGAAAAATTGGACATTATTGAAATGTTTTAAAACTGACGGTTTGTTTGTAATATGCTCTGTGAAAAGAAAACATGCAGCAGAGTGAAAGTGCTTCTTCTGGTTAGTAGCTGAAAGCAGGGTGAGGTTGTACTTCCTTATGCCGTCTGACATGGGTTTTTCTGGCTTTCTGCAGTTGTACCTGCTTCTCTGTCCCAACCTAAACTGCAGTGCACAGTGCTGTGTTTAAGATAAATTCTTAACTGTTAGAAAATTGTTTGTCCCCATGGACATGTTCATTTTTATTTATTCATGCACGTGTACTGTCTTGTTGCTCAGCATTGTTGATTTGCAAAAGTTAATATATTAATTGGTTTTAGGTATTTGAAATTATGAATGTCTGCTCACAGTTTTGAATGTTTGAATTGCATGCTTGTAAAAGTGTGCTTAAAATAGGCTAGATGGCTGGTAGTGCGGCTCCTGTATTTGACTTTTGTACTTGTTAGATTCACTTACAAGTGACTTGTTTGTACAAGTGGCTACATTGTGTCTAATTTCCAGCCATCCAACTATTTCTGAGTGTACATTCTGCTGTTTTTATAGATTGCCCGTGGCCAGTAATAGATAATGTATACATTAGTAAGGAACAGTAAGCTTAATTGATTCTTGGCAGTAAGTTAGTAGGTCATGGGCAATCAAGAATAAGTAGCAATCATGTCCCCACTGTGGGATATTTTATCATTGTGGTAATATTTTTCATGGCTTTGTGTGATCTTGTGATCTTCACATATAATCATTTTGCAGTAGCGATTCATTTATATGTACTACTCTGTAGTTACTGGAGTGGCTTTGAAAGCTTTAATTTGCAGTGTTCATAAGGAACCTTACTTGGATTTGCAAATTTTGTTTTGATTAGTCTCGTACAGAAATGGTAGATCCAAGGAATCTTCCATTTGTTTATCATTGTACTATATAAGTTGCAGCATGTCTTAACTGGAATCTCATTGTCATTTTATTAATCCTTAGTGCTGGGAGTGTTTCAATTTTCCAGTTATGTACTGTACGTAGTTTTTTTTTCCCCCATTAAAGTGCCTTTAGTGTAATGTCCGCATGCGGTCTGTCCTGTCTGTGACCCGGCCATGATGTGTGTTTTTATGTCCAGTCTCAAAAATCCACCCTACTCTAGTGATTAGTAATTATGGATTTTAACAGACCATTAAGTGAAGCAGTTAGCTATTTTTATTTACCTTTTTTGTCTGACCTCCAGCTTTGAATCTGCCCCCATCTCCAGTTTCCGAGTACCTCAGTTTCTCCTTTTAGGTGAGAACCTTGATTTCTTCCTTTTGCTCGGCAGACAAGCTGACTTCTCAGGGGATTCAGCCTTGTAACTAGTGGATCCTAGGACCAGGGAGTGAGGACTCTCATGAAAAAAGGCAAGATGGCTACCCAGATCTGTTTCATTATGGATGACCAGTTTTAAATAAATAGGAATGACCATTTAGGATATTTGGCTGGGATAAGTTGAGGGTAGTGACATCTTCATAATTGTCTTTCCAGCCCCCCCCCCCCCCCAAAAAAAAAGAGGCCCAAGAGCAGGATTCTTCTGATGAGGAATTAGATTGTTGAAGAGTTTTTGGCTTATTTCTCCCAGATTCCCACTTGTTTGGATTATGGTTCTGAGGAAGAAGACTGTATTAGTCCAGACTCTCCTCTTCCTTTGGGGTTACTATCTCTTGTTTGATGGAATTTTTCAAGTGGGACTGCACCCTGGTTTCAGATGTTCACAAGAAGTATTATGAACACTTCCAAGTGGAGTCTCCTAAGCCTTCTGCTCTTGCTGCTTTGCTTGGATACCTTCCCAGCAGCTTCTCAGGCTCCTAATTCTCAGCCCCCTGCTGCCAAAATAAAGACAGGTTTTATAAGATATCCGGTGATTGTAAATTTCTTTACAAGTATCTCTCTGCTGACCCCTCTGTTATTTCTGTTTCTTCTGATAAGCCTTCCAAGCTTTTGCTTTCCTCTAAACTGCCTCCCGCTGACAAGGACAGTAGGGGCATGGAAAGATTGGGCAAAAAGATGTACACCTCTGCTACCCTGGTTACCAAACCCATAAGACCAGGTATGTCTTAGCCCCTCTCTCTCAGACCTTTCAAGCTGTTTCATATCTTCCAGATTCTTAGGGGAAAGCTTCGTCCCTCTCTCTGTTGGAATCCTCAAGCCATTCCATTAAATGTAGTTTTGATGCAGCTGATGCCTCTTCTAGAGCTGCTGCCTTTGGTTCTGTGTTAAGACATTATTCCCGGCTTCACCTTCAGCCTTTGCCTGATGATATTAAAGCCAAATTGATGGCTGCTCCTCTTGACAATAAAAATATTTTTGGTTCTGCAGCTGTTGAGCTTTTCAAGTCTCTTCAGGAGAAGGGTAAGGCTGTGCAGGAATCGAAACATATTTTTATTTCTCCTCTTCCCAAATTTCAGAAGAATTATCCTACCAATTCTGTCTTTGTACGTAGACATTCTCCCCCTCCTCCCAAAACTAATAAGTGTTCTAGAAGGGCTCCTACCCTTTTCCAGACCAACCAGGTTCTGACGGTTTTCTTCCCTCCCTCCTAAGCCATGTTCCTCTAGCTCAGTCTTTCCCTGTATTCTTCACAATTGGTTACTGATCACTCCGGATTCTTGGGTTCTATCCATCATTTGGCCAGGGTATTGCAGGATATGAAATCCTTTCCTCCTTTTTTGGACATTCCTCTAACTCAGGAACTGCTTTTTTTTCCGGATATCCTTCAGAGACTTTGCCTCAAGGCAGAATCCAAGTAGTTTCTGCTACTCAAAAGGGTAAGTTTTTTTTTTCCAGAATATTTCTTGTTCCTGGAAAAGAAAGCAACTGGGACCCATTCTGGATCTTTCTCAGCTCAACACCTTTTTAAAGGTTCCTTCCTTTTGAATGCTATCCCATCATACTCTGTTATCCCCTTCTTCCTGAGGCCTTCCTAGTCTCTCCGGACCTCCAGGATGCCTATCTCCATATTCCTATTCATCCCCATTGCAGCAAATGTTTCTCTATCTGTTCCTTGCATTTTCAGTACTCTGCTTTGCCCTTTGGCCTCTGTACTGCCCCAAGGGGCTTCACCAAATGCTTTGTTCCTGTGATTGGTTTCTGTAGGATGAGGGAAATGCAGATCTTTATCTGAATGACCTAATCGTCCAGGCTTCTCCAGAGAACTTGCTTCAGCATTTTCACTGTTATTTGCCTCTTGCAGAGCTTAGGGTTTACTTTAAATTTCCAAACATCCTTCCTGACTCTTTCTCATTATCATTTTTTTCTCAGGTGCAGGCTTCAGACCATTCCTATACTTTCATCTCTGCCACCTCTCAAGGCTTTACGTCTAATTACATTTTTTTAATCCCCCCTTTTTTTGGTTGTTACAGACAGGGTATTTCTAAGGCCTCTGGGGTTCATGGTTTTCACCATTCCTATGTTTCCTCTGCCCAGGCTTCAAATGAGAAAGCTGCAGTGGTTCCCAAAATTAGTCTGGCTTCAACTTTCTCTTCCTTTGGACTTTGAAATTCCTCTTCTTCCATGCCTCAAGCTAGAGCTTCTGTGGTGGATTCATCAACTGTCCCTCGACCAAGGGCTTCCTTTTTAGCCTCCAGTCTTCTCTCAGGAACTCTCTTCAGATGCCTCAGATGTGTGGTGGGGAGCAACTTTCAGCCTTCTGAAGGTTCAGGGCCTTTGGCCCCTTCGTCAGAAGAAGGACCATATCAACATCAGAGAAATGAGGGCTTTTCTGGGCTTCCATTCTGTATTTCTTCCAGGACCCCTCAAAATCTTTATGGACAATACCACAGAGGGCCAATGCCTACTAAATATTGGAGGTTGTACTTGTAGGAAATCTTTAACAGTTTGCATAGATTTAGCTTTTCCTCCATCTTTTTAAGAACTACTTCTGCTTTGTTGCCAAATAGGCGGTCCTGATTTAAGGGAACATCCAGTAATTTAGATTTAACATGATCTGGCAAGGATTGCTCCTTAAGCCAAGCATGCCTTCTAAGTACAGACCCAGTGACAGCAGCCCTGCAAGATGCCTCTAGTGAATCAAAACCACATTGCAAAGTATGTTTTCTAACCTGTTCAGCAGAATGCATTAAATCTTGTAAATCCTTATTTTCAGCACAGTAAGGAATCAAGATAATTTTCTGTTTAAGCAATCCAGTAATATGCTGCTGATATGAAACTGGCAGTTTAAGGCCCTATTGGCCAAGGTTTGCAGAAGTGTATACCGTCTTACCCCATCTATCCAGCGCTCTGGAGTCTCTGTCAGAGGGGGTAGGATTTTTGGCAGTAGTAGCCTTAATGCCTTTGGGTCCCTGTGAAATGGTTTCAGGATCCGCAGTAGGATTTTTAAAAAGAAACTTGTGAGAGTCGGGAACCCTGTAATATCTATCAGGCTTTCTGGAAGCAGGAGGTAAGGAGTCACGGGCCAAGCTAGATTCCTGAAAGGCATAATCAAAAATGTCTAGTACTGGAGTGTTAGCTAAAAGCCTGTGCTGGGGCAGAAGTAAGAAATCCCTAAGCTTATTTTTTAGAATCAGAATAATCCTGGTTTTCCCAACAAAAATGCTCCTTAAGAGTATGCAAGGTTTCACCAAAAGAGAAATCCTCTGGGGGGGGGGGGGCAGAAGGAATAGAGTCCTCTGCATCAGAATCCTCATAGGTAGATAAGGGTAAATCCTGGTCATCAGAGGAAACATAATTTTCAGAATCCTGGTCAGAAGTATCATAAGCAAATTCAGTCCTAGGTCTCCTAGAGGGGGAAGGTTGGCTTCCCCTGATTAAAGTAATAAGGTCGTCAGAATTTCTTATCATTTGTTTTTTAGGCATAGAGGCCTGACCATGCAGTCTGGCTGTCGGTTTTCTAGGCATGGTTCGAGTTTTAGGCCTTGAAGAAGAAGATGGTGTCTGTTTTAATATGCAAGTCAGTAGGCCTGAATATACCCTCAGAAGCCGGTGCCTGCACAGCGGCTCCGGAGCCATCCAAGGTAGAGATATATGCAGTTTCCACAGTTGAAGCATCTCGCAGCATACCGGACTCCGAATGGGTCTCTGTAGAGGTCTGCGAATCTGAAGTGGCTGGTATCGGGCTGTGAAAGCACCTCACTGAGTACCAGTGAACTGACGACTGGCTTAGGAGAAACGTCGTTGGCAGCTTTGGACCTAGGCGGCCTGTCCCTGTCTTTATCTTTGTTTTTTTTTTCAGAATGTCGGTAGTCGGATGGCTTACCGAAGAAATATCTAGATAATTGAACAGAGTACCAAAATATTTAGAAGCGTAAATATACAGACAACGGATAGTTCATTGCTAAAATAAGGCACAAAACCGCCAGCGAGGTACGTCGTGGTCAAGGCCTAGGCAAGGAATATAGTACGAATGGAAATCTTTATGAAGTATTTGCTTTCCACAAGAAATACAGTTATTGACTTTTACTGACATCGGTTTAGAGCAAGAACAAGTTTCCCCAATTGTGATGACTGCAACAGTGAATACACTTGAACATCTGCATTTATGGTAAGTGTACACAACTGTACTTTTAGGGGGCTTGGTTTTACCTCTTGTGCAGACTAGCACTTCAGATATGGGATCTGGCTATCCAGTACCAGGTGACTCTTCAAGCTGTTTATATTCCTTCAGAACAGAACATTGTGGCAGACTCTGTGAGCAGGTCCATAACACAGACTCATGAATGGATGCTTCATAGAGACTTGTTTCTGGACATTGTCCATCAGTGGGGTACCCCTCAGATTTTTTTGCCCTTCCTCTGAACAGACAACTTTCTGTCTTTTGCACCAGGGAGTCCCATGTCCTGTGGCTTGGAAAGTGGATGCCCTCTCTTTCTCTTGGAAGGGTTTTTTTTATGCCTTCCCTCCACCTTCCTCTCACTCCAAGGGTTCTGTTCAAAATGGAACAGGACTGTCCCAAAATCTTGCTAGTTACTCCCTTTTGGCCTAGACAGCATTAGTGTTCCCTGTTCTTCTGCACTTAGCCAAGGGCAATCACCATAAGTTATCTCACAGGCTGGACCTACTCACACAAGCGAAGGGGACTCTTATCCATCCCCACTTGTCCACTCTTCAACGGGCACTGTGGATGATAGGGTTTTGATATATTTT
Organism: Protopterus annectens; assembly: GCF_019279795.1. Classification (NCBI taxonomy): domain Eukaryota; kingdom Metazoa; phylum Chordata; order Ceratodontiformes; family Protopteridae; genus Protopterus; species Protopterus annectens. The sequence continues at coordinate 845,238,315 of NC_056731.1, forward strand.
AGGCACCTTTTTTCTGAGGATATGCTTCAGGTTCTGCAGGAGGCCAAGAGACCCATTACTTGGAAATCTTATCCAAATGGAAGAGATTTTCTGTTTGGTGTCTTGTTAGTAGCTTGGATCCACTTTTTCTGTGGAAATTCCTTTGGTTCTCACTTATTTGCATGTGAATTGCTCAGTGCTGGGTTGGCTTACTCTTTAGTGAAAGCCCACTTTTCAGCTATTTCTGCTTTTCTGCCTCTGACTCCTACTTTGGCTTCTAGATTTGAGGTCAAACAAATCCTTAAAAGTGTCCTTCATATTGAGCCTCCCAGGAAGCCTATTCCTCCTTCCTGGGACCTTAATTTTCTTTTTTTGAGAAATTGACTCAGGCTCCTTTTGAGCCTACAGTTTCAGCTTCCTTGCAGCATTTGGAAAACTGTTCTGGCCCATACTTCAGCTAGAAGGGATTCTGAGCTTCAGGCCCTTATGCTTGTGCCTCATGTTTTAGTTTTCACAGGGGCAGGGTGTCACTTCCTACTAATCCTTCTTTTGTGCCCAAGGTGGTTAACCAGTTCTCTCTTAATCTGTTCATTTGCCCTCTTTTTTCCCCTTCTGCACAGTCTGCTAGTGAGAAGGTTCTTCACACCTTGGATTTGCGTAAGACAACTCTGATATTATGTAGATAAAACTGAACTCATTCATAAGTCTGAGCAGCGTTTTGTTTCCTTTCATCCTAGTTCTTTAGATTTTTTTTTTTTGTTCCTAAGCAAACTATTTCTTCCTGGAACTTTAAGGCCATTTCCTTTTGTTAGTCTTTTCATGGGAAAAGTCTCTCTTCTTCTGTTAAGGCTCATTCTACAAGGACTGTGGATTCTTATGGTGCTTTTTCCAAAAGATTGGATACCAACGCTATCCTTGAGGCAGCTATTTGGACTTCTGTGCTTACTTTTACCAAGTATTATAAGTAGGATATGGTTTCCAGGGCTATCCTACATGGCTTTCTTGAGGGCTGTGCAGGACCTTCCTCCTCCCATTCTTCTTGAGCTTTTGTACTCTTCCTAATATATGGAATACTGCAACAGTGATATGGAAGGTAAAATCGTACCATAATAGTAATTCTACAATGACCCCCCCCCCCCCATTAATATTCCAAAACGTGCATGCTGATTGGACAGTGGGCCCATTATAAATCCGACATATACTAATGGAAAAAGGTCTAGTCGCCCGGACTTTTTCCATTTAGTATAAGTCTTGATTTTTTGTTTGTGTTAGGTAGCAACAGAGAATGGAAGATCTCCATTGCAGTAATGTCGCTGTGTTATACGTTTAACATAGTGAGATATCTTAAAAAAAAAAAAAAAAGCAACGGAAATCTTTCTTTCTTCGTTGCTTCCTCTACACAGCTCTGATGTACTGCGTAAGCATTTGCATGCGCAGTACATCAGAAAAAGCCCCAGGATAGCAGAAAACCGCGGAAGGGGCACCACGCAAGTATTATACAAAGGCATTATTTAAGAAAAGTAAGTATTTTTGTATTTTTTTCCTTAAATAATGTCATTGTATAATAGCAGTAACCCACGTCTGGGTGTGGGTAATGCTAGATTTACCCACAGTTGTCTTTGTTTGATCACTCGTGCTCAAACCACATCAACCATGGATAAATCTAGCATTACCCGCACTCAGATGTGGGTTATTGCTTAAATATCCTTCCCTTCACTGTTGCAATGTTCCTTTCCTCCCTCCACCTTTTTTCTTTTTTTCCTTCTGGATGCACATGTTCTTATTTTACTCCCCTGGACTGTTCTTCCTGGAGCTTTTTAGTTCCAAGGAAGGTATGTCCGTACGTCACCTTTATGCTGTACGCCGGGAGCACACATCCCTATAACAACCTAAGGGTTTGGCGTACTGGCCGGGCGTCAGGCTACCCATGGCAGAGGATCCCTAATGTAAGGAATACTACTACAGTGAATGGAAGGACATCATCTGTGGTAAGATTTTACTCAACTGTACTTTCTCCACAGTGAGCTACAACCCTAGCTGGGAATGCTTTAACTTCCTCCAGGGTAAGCAAGCAAACAAAATGCCAGTTCTTCCTACTTTAATTTCTTTCCTTCCACAAGGACAAAATTACTTTGCCTACCAAACCACCATTTGTTTCCAGTTAAGCCACAACAGCAAATTTTAAACGGTTGCTTCCTTCTCCTGGCTTTCCAGATAAAGTGCTACAATACAGGTCACATCTCTTGCCACAGAGGTCATGGGCAGAAGCGCTTTTTACTTGTGCAAACCTCGCAGAAAGATAATTATTTGTATTTTTCTTTATGATTAAGGAAGGCTGGAAATTCACTAGCTAGTGTTTTTTTTCCAAATGGAAGTAAGGGAAAGCCCTTCTTGCTACTCACAAAACTCCTTCTACTAGACCGGCCTCAACCTGTAATGCTGTTGTATAACCATTTCCTTGGATGGGATTTGGGATTGTCCTCTCCTGTCCATTCACTAAGCATTTTAATTTAGATTCTGTCTCTGGGTCTGAGGCACCCATCATTGTGTCTCTTTTGAAGAGTATGTGATTTACATGGTTTCTCCCCCATAATGGGGACCATTTAGTTTGTACCCAGAACAGCTCAGTTTGACATGACAGGATGTATCTTCAGGGTGCAAGTTTTGACTGCATACAGTAATAGTACTGTTTGTATGGTCTCCTTTTTCCCCATGTTTTCACAACTTTGATATTGGTATTTATAATTTCCGAGCATGTGGAGGGGGCAGGGGGGACTTGCCTCCTTTCAAAAATGGAGCCTTTTGAAAAATGTATACTGTGGAGGAAGGCTCTACTGGTTATTTTTGTCCAGCTGAATCTTTTCTGAGTTTTAACTTGAGTTGTAGGGGAGCTACTTCAGTAGAGTATTGAGTCTTTGTTTTTCTGTTTTCATTTCCTTTCTTTCATTTTCTGAAACCAGCATTGTTTAATTTAGGGTCCCAAGGGAGCTAGAACCCATTGTGCACAGTGTGTGTTCAAAGGAAAGAAATTTAGTTCCAGATATGATGGCAGTCTGTTGTAGACCCCCCCCCCCCAAAGCCTACTAGCAATTTGAAGGATGCACAGTTTGTCTTTAGAAGGTGGGAGGAATTCATAACCAACAAAACCCCATATGGACACCTGGAGAGCATAAAAGAAGGCATTCCATCTGAGAACTAAACCAAATCAAAGCACCATGCCATCCAGAGACAACTTTTGTAATAAACAGGACTAGCATCTGCAAAAGGAAACACTGAGGGGTTTCTATTGCCATTTCCTTAATTTGGCAGGTACTACTTCCCCATTTCTTTCTTCATTAATGACTTATTGCCTAAACTAGGCTTCGGGTATATTTAGGTACTCTAGAGGATACTGATGTATGATTTGCTGCCTTCTTTAGGACAGAGAGGAAAAAGTCACGTCTGGCCTATGCTTGTTAAATATTCCTCTGTCAAGGAATGCCAGTAACTTTTGGAATATACATAGCTGCAGTATAGCAGCTTCCTTTTTAAGAAATTTCCATATTTTTACTGGAATCTGTAATGTCAGGGTTATGACTACCCTCTGATCTTGCCACTAGGGTTCTTGGGTTGTCTTATTCCAAGGAATTTCTTTCCTTCTTTTCCTTTAAACTTTAATGTTATTGCTTGCTTTGTTTTGGCCCTACTTACTGGTTGTGCAGATATGTGGTGTCAAAGGTAGAGAGAATTAAGAAATTGTGCTTACACCTGTCAGAGCTTAGTACATTTGCATGAGATGTTCATATATTTACCTTAATAGGCAGCAGTGTTTCACAGGAAAAATCCAACGGTAGTTATTTGAACAGATGTATAGTCACTTTTTAAATGATAGCTCTCAGACTTTGGATCAAGTCAGATGTGATACAGATCTGAGAAAGAAAATGAATGTAACTTTTGATGTGATGTTGTCCTATCTTGTCTTCGTTCTTCAGTGGTGGGTTCGGAACCGATCCTTTGTTCTGCCTCTGCCGTATACTAAAGCTCGAGGTCTTTCACTGGCTCGTGGCTGTATCCCTATCCCATCATGCCCTAGGAAATCTCCCCAGATCTCATTTTCCACTAAACAAATCGGGTGCTTCTATTTTGGCTCTGGCTAAGTTGATCTTTTTTCTTATAACTATTTTTATATTTGAAGTTTTGTTCTTGCGGTTTAAACACTTAACTAATTTTTAGCTGTGTTATTTTTTAGACAGTTCGCTCTTCTGTTTTTCTGGCTGTCATTTGTCTCTCTAGGCTTACGTTACTCCCTATCCCGATTTGAATTTAGTCTTAAAGCCAGTTTTTTAGTTATTAGTGTGTGTCATATGGAAATTTATCACTTCTGCTACTTGTTTCTAACATACTGGCAGCTCGTTTGATCTATGTTTGCCCGTTTTAAGTTAGAGGGCTATCCTTATTCCCCTCTGGCTAGGCAGCTTCTTTTCAGTTAGAGAACTGCTGCACTTTCCTTTTTCCTGTAGTTGCTGAACCTTGAATCTTTCTCTTGTTGCCTTAAAAAAAGTTTATATATAGTATTGTGGTAGCTTGAATTTGTCTGTCTAGACTGTTGAGCAGTTGTGCATTTTTTCTTGTACTGTTTCTTTTCCTTTTAGAGGACTGATTATGTCTAAGGAAAATAAAGAAAGCCAAGCCCTCTGGGGTTAAAAAGTGTGTGAAGTGTAACCAGAAAATGTCAATTACTGATGGACACACTATTTGTGCATACTGCCTTGTGCCTTTGCATCTGCAAGGCGACTGTTCCATTTGACACTCTGTTAGTGCCAGAGTGCTACTTGAGAGGAAGGACCAAGCTTATATTGAGAGGTTTACTGAAGTCCCCCTTCACTGAAGCATTAGAATCAGGTCAGGGTACTTCTAAATTGACCAAATCTCCTTCATCCAAATCTGACAAATCTGGGAAAAGGTCATCACTGCCTTCTGGCCAATCATAGCCAATAAAAAAGCTGACTAATGTTATTTCTCCGGACCCAAAGAATGTTGGGCCTGAGAAATCTTCAACATCAGCTCCTTCAGTATTGGTGCTGATGGAATTTGAGTTATGGAGCCGGTCCCTGGAATTGGTACCGGTCTCCCCTACTTTAAGGTCACCTCTCCCTGTAACGGGTTGGATCTCCTGCCCCCTCCTCTCTGTCCTCCAGGAGTCTTTCTAATGATGTTGATTGGGTGTTGCTCAGGCTCTTCAGGACAATGTCACTGGCCAAACTGCTATCTGCTCCAACCCAGAGGGATTTGGGACCGACCAAGACCTTCCTTTCGACATCAATTTCTCCTCTGTGCCTGAATGTCTGGGGCCTATAGTGGAAAAGTTGGCGCCAAGACCTATTCAGGGTTTGTCAGTCCCAACATCTGCTCCAACATCCTTGGTTCCATCTGAGCTTGTGGGAGTCTAGGAGCAGACACTCTCTGGACTGGTCCAAGGAGGGGAGTCTGATCAGACTCTTGGGGCTTCAACACAAATGAGCTCTGCTTCTACACCGGCCTTGGAGCCAACTCCCTTGTTCCAGGGATGCTTTCTGGCCCTTCGGAGCCGGAGGTATCGCCGGATCAGGGGAAGGGGGGCTTTCGAGATAAGTGTGCTGTCTCCTCAATCAACTCTGCTCTTAGGCTCTGACATTCTTTCCCCAAAAGCACTGGCATCTGTCTCGGCACCACATCATCCACAGACACGCGAAGACCGTAGGCCTCAGAGTATCCCATCGGGTGAACCCCTTCTTCTGAAACCTCTCCAGAATGCCATTCTGAAGAGGTCCCTTGTAAGAGATTTTGCAAGAGGACGAATTTAGACACCACAGGGGAGTCTGTCACCTCTGATACAGACCTCGAGTCAGAAGGGTCCTGAAGGTCACCCTCTGAGGACGTCTCGTTTGCAGACATCCTGGAAATCCTTAAGCAGAAAGGTAGCTGGAAGTCCATCAGCCCTTCAGAGGAGGAGTCTGTTTACCTGAAAGCCTTTGGTTCACACACTTCCACCTCTTGGGTGTCTCTGCCTTTTGACGAACTCATGGAATTAGTCGAAAGGCTTGGGAGTCTTCAGACACAGTGGAACCTGTTCTTAGGAGGCCAGATCATTTTATCACAGCAGCTTCTAATAATGATTTCCTTACTAAAGGTGTTGCAGTAAATGCTATGATGGTGGCAGCAGCCACCAAGAAGAAACTTTCCAAAACATCCTCATCTGTCTATCCACCGAATGAGGAGTCTTGTGCGATGGATAGATATGGGAAGCACATGTTTTCTTCAGTGACTTTTGCACTCTTCGCTGATTTATCTGACGCACTTTACTAGGCTACAAAGAGATCTCTTAAAGGAGCTAGGATATACTCTCCAAGGTACCATAGCAGAAGGGGTATCAGACCAAGTTTCCTCTCAGCTCTCCACCTTAAATTGTGTGGTTAACTCCTCCATGAGGCTAATTTGTTATGCAGCAGATGGAGCGAGTAGAGCAGCAGGTTCAGGAATTTCCCTGAGAACACTGTTGGATGCACTTGTGTGACTTTGCGGAGCCCTTTAAATCTTCCTTTATAAATGCCCCCTTCAATGGCTCGTCCTTGTTTGGACTGAAAGTCAATGACACACTACCAGGTGTGAGCAAGAAGGAAAAGCCCTCTACTGTAGGAGTCCGTTTTTCTCTACCTTCCAGACCTTATCTAAAAGGTCAAAAGGGAGGAAAAAATGTGGTTCTGATAATCCTAGGGAGCTTTCCAAGACTCATTTGTTGACTCTTCCCCTAGGGGCAGAGGGGGAAATAGTAATGGGAGACCCCACCCACATGGCAGTGGGGTTCTGCAAAATCAGGGCGACAGGGATTCTTTCTGTGGTATGTCTTTTCAGCACCCCCTGAAGGGAGGCCAGTCTGGCCTGCTCTGGAGGCAGTCGGGGGTCGCTTATCTTTGTATCCAGAAGCCTGTCTGAAAATAACAAAAGACAAGTGGGTACAAAGCATCGTATCCAGAGGTTACTGTATACCCTTTTCCTTTCCTATCCCAAAAATAAAGAACCTCCCAGACATTCCACCCAGTCTGAGGGAACAGGCAATTCTAGAAATGTAAAATTTACTAGAAAAAAGTCATCCAAACAGTCCTTGCAGACCAAATAGGATCCGGAACTTACTCAAAGTTTTTTTTATTACCAAAGAGAACAGGGGACTGAAGACCCATACTGGATCTCAGCAGATTAAACAAATCCGTACGGAAAACAAAGTTCTGAATGGTAACACTGCAGTCGATATTCCACTTTATGGGAAAAAAACGATTGGATGCGCTCTATAGACCTCCAGGATGCGTACTATCACATAAAAATGGACAGGCCATCCAGGAGTATTTCAGCTGGGAGCCAGTCACTGTCAGTTTCAGGCTTTGCCCTTTGGTCTCACTACAGGCCCCAGAGTGTTCACAGAGTATATGGCAGTAGTCACGGCTCACTTGAGACGTCTAGGATTTCGAGTGTTTCCATATCTGGATGACTGGCTCCTAACCGCCACCACAAAACATCTACTGATAAAAGCAAGAGACACCACATTACTCCTCTGTTCTCATCTAGGAGTCACGATAAATTATGAAAAGTCTGCCTTGTTGCCATCTCAGCATATCATTTTTATAGGAGCAGAGTTAGACACAGGAAAAATGATAGCAAAACTTCCTACAGAAAGAGTTCAAGTACTACAACTTCAGATCTCTAACCTCCTTTCCAGGAAAAGTGTACAGGCAAAGACAGTCCTGAAAGTCTTGGGAACCATGGCAGCAGCAATAAATTTAGTTCCACTAGCACGCCTGCACGAGGATTCTGCAGTGGCTACTGTTCACTCAGTGGTTGTTGCAGGAACTACCCAAGGCTTCACTCCACTGACTTTAGGTCCACCCTTTGTTCTTCCACAGCCATTAGCCACAGTAACCATGGATGCCTCCGAGATGGTGGTGGGGGGGGGGGGCATGATCTGGGAAAGACGGTCCAAGGCACATGGCAGGCTCTCGAGGCCCCATTTGCAAATCAATGTCCTAGAGATGAGAGCGGTGCTTCTGGCATTGCAGGCACTTCAGGACTCTTCCACTGAGAACTATTGCAATACAGACGGACAACATGTCAGTCATTTGGTACATAAACAAGGAGGAATTGTCGATAGGCCCTGAGTGTGTGGCAGTGGGCGACCTTCTCTCAACGCTTTCTGATAGCAATGCACATCCCGGGGAAATCCAGCATGATAGCAGACAAACTCAGCAGAACAATTCTGAAGCTTCACAAGTGGTCCCTAAAACAAGTAGTAGAGATGATTTTCCACAAATGGGGCCAGCCTTGCTGCAACCTTTTTGCCACGTCCATGAATGCCAAATGCAGCAGCTATTTTGCCCTAATTCCCCCACCTGGGTTGTCACCAAGGGATTCGGTTGTACACAATTGGCCCTCGGGTTTCCTCTGCATCTTCCCTCCATTTCCCTTGATACTAAAAGTTCTACAGAAAGCCAGCTCATTGGGAAGCAGTTTGATTCTCATTGCTCCATACTGGCCTCGTCAAATATGGTTTCCCTTCCTTTGACCTCATCTACTGAGGAGCCGTGGGTTCTGGATCCAGTTCCGGACCTTCTGACTCATGCGTCAGGGATGCTCCATCCCTCTCTTCAAACCCTCAAATAGACAGCTTGGCTGCTCCGATTCCAGATATAGCCAGGTTACCATATCTTCCTTCATCTATGAAGCATATCTTGAGCTCGTCTCATAAGGCTTCAGTGAGGAGATTATACACGAGTAAATGGAAAAGAGTTTCTTCTTTTGCATTAAGTAACCGCATCAATCCCTTTTCTGGCCCCATAGGTTTCATTCTTGAATTTTTGACAAAGCTGTTTAATGAAGTTGCAGCTGCGGCTACTATCCGCGTTCAGTTAGCAGCAATATCTAATCTTCACATAAGTGATTTGGGCCCGAGTCTGATGTCTCACAGACTATGCAAAGCTTTTCTGAAAGGCACTTTTTTATTAAGACCACCCATTAAGACCCCATTTACCACCATGGGACCTAAACGTTGTTCTATTCTGTTTGATTCTCCCATCCTTTGAAACCTGCATCATCCTGTGATCTAAAGTTCTTGACACAGAAAAACATTCTCTTGATTGCCATCACTTCTGCTAGAACAGTTTCAGAGTTGCAAGCATTATCGATAAAGCCCCTCTGCATGCTTTTCCACAAAGACAGAGTCTCCCTTCGAACAAACCCATCCTTCCTACCAAATGTATGCTCAGTGTGTAATTTAAATCAGTCCATAGAACTTCCAGTATTTTTTCCTAACTATGGCAACAAGGCAGAATATTCACTATATCAAATGGACGTGCATAGACAATTATGCTTCTACTTACACAGGACAAAATACTTCAGAAAATCTGACCAATTATTTGTTTCTTTTTCAGAATCTAAAAAAGGTGCTCCTGTATCTTAAGGTCACGCTTTCAAAATGGCTATCCGATTACATTACCTTTACATACAAATCTCACAACAACGATCTACCCTTTAAAGTTGAGGGTCATTCTACGAGAGCCACAGCAGCCTCTTCTGCCTTTTGGGCTAGACTACCAATTGACACCCTTTGTGCTGTTGCAATGGGCTTATATCACTCATTACAAAGTGGATTTGGCCTCCAGGAACAGGGTCTCTTTTGGGTACACTGTTCTGGAGAATATTCTTCCATGAGCCGCCCAAGAAATTTGGTGCTAGGGACGCTGTCCTACTATTGAAGAATGAAGGCAAGATGGGGCAACATCACATAAAGAAGTTATGTACTCACCATAACATTCCATGTGTGTTGTCTATCTCGCCTTTATTCTTACATCCCACCCTCCTTCCTCCATCCTTTGGCTCCTGGAGGACAGAATGGTCAAAATTGGAAAAATGTCTGCAGACCTTCTTCACTACTGTTAATTTTGAATAACTTTACCATTGCATATTGTTTTATCAGCAAACAAGATCTGGGGAGCTTTCCTAGGATATGATGGGATAGGGTTACAGCCACGAGCCAGGGTAAGACCTCAAGCTTTAGTATACGGCTGAGTCGGAACCGAGGATCGGTTCTGAACCCACCAGTGAAGAATGAAGGCGAGATGGACAACACACATGGAACGTTATGGTGCATACATAACTTGTTTTTTTATTTTTGTTTACCAGATGCGTGCACTGGTCAGAATTGATCAGTGATGCTTCCAGGTATGTACATGTGAAGTAAAATGGTTGTTAAACAAGAAAATATATGTAGATACTTTGAGGAGGTCATTAAAAGGCTCCCTTACAGTGCTGGAGGTGTCCAGACTCAAATACATTCACTAATATAGGGCTTACTTTCTTTTTCATCAAAGACCTTCAGTAGCGTAGCTAGATAGTTTGTTGTATTGTTGGATATTATATTTTGTCCACACCTTTTTATAATTTTTAAATTTTTGCTGAATCTTCTGTGGGACATCATTATCACGTTATTTAAATAAATGTTTTGGATCATTAAGGTTAAGGAAACTCTGTATTAAAAACTTTTTAATTATTAAGTCTGCTACATACAGTGAATTTTTATTTGATTGTTGTTTGTTGTTTTTCTTTTGACTTTTCCCGGTTAGGTGTCGCCACAGCGGAACTCCAGTCCGCTAATGATTGGCAGTCGATTTTTATGGTGCCAAGGTGCCAACCTGACGCCCAGCCTTCAACGAAGGCACGCCCATTCACGCATGTCTTTCGCATGCCACTCAACCACGGGGAGGACATGCAGACTTCACACAGAAGGCGCTCTAGCCGAGAATCGAATGGGAGAACCTCTTGCGTCAGGCGACAATGGTACCGCTGCACCACCGCCGCTTATAGTGAATTTTTATGTGATTAGTTCTTATAAAATATATACCACCCTAGAGAAATGTATGCAGCCTTAAGGAAAAAAAGTCTTTAACACTTTAGCATGTAGAGGTTGCTGGAGGACTCTAAAATAATTTAGTGCATAAAATGATAGGTGAGTATTTTGCCATAGTAAAATATTATCCATTTTGTGCCAATTGAAGTTACATTTATATTTGCCATTGCGTGCAAGTCTACTAGTAGAAGAGTCATTGTCTTTCCCTGGAGATATAGTACTGGATACAGTTTATTCTGTAAAACCCTTCTTTTTTCAGTACTACTTTGTTTTTGTAATTTAACACAAATTCTAGAACAGAAGACGCCATAGAAATGCATCAAGATGAAACTAAGAACAAAGATACAGTATTTGGATAAAACATGAACCATTTTAAAAGCTACCTATAACCATTTAGAAACAAAATTATGTACACTCTTTGGAAAGGAGGGATTATATAATATTTAGGTAATCTTAATCTAACCAATCAAAAAGGTAGGAGAAAAATGCACAGAAATGTAACGTACTCCAGATCAGTAAAAAAATGCTTGTTTCTTTTTTAATGAAAACAAAAATGTTGTTCAAGAAAAATAAAAAAAAAAGCTTTGTTAAAGGAAATTTTTTTCTATAGCAAATGAACTCTTGACCACACATCAAATGGAAAAAACATCAAACAGCATATGTCATCGAAAATGCTTAACGTCGAGCCATTCAAGTAAGAACTCATTATGGTAGGGATAAGGAAATTTGTCCTTTCCCCACTGTAGTACGATCTTGGTGCTGATTATAGTAGGGGATGTGGGGGTAGCAGCCCCCACATGAGGAGGTTTTGGTGAATGGCATTTACGATGTAATGCCGTTCGTCGGCTAAACACAGACTCTGTTATTGTGACCTGTTCAGGAACTTTAAATCTAGTTTGCCTCTCAGTTCATTCATGCATACACGAGTCCATCGCATTGCATAGCAGTGTAAAGTTTTTTAGTTTCCTCCTTTGGCTGGAAGGATTGTGCTTTCTCCAGATTTTATTTATTTTGAATTTCTTAACTGGAGTAGAGCACTGATCCTTATGGATCTATTTCAGTCTCACCCCAGGGAATTTATTCATATCAATATACCTATTATAACCTTCCTTACTTGGGATTTACATTCCTTTCCAATCCCCAAGTCTTTCCATACTAAGGCAATGATTTCCCGTATCTCTGTCCCTTCCTTTTTTCTTGTGTATTGCCTTTTTGTCTGTCTGGATTATTATCACCACTCATTTTTGTTTTTAGATTTTCTCTGCTTTTCAGTTCACTGTACAACTGATTGCTGCTCATTACTTGTCCCTCTCATCCCTTTCAACTTACACCACTCTGATTTCTACTGGACCGTGCCCTGTGCCAGTGTAGGAAACGTTAATACAAGAAGCCAAAACACTTCCAGGTATAGTTTGTGCATGCCATACTGTATTACAAGACTGTTGTTTCAGCATTTTACCTTAGTGGCTGGTAGTATCTAACTGATGGTCTCTATTAGTGCATTTTAATTTAATGACCTGCACACGATACCAGGACTCTCTCTTGGGATTCTAGTTGCTGCCTCCTATTTTTTTTTCTTTTCGATTCTTGGCTGGAGCGCCTTCTGTGTGGAGTCTGCATGTCCTCCCCATGGCTCAGTGGCATTTGAAAGGCATGTGTGAATGGGTGTGCCTTCGTTGAAGGTTGGGCGTCGGGCTGGCACCTCGGCACCGTAACAATCTACTGCCAATCAGCGGACCGGAGTTCTGCTGTGGCGACCCCTAACCTGGGAAAAGTCGAAAGAAGAACAACTTTTAAACTGAGCCGATAGTTTTTTCTTCGCTTTTAAATTGACCGGATTGTTTTTTTTCCTCTCTTTTTCACCACCAGAGGGCACCATTTCCTAGACTTTAACTTTTCCCTTGAGTCCTAGCAGTCCCTGAGCTGACTTGCCCAGTGTCTTCTGAGTAACTGGTTAAAGGTGGTAGTTCTAAGAATTTCTCATTAAATGCTGGGGGTACATAAAGTGTTGTCTGTTGTTCTTTTTCCCTTAAGGTTGTGTCTACCAGAAGCTTTATTAATAAACTGCGACCCATATACGTGCCTGCAAAATCCCCCTTTTTTACTCTCCCTTTTTTCACACAGCCACCTTTAAAAAGGCAATAACTTACCTGTTCACACCATCGACAAACTGATTGTTTTTTTCCTTTTTACAGTGCTCTGCTCAACCCGCTCAGTTTCCCTGCCCTACCCCCATTCCCACCCCCTTATCTGTAAGTTATAGCTAAGCTTATCACACCCCTTTCCACCTATTCACTTCCAATTTGTAAACCCACTGACCCTCCCCTTTACTCCACCCACCTCACATCACACTCTACAACTCCACCTCCATCCTCTCCCCACTCACATCCACTCCCTCTCAGCTCTTATACCCAACCGTATATCTCACCATGCACTACCACAACTGCATAGTAACAAATACTCTTTTACTCCTTTCACTCTTTCACCCAGAACTACACATCACTACACATATACTACATAATACACATCCATTCTCCAACATATAACTACCACTAACTCACTATCCGCCACCGTTTCTGACATCTGCCCACAGCTGTATAATAACTCTACCTACCTACTTGCCTCCTTCAAACTCCTAAGAACCTTCTGTCCACATTCCCCTGCTTTCAGACATCCCAAATTTACTAGCAAGCTCACTCCCATACAAATCCCATCCCTACCTCCTACTCCCAAAAACATCCAACTCTGACCTGTTAGTCACCAGTTTCAACCTTTGCAGAATAATTTACAAAGCTTGTGAATTCCTTGCCATCTTAGCGACCCACTCCCCTGACGATAGTCATAGTTTAGTACTAAGCTAACTGCCCTTACGAGCAATTTTAAGCCTAGCCAATTATCCCTTGTGAGACTCAAACCCTGCACCTTGTGTTTTTAAGGCAAACACCTTAGCCATTAAGCCACCCTCCCAACCCCTAGTAGTAGTTAAGCCCAAAACCTGGCTAAAGCCACACAGTAGGGACAATGAAATTACCCCAAACGGCTGTAACATTATTAGACTAGACATAGTAAAAGAAGTGGTGGTGTAGCAGTTCTATTTAAGGGCAACCTTTAAAGTTGAACAAATCCAATACTCCCCAGCAAACCTTCCCAACACCAAGATTCTAACCACACGCCTAGAAATAAACCCAAGCAAAACAATAATTATCATAGCTTCCTACTTCCCTCCTGGCAATAACCCACCCATCATTGAAAGTCTCCTTTCATGGGCATCTCTAAATTTCAACCAAGAAACTATTATTTTTGGTGACTTCAACCTTGATTGGCAGACTTGTATCTCCAATAACCCTTCCAATTTCCTCAATCTCTACAACTTTATCCTGATCATAAATTGTCCCACTCGCATTGACAAACACACCAACAGACAGTCTACATTAGATTGGATACTAGCCAACAATCCCAACCTAAGTTACATAGCAGGCTGCCTTACCATCTCACTCAGTGACCATTCCCCTACCTTTCTTTACAGAAAACAAGTACACACTCAATATAACATCTCCTACAAATACATCCGTTGCAAAAAGTGTTTATCTCCCTCAATTTTTAACCAGATTCAGCTAGACGTAGCCGTAAAAATTCTTCAACACTACCTTCCTTAACATACTCAACAATCTTGCCACAATAAGAAAAGTCCACCCAAAAGCCAAGCCTCTGCCATGGTTAACCAAAGAAACCAAACTCTTACTCAAACAAAGGGATAGAACCTGGACAGGTTACCATACCACCAAAAAAGGACCAAACCTAACTGTCTATAAACAATTAAGGAATCGAGCAAAAAAACTAATCAAAGTAGACAAGCAGAAATACTTCCCAGTCCTGCCAACAAAAACACCTAAACAACCCCTGTAAATTCTGGGAAAACATAAACTACCTCCTTAGCCCAGGCCACTCAGCCACCCCAATCCCAGAAACCACTAATAGCACAGATCCCATTGCAACCCAAATCAACTCCCACGTCATAAATTCCATAACCTCTCTACTAGGCTACCAACCCAATGCTCTTTTTACTCTCACTGCCTCTACTTCTGATAATCCTAACCCCTTCTGCTTTGCTTCCATTCAAACAATCTACGTAAGATATCTCCCAGCTAAACTTAAACCCTGCTGACCAGCTTCCTAACAAATTTTTGAAAGTAGCAGTCCTATCTATTGCTTACCTCATATTTATCTTGATCGATCGATCAATTACTGAACATTATGTCCCAACACTCTGGGAAATATCTCACATCATCCCACTCCACAAAGGTGGTTCCTCCAGAGAGCTAATCAGCTTCCACCCCATTGCTGTTCTTTCCCCTCTAGCAAAATCTTAGAAAAATGCATGCACAAACAGCTCCTTAACCATCTACTCTCTAAAAATCTCTTATCCAATTCACAACATGGTTTCAGACCCAAACACAGCACTTCCACTTCTCTAATCTCTTTTACTAACACCATTCATCAGCTCCGAAATGAGGGCCAGGCAGTCTCCTCCATATTTCTGGACATGTCAAAAGCCTTTGACACCATTTCCCATCAACTTCTACTCAATAAACTCTCAGCCTATGGCATCAGCTCCCCCTCTCTCTGTCTTGGTTCCTGAGTTATCTTTCTAACTGGCAGCAGGCCACCAAATGGCAAAACACTCTCTCCCCCCCATCTCGTAGGTGTCCCCAAAGGTTCTGTACTTGGCCCTGTATACTTCATCTTATTTACAGCCGACCTAAGCTCTGCAGCCAAACAAGCCACAACTGTCCAATATGCTGACGATGTTACTCTTATATGGTTTGCCTCCTCATCCCATGAACTTCAGTTAGAAATGCAATCATCCTTCCAAATCATAGAAAAATACCTATCAGAACATCAACTAATTCTCATCCCAAACAAAATTAAATAAATAAACTTCAAAAACAAAAACTCTAAACCTTGTCATGCCCCTCTGTCACTACACTCATCAAACGGAACCAATATAGAACCCACAACTCGTACTAAACTCCTAGGGGTCACTATTGATGAGAAACTAGTAAGCAATGTCTTCCGACTTTGCTGGTTAGCGTCGCCACAGCGGAACTCCGGTCCGCTAATGGTTGGCAGTAGATTTTTACGGTGCCAAGTTGCAGCCCGATGCCCAGCCTTCAAGGAAGGCACACCCATTCACGCACGCACCTACTAACTTTTGAAAAACATGTCTCTCTGACAATCAAAAAAGTGCACATCATATAGGGCCACTCCATTTCTTACCCACACCACCAGGCTTACCACTGCCCATTCTCATCTGCTTTCCTCACTGCTCTACACATTCTCACCAGCCTTCGGAAATCTGACCTAAATAATCTAGAGTCTTGCTATCACAAAATTGCCAAGTTTGCCTTGAATGCCTCACACAGGACTCATCATTGTAGTGTACTCTCTCTCAACTAAAATGGCTAGAACTCACCAACCTCCTTGATCTCAACCAGCTTTTGATGCTGCACAAGTTAATTCACCAACCCACCAACTGTCCTGCCTTCTCCAATCTTATCCAACCCAGTCTGAAGCCCAGAACCCTCAGATCCTCCAACAAACCCATGCTAAAGGTCACCCAATCCATCAACTATCACAGGGACTGCCTTTATTCCAGTAAAATTACCAAACTTTGGAATACTCTCCCTCCTGCAATTATTAAAAATCCACACCATCATAAGTTCAAACTACTACTACTAAACTACCTAGCTAACGATTGGCACTGCTACTGTCTTACCCCAGGCTAAATCCTCTTATCCTCATCTCACCCTTTCCTACACTATAAAAGTAATACATCCTACTACTACCTCTTCTCCCTGATCTCCTATGGTCTACATTTTCCTTCTTGTTAACCCTCCTTTCTTACAGTATTTGTCACCACTGTTAGGTCACTATATGAAAAATAGTAATCTTGGTTGAAACTGAAATTTCTGGTCTAACAATGTTATTTCTGTGTAACTTGCTATTTGTATATACCAAATTTTTTCACCTAGCCTGTATTTCAATTGTTGTAACAAAAGATGTGCATTTAATTTCTTATAATTCTGTTAACCGTAATTACTGCTATTTGCTGAAACACATTGTACTATTTTTTGGAGCTTTTCTCCCCAGGCCTCTGCTGAAAATGGGCTTCCTAGCCCAGTCAGACTTCCTGGTTAACAAATGTAATAAAATAAAAATAAATAAATAAGATGTTTCATCTTAACCTTTGATAAACCTACTGTTTACTTGAGCCCTTACTTGAATATAGCTTACCAGTGGTACAGACTGGTGTCTCCCTTCTGTGTCATCGGACAGGCACTCACTTTTTAACTTACATCTTTGGGAAAAGAAAATATCCCAGATTTTAGTCTTTAGCTTTAAGAAGTTTTATGAGCCATTCTTTATCACTGTGAAAGGTATCTCATTGAGTTGTTTTATTGGCCTAGTTAATATGCAGTGCTTCAGATTGGTATGTGCTAAGGTATAACTACTAAGATTATAATCGTAAGAGGCAGATTTTGTTATATGACATTTTGTCTTATTCTCGTCCAAGCCATGCTTTTTATTCTTCTGCTCTATGATTGAATTTTAATTACACGAGTTTTGTTTTCTGTGGGGAAAAAAAAAATTGTAAAAGTAGTGGATCTGAATAAGAATTTGCATAAGTGCTGTGTCTTAGATTGTTTACTGTAGGCTTTGTTGGTTTTACATTAGGAACTAATTCATACCTTATTAATAACAGAGTACCACTTTGTACCTTTTTTGGTTCACAAAGTTTTCTTGGTTCTGTTCTTTGTGGTCACTGGAGAGAAAAAAAGAGTCCTTGATGGGACATCCTCAATCCTTCATTTGTCTGAGGGATATGGTTGTACTGCAGATTACTGTTTAGTTGATAAAAGAAAACCCATGTGATGTTAAGTTGTCAATCTCGCCTTCATTCTTGCTTGATGGGTTCGGAGCCGATCCTCGGCTCCGACTCGGCACTTGCTAAGCTCGAGAGTCACTTTTACCAGCTCGAGGCAGCCCCATATCCCATGATGCAAGGCGGTAAGTACCCAGATCTCGTTTGCCGCTTCGCTTATGAGGTCCTCCTTGTACCAGCTCCTGGTAAGTGATTTGCTACTTCACTATTTTAGCCCCTTTTAACTAAAAAACCCTTTATTGTTAGTTTTAAATTAGTTTTAAACATTTTCTGACAGAAAATTTTCTGTCTTTTCTTATTTTTTTAGTCAGACTTTCTCCCATCCCATCCCCCCCCTGTTAGGGTGTGTGTGTTTTTTTAGTTATACCTTTTGGTATATTTAATTTAATTTCTTTGACTGGTGTGTGTGTCTGTGTTGGCACCATGTCTAAAGAAAGGGTCTCAGGCTTTAAGAAGTGTGACTCGTGCTGTCAGAAAATGTCTCTGACAGACGGTCACACTTCTTGCCTGTACTGCCTGGGGCCTCTTCACCTGCAGGACTCCTGTGCTATTTGTCATTCTTTCAGCCAGAGAGTCCTGCAGGAAAGAAGGAATAAGTTGATTTTGAGGGGCCTTCTTAAGCCGGAGGGCTCTCCGGCTAAGTCGGCTCCATCCAAGACTGCTAAGTCTTCCAAGGCCCAGGCTTCTGTGTCCAAGCCTGCGGCCTCGGCTCCGACTCGTTCTGAGTCGAGATCGGCTCCGGCTGGAGCCGATTCTGGCTTAACTAAGACTTCGGCACCGATGGCTATCTGTGCCGATTCTGGTTCGACCACTTCGGTGTCGGCTCCGATCGGTTCCGACCACCATGTGGCTCAGGCATCGGTGTCGGCTCCGATCGGCTCCGACACCGTTACTTTTGTGGCTGTATCGGCTCCGGCTGGAGCCGATGCATCGAGGCTACCTGTCGGCTCCGATAAGTTGTCGGCTCCGACAGGTTCAATAGTTTCATCGGTTCCGATGGATCCTTCGAGGAAGAGGTCTAGGTCTCCTTCCTTGGAGCCGATACTTTCGGCTCCGACTTTACCTCTCCTCTCGAACGGAGCCATCGGAGCCGATCTTCAAGGTCATCCAGGCTTTCTGACCATGATTTAGAGAGAGTGGTCAGTAGATTACTTAAGTCACAGGCACTGGCCCAAATGTTACATAGTCCGTCTCAACAGACGACTATTGGTCCACACCCGTTGCAGTTCCTCCTCCAACTCTACAGAGCTTGGAGTTGGAGTCTTCGAATGGTTACTGCTACGGCTGAGGGACAGATACCCCCTTCTGTTCCTTCAGCCTCTACTCTTATCTCCTCTTCGAGACCTTCCTTAGAGGGATTCGGTGGTCGGGCTTCCATGGTCTCCTCCGAGGGGGTGAGTGGCATCGGACCCTTGTCCGAACCCGCTCTTCCCCTTGGAGCCTCGGCCTTGGCGAGCTCGGCTCCGACATCTGCCTCGGAGACTTCCCTTTCGGTGGTCCCTGGAGTTCCTAGCTCTTCGGAACGGGTTCTCTCGGACCTGCCTGGTAGGGGAGCATTCGAGGTGATGAAGAGTGTGCTGGCCACTGGTATCAGCCAGCAGTCTGTTCCCTTAGCTCCTCCCTCTATAGTGCCTGTTGACATCTCTGCCACTTCTCTTGCTACAGGACCCAGAGATCCTCCGCCTCAGGTTTCCCCATTGGGAATATCCCCCTCTTCCGAGGATTCTCCTGATGTTTCGGGAGATCCTCCTAGGAAGAGGACTTGTAAGAGGAAACATGTAGACTCCCGAGTCTATCACTTCAGATACTGACTTTGATGAGTCAGAGGGATCCCCAAGATCCCCCTCTGAGGATGTCTCCTTCTCAGACATCCTAGAACTCCTTAGACAGTGGGGAAACTGGCCCACCAATAATCCCTCTGAGGATGAGTCAGTATACCTAGAGGCGTTTGGATCTCGGCCCTCCACCTCCTGGGTGTCTCCGCCTTCGACCCCTTATGCAGGTTATTGCCCGAAGGCGTGGGCTGCTCCTGACTCTGTAGAGCCAGTCCCTAGGAGGCCTTCAAAATTTATTACTGCCCGTGTGATAAGCAATTCCTCACTAAGGGTGTCCCGCTGATGCCATGGTGGTGGCTGCTGCCACCAAAAAGGAACTTGCAGATCCTTCCGTGCCGTCCATCCTCCTAATAAGGACTCTAGGACCATGGATAGGTACAGTAAGCGGATGTTTTCCTCAGCGACCTTTGCTATGCGTTCGCTGAATTACCTATGTCACTTCACCAGACTCCAAAGGGATATCCTTAAGGAGCTAGGTGATGTTGTACAGGATCCTACAGCTGCAGGAGCTCAGGAAAAAATTGCTTCGCAGCTAGGAACCCTTAATTCCATTGCAAACTCCTCCATGCGGCTAATATCATATGCTGCTGATGGAGCAGTAGGGCCGCAGGTACAGGTGTGGCTCTTAGACGCCAAGCCTGGATGCGGCTATGTGACTTTGCAGATCCCTTTAAGGCGTCCTTCACAAATTCTCCCTTTGATGGGTCAGCTTTGTTTGGCCCTCAAGTGAAGGAAACTCTGACCAGGTGTGAGCAGGACGGCAAGACTCTCTCTGCCGTAGGAGTCCGTTTTTCCACCCCTTCTAGACCTTACCCCAAAGGACAGAAAGGTGGCAAAATGTGGTTCCGTAAATCCCAAGGAGTCACGCCGGATTCATGTGGTCAGTTTACCCCTAGAGGCAGAGGGGGTAACAACAACAGACGCCGCTCTAGAGGCAGAGGGGGTCCAAAAAACCAGGTAAACAGAGAGCCTCTCTCTGACAAGCCCTTTCAGCATCCCTGAGATGTTGCCCGGCTGTCCATCCTTGGAGGCAGTCGGGGGAAGACTATCGCTGTACCCAGAAGCCTGGCATTCCCTCACTCAAGACAGATGGGTACAGTCGATCATATCCGAGGGTTACAAAATTCCTTTCGAGGAAAGTCCTTTTTATCACTCAAATTCCCTTCCAGATGTACCACCCGGTCTAAGGGAAATTGCAGAGTTAGAAGTCTTAAAACTTCTGCAAAAAAGAGCCATTCAGCCAGTCACAACAGATCATTCAGAGCCCGGAATCTACTCAAGGTTCTTTTTGGTCCCCAAAAAGACGGGAGATTGGAGACCAATATTTGATCTCAGCAGACTCAAGTCTGTGAGGAAGACAAGGTTCCGAATGGTCACTCTTCAGTCAATTCTGCCCTTCTTACAGAAGGACAACTGGATGTGCTCAATAGATCTTCAGGATGCGTACTATCACATCAAAATTCACAGACGCTCCAGGAGATTTCTCCGCTTTCGGCTGGGGTCCAGTCATTTTCAGTTCAGAGCCCTGCCCTTTGGTCTCACTACAGCCCCCAGAGTGTTCACCAAATGCATGGCAGTGGTCACGGCTCACCTGAGGCGTCAAGGATTCCAGGTGTTTCCGTATCTCGACGACTGGCTCCTTTCAGCCACCACCAGGCATCAGCTTATTCAAGCCAGGGATTACACAATAAAGCTTTGTACTCTTTTGGGCATCTCGATAAACTTCGAAAAATCATCCTTATCGCCCTGCCAGTCTATTACTTTCATAGGCGCAAACTTAAACACTGTTCGGATGTCAGCTACCCTTACAGATCAAAGAGTTTCAGACATTCAAAGTCATGTCAGGATCATTCTAGCCAACAAGAAAGTACAGGCCAGAATGGTTCTAAAGGTATTAGGCCTCATGGCTGCGGCCATTACTCTTCTTCCCTGGCTCACTTCTACATGCGCCTTCTTCAGTGGATGTTGTTCACACAGTGGTCGTACCAACAACTTCCAATGCGTCACCAGATTCTGGTGACACAGACTTGCAAAGATCATCTTGCTTGGTGGATCACATCTCCCCAGGTTCACCAAGGCAGAAACTTTGTACGCCCATCCCGGTAGCCACTGTCACCACAGATGCCTCCCTGATCGGGTGGGGGTCATTATCAGGGCAAGATGGTTCATGGGCCGTGGCAGCCGTTCGAGTACCACCTGCACATAAATGTCCTGGAGATGAGAGCAGTGCTTTTAACGTTGCAAGCCCTCAACGACTTTCTTCCCGTAGGGACAATTGCAGTCCACACAGACAACATGTCTGTAGTTTGGTATATCAACAAACAGGGCGGAACCAAGTCCTACCCCTTGTGTCGAAGCGCTCAGGCTATGGCAATGGGCAATCTCCTCTCATCGGTTTCTGGTAGCAACGCATATCCCTGGGAAAACCAACATTGTAGCGGACAGATTGAGCAGAGCTATTCTCATGCCTCACGAGTGGTCTCTCAAGCAATCTATAGCGGAAGAGATTTTTCTGGAATGGGGTCGTCCATGTTGCGATCTTTTTGCTACTCCCCAAAACAGCAAATGCCCAGACTTCTTCTCTCTCTTCCCTCTTCCAGGCCATCCCCCCCAGAGACGCTCTGACCCAGGTTTGGCCCCAGGGACTTCTTTATGCCTTCCCTCCATTTCCTCTGATCCCTCAAGTTATCCAGAAAGCTACCGTTTTGAGAGCCAAATTGATTCTCATTGCCCCTTACTGGCCTCGACAAGTTTGGTTCCCGTTCCTCCATCGTCACCTTTTGGTGCAGCCGTGGCATCTGGACCCAGTGCCAGATCTTCTGATTCACCAATCCGGTCAGCTGCACCGGTCTATCCCTTCTCTCAACCTCACAGCATGGTTGCTCCACTTCCTTCCTTAGCCAGGCTTCCTTTGATCTCTAACCCAGTTAGAGACATCATAGTAGCTTCTTTAAAATCCTCTACCAGGAGGATTTATGCAAGCAAATGGAAATGTTTCTCTTATTGGGCTAAGGCCAAGAATATTGATCCTTTCACTGCCCCTGTTCATAGCAGAGATTTTTCATGCAGGCTCCTCTTCTTCCACAGTCAGAGTTCAATTGGCTGCTATCTCGAACTTTCATGTCGGGGTCGCAGATCACAATATTATGTCCCATAGGCTCTGCAGGGCCTTCTTGAAAGGAATTTTCCTACTAAAGCCTCCAATCAGGAATCCTCCTCCTCAGTGGGATCTAAATTTAGTGCTGACATCCTTGATTCTTCCCCCCTTCGAGCCAGCTGTTTCTTGTTCCCTGAAATTTCTTTCTTGGAAAACTTTATTCCTAGTGGCTATTACATCGGCCAGGAGGGTGTCTGAACTTCATGCTCTATCGGTTCGACCCCCCCTATTTGGTTTTCACAAAGACAGAGTATCTTTGAGAACTAATCCGACCTTTTTGCCTAAGGTCGCTTCAAAGACCAATTTGAATCAATCCATTGATCTCCCTGTATTTTTCCCAAACTATTCAGACAGAGCCGAACAAAACTACATTATCTTGATGTCCACCGTCAACTCAGATATTATTTGGACAGAACAAAAAAATTTAGGAAATCTGATCAACTTTTTGTTTCCTATGCGGATAATAAGAAAGGCCTTCCTGTTTCTAAAGTGACCTTGTCTAGATGGCTTTCTTCAGTCATCTCTGAAATTTATCTGCTCAGGGGAAAACAGCTGTGCTCAAAACCTAAAGCACATTCAACTAGGAGCTTAGCTACTTCTACAGCCTTTCAAGCTAGACTTCCTTTAGACACTATTTGTGCAGCGGCCACTTGGGCCACTCCTCACACTTTTGTTTCCCATTACAAATTGGACTTGGCCTCCAGGGACAGAGCCAATTTTGGCTCTACAGTCCTCAAGAGTCTGTTCCATTGAGCCACCCAGGATAGAGGTGCTAGGGGCCGGTCCCATCAAGCAAGAATGAAGGCGAGATTGACAACTTAACATTAAGAAGTTATGTACCTACCATAACGTTCCATGTTAGTTGTCTTCTCGCCTTCTTTCTTGACCCTCCCTCCTTCCCCAGGCCTGGACAGACCTTTTTATAAGAAATTATTATGCTGAAGACCATTCAGACCTGGTCCTTCTTCCATCCTGTAAGTTTTCTTTCTTCCTTTTGGAAGTGTTTTATGCTTGGTGCTATTGCCCTTTATCATCAAACGAGATCTGGGTACTTACCGCCTTGCATCATGGGATATGGGGCTGCCTCGAGCTGGTAAAAGTGACTCTCGAGCTTAGCAAGTGCCGAGTCGGAGCCGAGGATCGGCTCCGAACCCATCAAGCAAGAAAGAAGGCGAGAGAAGACAACTAACATGGAACGTTATGGTAGGTACATAACTTCTTATTCTTCTGGATGGTCAGGGCCATAGTAGCCTGCAGCACTTGTGATTGGGACTGTGATGTGCCTACTTTCCTCAGCTAATTTTCCCTCCAAGGATATATGCTTGTCTTAGAGATAAAAACGTATTTGAGCCAGAGAACTCCTGTCAAGAAAAGTTACCTTGTGTAAAACCTTTTTGTCAGCTTTTTTATTGGTAGAAGCCTTTTAGTGAAGCGGTCTTTAATGTATTTGTGGACTTTGATAATCAACAGGACATGGTGTATTTCTGTGAGATTCCTGATGAACACTGCTGATTAAAATCAATTGACGAGACACATGCATTTTGAGTGCATTCTTTAATATTCATTGTCTGAGCCACATACACATTTAGGTTGTATCGTATGTTTGTGGTGCACTGCAATAGACTTTCTTGGATGCTTCCACTTATGATGTGTTTATGCTGTTACCAAAGTTAAGTTTTAAAGCTATATTAAAAAATTGCAGATCATCAATGCAGTTCAACATGAATATCATTCTTTTTGCCTGCATACTGTATTTTCTTTACTTTCTATAATGTCAACAGAGTGCTTCATCTGTTTGAAGAATTTTGGTTTGTATATACAGTGTCTTTTGCGTAGATACTGTATCACTGATCTTACTTGCTAGACAAAGCAAACTGAGTGAGTGGCTTTTTTTCCATACATTTAATGTTCCAGTTTTAGTATGTTTACTCATGTTAAGAGTTAAAGCTAGCTATTAGCTGATGGTGTAATGTACTACCTTTTTTTAATTTTTCATAAAATTCCATACATTGATGTTTGGAAAGAGTAGCTATGTGCATCAACATGTGTTTAGCTCTACTGTATGAAAACACATTTCTTTAAGTTTATTTGTAACATCTTACAGAAAGATGCTTTAAAATTCTGTCACACCAGTGTGTTTTCCACATCTGGAGGTACAGGAAGTGTTTATTTTTTAATATATGTATTCCAACATTTTAGTTCCTTATTTTCTCAAAACTCAAGTGAATTACTGGTTTGAAAAAGTCTAAGAAAAAAAATCAGACTTAATGTTGAGTAATTAACATGTTCATATTCTCCTACATGACTTATGATATGAGAAATGATTTTGGATACTTTTGACCATACCACAGAGAACCAGTCGCACAGTTTTCAGATACCTGCAGAAGGTTGTGGGTTATTTTTCCACACTAGCTAATAGATTGCTGACACTGCAGTGCAGGATAAGGGGAGTGCTACATTCCTGTGTGTGCCTTCCTTAAGATGAGACGTTAAATCAAGGTCCCATCTGCTTGAGTTTGTGATAGTTCAGATGGATGTAAAAGGTCCCATAGTACCCATCGAAAAGAATATGGTTCCTTTATTCATGTACAAAAAAACTTATTTGCAAAGTATTTACATATTTACAAATATATAGATACACAAATCGGTTTACACATATTCAGAATCATAAGTTGTCATCCCTATTAGACCCTCACTCATTTTTCCATAGCCACCATCTGATTTTACTTAATATTGTTTCTAAAATCCATTTACCATTAAATGTAATATTTATTACTTCATTCCATATAACATAAAATAACTATCTACTCTTTTAACATATTCTTTACTTCTGTTCTTATAGTATACATATTTAATCATATCCATGTTTGTTTTATCTACTTTTTATATCTTCAGAAAACTTCTTTATGTAGTTTCTCAATAACTTTTTTACTGTTACATTTCAAAAGCATGTGTTTCATAGTTTATTTTTCTTGACAATGTAAACATATTCTATCACTTTTCTTGTATGACGTATTTCCTTTTACTTGCAATTTATCTATTACCAGTCTTCACAAAAAATCTTGACATTCTACTTTCTGATTACACCGTTTGCTTCTAATAGCAATAATTTTTCATCTGTTAGATTTTTCCCTTAGTTTTACAAAGTAATGTTTTATCATTACATTTTTACACTATGCTTTGCTATATTTTTGTGTAGCAGTTTTTATTTTCCACAATTTTTTTTCTTTTAAGATTTCATTACTTTTTTTATATACTTCTTTTTTATTTTTTTTACCATATCCCTAAATTTATGATACATACAGTGGATAGAAAAAGTTTAAACACCCCTGTTAAAATGCCAGGTTTTTGTGATATAAAAAAATGAGACCGCAGTAAATCATTTCAAAAGTTTTCCCACCTTTAATGTGACCTATAACCTGTACAGTTCAGTTGAAAAACAAACCATCTGTTAGGAGAAAAAAAATAAAAAAAAAATAAAAATGTACAATAAGCTGGTTGCATAACTGCACACCCTTAAACTAATACTTTGTTGAAGCACCTTTTGATTTAATTATAGCATTCAGTCTTCTTGGGTACACACCAGCCATCAATTAAAAAGTCTCTGATTAACCCCAAATAAATTTAAGCTGTCCTAGTAGGATTTTCCTGACATTTACTCAGTTGCCTGCTGCAGCAAAAGCCATGGTTTGCAGAGGGCGTACAAAGCATCAAAGGGATCTCATTGTTTAAAGGTATCAGTCAGGAGAACGGTACAAAAAAATGTCCATAGCATCGGATATACATTGGAACACAGTGAAGATAGTCATCAAAAAGTGGAGAAAATATGGGACAACAGTGACATTGCAGAGAACGGGACGTTCCTCCAAAATTGATCAAAAGACAAAACTAAAACTGGTCAGGGAGGCTGCCACGAGACCTAGAGCAACACTGAAGGAGCTGCAGGAATTTCTGGAAAGTACTGGTTGTGTACTACATGTGAGAACAGTCACCTGTATTCTCCATATGTCTGGACTATGGGATAGGGTTGAAAGACAGAAGCCTTTTCTTACATAGAAAAACATCCAGGCCCAGCTAAAATTTGCAAAACAATACAGCATGTCTCCCAAAAGCATGTGGGAAAATGTGTTCTGGTCTGAGACCAAGTTGAACTTTTTGGCCACAATTCCAAAAGGTACATTTGGCACAAAAACAACACTTAGCACCACCAAAAGAACACCATCCCCACGGTGAAGCATGGTGGTGGCAGTATCATGCTTCGGGGTTGCTTTTCTTCAGCTGAAACTGGGGCTTTAGTCAAGGTGGAGGGAATTATGGACATTTCCAAATACCAGTCACTTTTGGCCAAAAACCTTCAGGCGTCTGCTAGAAAGCTGAAGATGAAGAGGAATTTCTCCTTTTAACATGGCAATGACCCCAAGCATATACACCCAAGTCAACAAAAGAATGGCTTCACCAGAAGAAAATGAAGTTTTGGAATGGGCCAGCCAGATCCCAGTCCTAAATCCAGTACAAAATCTGTGGGATGACCTGAAGAGGGCTGTGCAAAGAGAAGCCCTTGCAATCTGACGGATTTGGAGTGCTTTTGCAAGGAAGAGTGGGCAAATATTGCCAAGTCAGGATGTGCCATGCTGATAGACTCCTACCCAAGAAGAATGAATACTGTAACAAAAGGTACTTCAACAAAGTATTAGTTTAAGGGTGTGCACACTTATGCAACCAGCTGTATGTTTATTTATTTTTTATTTTTTCCCCCAACAGATTTGTTTGTTTTTCAATTGAATTGTACAGGTTGTAGGTCACATTAAAGGTGGGAAAAGTTTTGAAATTATTTATTGTGGTCTCATTTTTTTATATCACAAAAACCTGCATTTTAACACGGGTGTGTAAACTTTTTCTATCCACTGTGTATGTATGCAGTGTTACTTCTAATAACTCCTCTTTTTACTGGGTTTAATCTTGAAACCCATATAAATGAAAAAAAATCTGAAATTTATTTTCAAATACTGTTGCCAATATAAATATACTTGCCAAGTATGCTATTTCTCCCATATGTACTCAATAAATCAATCCTTTTTCTGAATAATTTATATGTTCTCAGAAAAGACAGGTTTGTTTTATTTATTCTGTTGTTTTTCCCATTGAATTCTACTTGAATCTTTATTCCCAAACTTTTATACCTTACAAGCAATTTCATTCATTGTAAAATAGATACACCCCTTTTCTTTACTACATCAGCCTAAACCTTTACCTTTCTCTTTATTTAAAGCCATTGCTATAATCTCTAGACAACTCATTTGTGCAAATTACTTCTTTTATCCACATTTTGTTTTTGCAGTTATTATAATGTCATCTGCATATATGAATAGAACTGGAATTTTTAACCATTCAGGTGTTATACACCCCACCTCCTTCATTTTGTAATTTTTCATATACCATCACATTCATAACTAATGCGAAGAGTATACAACTCATTGGACATCCCTTTCTAACACCACACTTATATGCATCTCTTGGCTTAACCAGCCATTTACAAGTATTTTTACTTTAATTTAAATATATGCTGACATACATATTTTCCTAGCTTTCTTGCTTCTTTTATTACCCATAGGATTTCATGTCCAGTTGTGTCAAATGCCATATTTTGGTCTCCTGTCATGATTTTTGCTGCTTCTTTTGTGTTTATAGTATCATCCACAGTTTCTCTGTCATGAATTAAGTTTTGACAACCCTTCCCCTTTATGCTATATATGCTATCTTCCATAATATTGTCCATTTTAGTTTCAAATCGGTTTTGAATTTTCACAAAGATCTTAGTCATTATTATCCAGTCTGTTTTTTTTTTTAGTTGTCTTCTGTCTGTCTTCCTCCATATGAATTTCAGTATTCCACTACATAATTCTTTATATGTAAAAACATTAATCATTCATTCAAAATCTTTAAGAAATGTATAATGTGAGAGTGTTCGATCTTGCCGTTTGTTCTTACACATGGGTTCGGAGCCGATCCACGGCTCCGTGTCGGCCGCTTGCAAGCTCTGCATCGAGAAGAAGCTCGAGACAACCTAATACCCACAATCCCCCTCTGCCTTTACCTCAGATCTAGTTTGCTTGCCGCTGCAGCGTTCGCATCACTGGGTCGAGCTCGAGCACCTAAGATAAGATTAAGAATTTATTCTTGTGTTTTTTCTTAGTAATTTTATTATAATAAGTTTGTTAGTGACATAGTGTGTGTGTGTGGTAAGGTTGAGGGATTCTCGGTTCCGTTAAGTTTATTTAAAACTTATTAGAGTTCTCCTCGGGGCCTACCACCCCTTACTTGGATTTGACTACCGGATTGACTTCCTTACTGGATTCGACAATTTCACCGGACTTGACTTCTTTACTGGACTTGACTTTTCAGTTTCTATTTAGAGTGAGATGTCTGAAAAGGCTAAATCGGGTTTTAAGCGTTGCCAATGTGGGCAAAAGATGTCAGTTACTGACAATCATAGTTCCTGCGTCTACTGTCTTGGCCCTCTCCATCTGCAAGAAGACTGCTCTATTTGTCATTCTTTCAGTGGGAGGGTCATGACAGATAGGCGCAGGAAACTCATGGAGAGGGGTTTGTTAAAACCTACCTTTCAAGAGGCTCTGGATGCTTCAGACCAGGCATCCAAATCCTCGAAGGAATCGAAGACGTCGGAGCCCAGGTCATCGGCTCCGAGCTCTTCAGCTAAAGTTAGATCACCGGTTCCACAGACTTCGGGGCCGAGTGTTCAACTGTTGTCAGTTTCCGAGCCTCGAATCTTGGAACCGGTGATGGAGCTCCCTCCCCCGACACTGTTGAGGTCGGCTCCGTCTTCGATTCCTTCGACCCGTTCTTCCAGGCCCCTCTCTGATACTGATGTAGACCGCGTGGTGCAGAAGTTAATGGAGAATACGGCCTTATCCAGACTCATCTCGGTCTCCTCTCAATTGGTGTCGAGACTTGAAGGCCTGCCACTGTCTCCATCTATTCCTCCTCCGAGACCTGTCCAGTCTTCGGAGCCGGAAGAGGCTGAGTGTCGAGCACCTGTGTCTCAGCCACCCCTGGAGGGTGCCCCCTCTTCCTCGGAGGCTTCTTCGGATGCTCCCCCCGAAGAAGTCCCTAGGAAAAGATTGTGTAAGAGGAGACACTTAGATTCTCCACAAGAATCTTTGACATCCGATACTGACTTGGATGAGTCAGAAGGGTCCCCAAAGTCACCTTCAGAAGATGTTTCCTTTTCTGACATCTTGGAGATCCTAAAGCAGAGAGGTGACTGGCAGTCCCTCCCCCCTTCTGAGGATGAGTCAGTCTTGCTGAAGGCATTTGGTGCTCGCCCTTCCTCCTCCTGGGTCACTCCGCCCTTCGATGAATTAATGGAGCTGATTGCTCGAAGGGCGTGGGAGGCTCCTGACACGGTGGAGCCAGTCCCTAGGAAGCCTAATAAATACATTACTGCACCCCAGGACAAGGCTTATTTGACAAAAGGAGTTCCAGTGGACGCTATGGTGGTGGCAGCGCCACGAAAAGGAGATGTCGGAATCTTCCTCATCTGTCCATCCGCCTAACAAAGATTCTAGGACTATGGACAGGTACGGGAAGCGCATTTTTAGTTCAGCGGCTTTTTCTATGCGATCCCTGAACTATTTGACTCACTTTACACGTCTACAGAGGGATCTAATCAAAGAGTTGGGAGATACCCTCCAGGGTACTACAGATGCTGCTGTTTCAGAGAAAGTTACAGCACATCTCAATACCCTTACATCCATTGTTAACTCATCCATGAGGCTGATCCCATACGCAGCCGAAGGATCGAGTAGGGCAGCAGCTTCAGCGATTGCTCTTCGAAGACAATCCTGGATGCGCTTATGTTCATTTGCGGAAGCCTTCAAGTCTTCATTTACCAACGCCCCATTTGATGGTGCCACTCTCTTTGGCCCAAAGGTAAAGGAGACCCTTACCCGGTGTGAACAGGAGGGAAAGACTCTGTCTGCTGTCGGAGTCCGTTTTTCCACCCCATCCAGACCGTACCCCAAAGGGCAGCGCGGTGGGAAAATGTGGTTTCGAAAACCCCAAGGATCTTTCCCAGGCACGCAGGGTGATGCCCCCTCTAGAGGCAGAGGAGGAGGCAGAGGTGGAAGACGCCGCCCTGGCGGCAGAGTGGGTCCGCAAAACCAAGGTGACAGGGATACACCCCCTGGAAAACCTTTCCAGCACTCCTGAGAGGAGGCCCGACTGTCCTGCTCTGGAGGCAGTCGGGGGTCGCTTAGCTTTATACCCTCAGGCCTGGCAAAACATTACTACAGACAACTGGGTAAAAAGCGTTGTTACCAGAGGTTACAGAATACCATTCCTATCCACCCCCATTCCAAAGACAAGACTCCCAGATGTACCGCCGCATCTGCGAGATCCAGCAGCTATAGAAATTTCAAAGCTGCTAGAAAAAAGAGTCATCCAACCAGTCCCAGCGGACCAAATAGGATTCGGAACTTACTCAAGGTTCTTTTTAGTTCCAAAGAAGACAGGGGACTGGAGGCCAATTCTGGACCTAAGCAACCTCAACACCTTCGTCAAGAAAGAAAAGTTCCGAATGGTCACGCTTCAATCGATCCTTCCATTCTTACAGAAGGACGACTGGATGTGCTCAGTAGATCTGAAGGACGCATACTACCACATCAAAATGGCCAGGGCGTCCAGAGATCATTTGCGCTTCCGGCTGGGAGCCAGTCACTATCAGTTTCGAGCCCTGCACTTTGGTCTGACCTCAGCCCCCAGGGTTTTCACCAAATGCATGGCAGTGGTAGCGTCTCATCTGAGGCGCCTAGGATTCCAGGTGTTTCCGTATCTGGACGACTGGCTCCTTTCTGCCACCACCGGCGTCAACTGATACAGGCCAGAGATTACACTCTACAACTTTGTGTTCACCTCGGAATTTCCGTAAATTTCGAAAAATCTTTACTACAGCCATCACAGCGTATCTTATTCATAGGAGCGGAATTAGATACGCATCAGTTAATTCTAAGGCTTCCTCCAGAAAGGATAGCTTCACTTCAAACACACATATCTCTTCTTCTGTCATCCAGAAAATCCCCAGCAAAACTGGTACTAAAGGTTTTGGGCCTCATGGCAGCTTCTCTCATTGCGATACCATTGGGAAGACTGCACATGAGAGTTCTACAATGGCTACTGTTTGCACAATGGTCTTTCCAACATCTACCTCTGACACACGAAATTCTGATCACAAACACATGCAAGTCGCACCTAGTCTGGTGGCTTCAGACTTGCAACCTTTCCAGAGGAAGACCATTTGTGCTACCCGCCGACAGCTACGGTGACCACGGACGCCTCCCTGATAGGGTGGGGGGGCATCTTTCAGGGACAGACAGTCCAAGGCGAATGGACCAATTTAGAGTACAATCTGCACATCAATGTTCTGGAGTTGAGGGCAGTGTTTCTAGCGTTGCAGCACTTTGCTCCCCTTCTTCCTCTAGGGACTATTGCAGTTCAGACGGACAACATGTCTGTAGTCTGGTACATAAACAAGCAGGGGGGAACCAAGTCCTATCAGCTATGCAGAGGCCATGAGAATTTGGCAATGGGCGGAGTCCACGGGTCGCTTTCTGATAGCAATGCACATCCCGGGGTCATCCAACGTCATAGCCGACAGGCTGAGCAGAGCAGTCCTGTTGCCGCACGAGTGGTCCCTAAAACAGTCAGTTGCGAAGAAGATTTTTCGCAAGTGGGGCCAGCCTTCCTGCGATCTGTTTGCGTCTCCAATGAACGCCAAATGCAGGAGCTATTTTGCCCTATTACCCCCTCCAGGGGAAGTCCCCAGGGGCGACTAGTTCACGATTGGCCCCGGCCTCCTGTATGCTTTTCCTCCTTTTCCCCTGATTGCCAAGTTTCTGCAGAAAGCCAACAACCTGCAAAGGACGATCATCCTCATTGCCCCATTCTGGCCTCGTCAAATTTGGTTCCCCTTTCTTCTGACACACCGCATTCGGGGACCCTGGATCCTGGACCCAGAGCCAGATCTACTGACTCACTCGTCAGGGGCTCCCCACCCCTCGCTCTTGTCCCTCCATTTAGCAGCTTGGCTGCTCCGATTCCCTACTTAGCCAGGTCTGATCTTCTTTCACCTGCAGTTCAGAATATACTAGTGGCTTCTCATAAAGCTTCCACTACTAAGACCTACACTAGTAAATGGAAGCGCTTTGTATTCTGGGCTAATACACAGCAATTGGACCCTGTCATAGCTCCTTTAAACAAAATCTTGGAGTTTTTAACAGAATTGTTCCACCAAGGTGCTTCTCCTGCTACTTTAAGAGTGCAATTGGCTGCCATCTCCAACTTTCATGTGGAAGAATGTGGGGCTCCTGTTATGGCCCACAGACTTTGTAAGGCCTTTTTAAAAGGGTCTTTTCACATTAGACCACCAGTTAGATCTCCTACATCCCCTTGGAGTCTAAACCTCTTATTATCTAAATTGATGTTACCCCCATTTGAACCAGCCTCCTCTTGTCCATTGAAGTATTTGTCGTGGAAGACCCTCTTCTTGGTAGCCATTACATCCACTAGGCAAGTATCTGAGCTTCAGGCTCTCTCCGTTACACACCCTTATTTAATCTTTCACTCTGGCAGAGTATCTCTTCGCACTAATTCATCCTTTCTTCCCAAAGTTTGCTCTATTAATAATATTAATCAATCCATTGAATTACCCACCTTTTTCAAGAATCACTCCAATAAAATGGAGTATATGTTACACAAGTTGGATGTCCACAGACAACTTAGATTTTACTTGGATAGAACAAAAGATCACAGAAAATCTGATCAACTTTTTGTAGCCTTTGCTGATAGCAGAAAAGGTGTAGCGGTTACTAAAAGAACTCTTTCTAAATGGTTAACTGATTGTATTATCTATGTTTATGATTCTTCAAATCAAGTTTTATCTGTCAAACCCAAAGGACATTCTACAAGATCAGTGTCTACATCCCTGGCTCATGCAGCTCTCCTACCATTAGACGCTATTTGTGCGGCTGCTACCTGGTCTAAACCACATACATTCATTTCTCATTACAAGGTAGACAAGGTTTCTAGGGACAGGGCAACCTTTGGTTCCACTGTGCTCAAGAACGTCCTCCCGTGAGTTCCTCAGGAACATGGAGCTAGGGACGCTACCCATGTGTAAGAACAAATGGCGAGATCGAACACTCTCACATATAGAAGTTATGTCCTTACCATAACGTTCCATGTGGAGTGTTCATCTCGCCTTTGTTCTTACATTCCCACCCTCCCACCCTCGGGAAGAACGTTCTTTTTGGTGCCTGGTCTGGGTTATTCTGCTTCTGCATTGCAGTTGTTGTATATATGATATACATGTGTATATATATATATATATATATATATATATATATATATATATATATATATAGATAGAAGTATTTTTTGTGTCTATGTGAGTTTTGGCATGAATGTGTCTCTCTCTGACTGCTGGTTTGCTTGCAAACTAGATCTGAGGTAAAGGCAGAGGGGGATTGTGGGTATTAGGTTGTCTCGAGCTTCTTCTCGATGCAGAGCTTGCAAGCGGCCGACACGGAGCCGAGGATCGGCTCCGAACCCATGTGTAAGAACAAAGGCGAGATGAACACTCCACATGGAACGTTATGGTAAGGACATAACTTCTATTTTTTGTCAATCCCTTAAACTTGTATACATTTTATACCCTATTCTATCTGGGCCTGTAGCTGACTATATTTACTTGTTGTAATACTTTATCTAGCTTATTTAAAGAAAGCTCCTTTTCCAACTCCTTGTTCTATTTTGTTAACTTTTTTTTACTTTCCATGTTTTTTTCACTACCTTCATTTTGTCTTTAAACATTTTTTTACATATTGTACTACACTACTCATAATCCCCCCCCCCCCCCCCGAGTTCTTTCTGTGTCTTTTTTTACATTTTTACATTTTTATTTCTGTCATTATACCATCTTCCTTTACTAATCTGCTTAAGTAACTTGATGCTTCTTCTCTTTTTCCTTGTAAAAAATATCTTAGCTTATATAAAAATACTTGTATTTTTCTTAATTTCTTTCATACAGTTATTTTTCTTTGTCAAACTTTGTCATGTTTTAAATCTTCCAGTGCATCGTCATGTCCTTTTATACTTTTCTTTCTCTACTTTTCTCGTATCATATTGCCACTGTAAAATCATTTTTTATATTTTTTTTCTTTAAGTATCATTCACCATTCAGACCAATTTTTGTTAAATGTTGTCATAGTAATATTATCTTTCCATAATGGTTATTAATCTCTTTCCTTCTTCATTCCATGCTTTCTCATTTATCCCTTTTATTCCTTTGCCTATTTTTATAATTCCTTGTTTTCCTTTATCCCTAGCCATATTGCAAGATGATCAGAAAATCCTGTTTCATCTATATCCTCTTCTGCTATAGCTAAACCTTCTGGTACTATAATTTGTTTCTGTTCTGTATATACCTCTTTTGTAAGGTCATGAATTTTTGTTCCGAAGTTTTAACTCATCACATTTTATAACTTATAGCATTTTTCTTGTATCGTTTCCTTTCTCTTTATGCTTGCCTCTTTAATCACAGTTAAAGCCTCCTGTTATAATAATGTTTATATTTCTCACTACATAGTCTAAAATCTGATAAAATAAGCTTTTCTTTTCTTTGCAGTTAATATAAGCATATAATGTCATAATTCTCTATACTTGTTCTTTATACTTTAAATCTACAATGGTTAATGTTCCCATTTTTGCTAAAGTTATACATAATATTGTTACTGTATTTCTACAGAATACGGCTATACCAGAACATCTCTTTTTTCCAAAATTCCAGATTATCTTTCCTCTCCATAGTTTCTCTGTAATCTTTCATTTAGGTCTTGTGTCTTCAAATATAATTACATTTCCATCACCAGTGTTACACCACTCTAAAATTCCTGTTCTTTTTACTATATTTTTAATACTATTCACATTTACAGAAAGTACAGAAAAATTGTCATTTTCCTTTAGATTCATGGTTTCATATGTTCATAGCTAATTACTAGATAAGTTTTCTTAATAGGCCATTCTAAGCCTACCTAATTTCATTCCCAAAGGTGAGAATCAATGTCTGCACCTTGTGTCTGTGAGTCAGACATCTTGACCATTGTACCAAACCCCAATCTTTAGCTGTATATATTCTTTCATATATTTCCTTCCTTCCTTTCTTCTTTTGTACTTGTCCCTTTAATTTTTTTGTCTTTTGCCCTTTTACCAATAGAATTTTTTTCCCTTTTACTACCTCCCAATTTGTCTTCATTACTTATTTCAAAACCTTGTTCTACGTCCCCTTTGCTTTTTCTCATCTAATTTTTATTCTCTCTGTACTTCTACAGTTTCTTCTTTCTTTTGCCCTACTTTTATTTTCACTTTTGCAATCCATCCATAAATGTCCGATTTTGTTACATTTATAACATTTCAATTCACATTTTTCACATCATGTCCCATTTCTCCACAAATATAGCATTTGTTTTGTCGCAATTACTTATCAAATGTCCGTTTCCACCAAAAAAGGTTGTCCCCAATATTTTACAAAACTCCTATTCCCAACCACATTTGTCATGCTTGGTATATTTTTTCTTTCTGTTTTTAACACATTACAATCCCAGCCACCCATCCACAAACCCCTTTTGTGATAAACTTTGC
This sequence comes from Protopterus annectens, assembly GCF_019279795.1. Classification (NCBI taxonomy): domain Eukaryota; kingdom Metazoa; phylum Chordata; order Ceratodontiformes; family Protopteridae; genus Protopterus; species Protopterus annectens. The sequence goes on from NC_056731.1 coordinate 845,274,851, forward strand.
AATGTCCAGTACTACTATACATAAAGCATTCAAATATTGTTTCAAAGTCCTGTCTTTCTAGCTCTGTTCAAAATTGTACATACATCTTTTTATCTGTTTAAATGCTTTTGTCACGTAAAGATTTTATGGGTTACAGTTTTTCTGTTTTTTTTTCATAGTCTCCAAGAAAATTTTCCATTGAAAAAACAGTATCAAATATAATGTCACAAAATGTATGTTTGTTAAAAAGAGTAAATGCTCTTACCTCATGTGCATTTACACCCAAAGGAGCTGTTATGTTGTCTCTTGCTTCGTACCTTTCCATTTCTTTTTCTTCTGTACTTTGAATCCTTGCCATGAGCTTTTGTTTTTCATTTTCTTCTGCATTTTATGTTCCCCTTTTGCCTTCTTTTACTTTCTGTGCATACGTTTTCTTTTCCATCTCCCCACTATTCTTCAGGATTGTCTCTGCATCCTCCTTTTGTATTTTCTCCGTAATGTCCCTCCAGGAAACCTCTCCTTCATTTTCCGTCTCACTCTGCTTTACCATTTCTTTGTCATCCTGCAACCCTCCCAACTGAAGGGTTGTAATTGTACATCCATCATTTGTTGACTCATCTGTATCAAACAAGCTTCTTTGAAACATTTCCTCAGAATCCTGCACACATTCTTCAATTTCAGTATTTGCTTTCTCCTTCATTTGTTTCACCACTCCATCTGCCTCCCAGGCACAGAGGCAGCCTGGAAAAACAGGAACAAAAACAGGAAATGCTCCTCCAAAATGGGTCCCAGTTGCAGTAGTGATGAGTATGGGAAGTTCCCTGATGCTGTGGCCAAATATCCACTAGTAGTATAGATATCACTTTGGGTTTCCCATTATGAGACTGCCAGCCTACTGGGACTAACCCTATATATATATATATATATATATATATATCTAAAAAAATATATATATATATATATATATATATATATCTAAAGATATATATCTAAAGATAAAATTGCCATCTTTAAATATTACCAATTTATGTTACATGTAGGAAACGTGTTCTCATGTTGTCCTGGTGTTTAGTGGTGTTCTGTCTTTTTCTTAGTGTTTCAGAAGTAATCTGTAGTGATCTAAATTTGATGTGTTCAAACAAGCAGAGTTATTTGACAGTTTTTTTATAATTGCAGATTTGATGGCCCAAGGAATCATAGCAGCACTTAAACATTCCATTTAATTGTAGTAATTAAGACCTGCTCTGAAACAGTGCACTAGCACAAAGTAATCATTACACAAGTTCCCTTTTAGTGTGTAAAAAATTAAGTGATGTGTCCAGACTTCTTGAAGGTGTGTATGCCTATAAGATAGTGCAGACAGCCCTCCATGCAGTCTATCAAAATGGTAAAGTAAGCGGCATTGCAGTAGAAGTAAAGAAAGCATTTTTTTTCTTTTAACAAAACATCATACAGTATTGAGCAAATTACCCCTTAAAAGAAGAGAGAGAGTAAAAGTTGGTAGACACAAAGATCTAGCCATAGTAATGGACAATAAATTTGACATGTAATGTTTCTTAGATAAGTTTTCTAGCTCGCTAGGCCTTGCCATACTGCTTACTGAGGTTCACAGTGCCAGGAGACTTGAACCTAATAATTGCAGCCTTTAACTCCATAGTGGGTGTTGTACTCAAATGTGCATGTTCAGGTTTGTGATTCACAGAAAATAAAAAGTACTAATAAGTGATAGAGAAAACTCAGAGTCTCTTCTTTGAGGGAACTGCATGCTTTAAGAAGTCACTGCTATGAGAAAGAAGCTAAGAATGTTGAATTTATGCATTGCCTCTTATAGAAGGTGGAAGGTAGATATGAATGTACTATATAAACCGTACAGGGACAAAGATTTGTTCAAGGAACTTGTGGTAATAAACGTTTCACTGAATGCAAGCACCTCCTATTAAAGACCTCCAGGTTAGTGGCACAGCAAGATGCCTCGGCGATCATCCATGTGCAACTAACAATGGGCAAAACTGCAATTCAAATTGCAGCTTGCTACAGATCATCCACCATGATCCAGGACCCCCATTCCACATTTCTGGAGACACTGGAAAATATGAAGGTCCTACCATTACACCCTAATATTGGGTGATTTCAGTTATCCAAACATTAACTGGGAGAACTACTCAAGTACTAACTCCCTTGCCCAACGCTTCCTAGAATTTATAAACTCGAATGCCCTGGATCAACTGGTCAACACCCCCATTAGAGGTGACAACATATTGGACCTGGTCATCACCAACATGGGCGACCGGTAATGCACACCGGAGGTCAACCCCTCACTGGTTAGATCAGACCATAGACTAATCACTCTGGATATCTACATTCTGCCCCCACCCCCAGTCAAGGAAACCACTGTGAAAAACCTTTCAAAAGCAAACTTCACGTTACTTAAGACAGAGGTGGAAAGGTTCACAGCCCCCATGCTAAAGGGCAACGCTGTCTAAGCTGCTGAATCCCTTACAAAGGCACTCTATGAGCACCTACAAGAATGCATGGATAGTGCTATCCCAAGCAAAACCATGACTCACTCCTCCAAGAAAAGGAAACCAGTCTGGTGGACCCCTGCCATAAACAAGCTATACAATAGAAGGAGGAAACTAGTACAGAAAAGAGTAAAATCCCAAGAAGGAAAGACATCCCTGATCAGTATCGGCAAGAAACTACGATCCCTCATAAAATCATCCAAGGCTAGCTTTGAAAGAAAAATTGCCAAGGACTCCAAAGATGACCACAAAGCATTTTTCAGCTATGTCAAGAACCTAAGTGGAAACCTCAGATCTGCTCTGAGTTGGTGCAGAATGGCAATAAATACACTGAACCCGACTGATATTGCCAACATTCTGACAGACAGGTTTAGTGCAAACTTCACCCCCCCCCGCTCCCTAAAGGGCCCATAACCATACCAGAAGAGTGTAGAGCCCCAGCAATCACTGACACACAGGTTAAAACAGCCCTAGCCAAAGCCAAAAACAGCTTCAGTGGGACCGAACGGTGTCCCAGGCTGTGTCTTACACGAGCCCCAAAATGAACTAACCCCTCACCTAAACACACTGTTCAAACTCAGCCTCTCTACAGGCTACATACCCATAGAGTGGCGCACAGCAACAGTTATCCCGCACCACAAAGTTGGAGACACAACGGACTCCAGGAACTATCGCCCTATAAGCCTGACTAGCCTGGTCTGCAAGGCTATGGAGCGCCTCGTCATGGAACTCATTAACAGAGACATTGGGAACCTCCAAACATTGGACCCTACCCAGTTTGGCTTTGGTAAGGGCAGATCATGCTTCCTAAACCTGGTGGACTTCTTTGAAACAGTCGCCAAAGCTTTAGACGAGGGAGAGGTGGTCCACACAGCCTACCTAGACCTCGCAAAGGCTTTCAACACCATTCCTCATTCTGGTATTATAGACAAGCTCACCAGCCTGAGCATAAACCCCTATGTCAATAGATGGGTTGCCAATTGGCTCACTGATAGAATCCACACGGTGAGAGTTGCAGGCTCTAGGCCCGACTCTAAACCGGTTACAAGTGGCGTCCTGGGACGACTCCTGTTCGATATATACTTCTCAGAGATACAGGCAAGCACAGGAGGACTATGGCTGACCAAGTTTGCAGACGAATGCAAACTGGGGGCCATAATTGACTCTCCGTCTGATAGAGACATCCTCCAGAAGGGTCTCACTGAGACTGATACCTGGTGTCAAAATCATGGCCTCAAACTAAATGCCAAAAAGTGCATAGTCATCCCCTTTGGAAAAAACAAAGTACCCGCAAACTACCACATAAGTGGTAGTCTCCTAAATACAGAAAATGTAATAAGGGATTTGGGGACCCAAGTAGATAGTAATCTCTCTTTTGATAATCATATTGCCAAGGTGGTTAGAAAATCCTTTTATGTGGCCCACCTAATCACAAAAGGGTTCGCATCTAGAACAAAAGAGGTTATTGTGCCCCTTAACTCATCACTCATCAGACCCATCATAAAGTACAATGCCCCCTTTGGGATGTACCTTTACAAGACACCTGCAACAGCTGGAAAGACCACAGAAGTACCTCACCAAGAGGATTACTGGCCTCTGACAGATGCCCAATGCAGCCCGACTGAAGAAACTCCAGTTGTACTCTGTTGCATACCACTTACTCAGAGGTGATCTCTGCCTGACATACAAGGCCATGTCCAACCCAGAATTGATGGACATGCTCCACCTAAAAAAAAAAAAAAAAAAAAAATCCCCGAAAGCCACACGCCCTAGGGATCTAAACCTCACAACAACGATAAATAGGATGTGCTGCAGGGATAGATTACTGTCCCAGAGACTCCCCATGCTTTGGAACAGTATTCCAATCTACATTAGGCAGAGCCCCTCACTAACGCTCTTCAAGAGAAACCTTGACGAATGGATGGGAAACAGAAAATTTACCCCAGGGAATCACTGCAGTGTCTCTGCTGGACAGAGGCACAGGGAATTAATGGCTCTGCTGGACAGAGGCACAGGGAACTAATCTAAGGAGGCGGCGAAAGCCAACACATTCTGGCTAGGCTTATAGATGCCCTTGGGCAGATAGCCTGGTACTTACTTATGAACCTGGCCCCTCCTTGGAATTTGTACTTTGTGCTGGAAGCGTTGACCACACCTGTGTTTGAACCTGCTACTTCTAAAGAACTTAAATATTTGTTTTGGAAATCAATCTTGTTAGCTGTCATGTCAGCCAAGAGATTTTTTTTGGCTCCATGCATTATCTTCTTTTTTTTTCAGTGCATTATTTTTCATAAGGAAAAAGTTATACTTTGAATTAACCCTACCTTTTTGCCTAAGGTGGCTTCTGAAACTAATTGATGTCCTTCTATGTCACTCTTGCAGTTTTCTTCACCTTAGGGATCTCTTGCCAGGGATAGTCCAACTTCCAGCCAGTATACCAAAGTCTTTAGATCTTGTATGTGCCATACGTTTCACTTATGCTTCCCGCCCAGAACTTAGGGCATAAAGATGATGTACTGACTCAGTTACCAAGAACTTCCTTACTGCCAGTCTGGACGCTGTCATCGCTAGTCAGACTGAATGCCCTTTGCTTTGCTGAATACCTAGCTATCAGATAGAAGCCAGTGATATTCCCTGACCATCTATCTAGAGAACCAGAGGTTTAAGCAGTTGGCTCAGGTTAGCGGTGGATTTGATTAATCCTGAGATGCCGCAGTTAAGTAAGATCTTTGTTTGTCCAGCCTCCACTGGATGTCTCTACAGAAGTCAGTGATAGCTCTGTGGGCAGTCAGGTGTTGACTTCAGATTCCTCTGCCCAAACCCCATTGGAGGATTGCATGTATCCTTCCTTTAGCAAATCCTCTCAGACTTTGCAGGCATCTGCTCCAGACGTTGAGCGGGAACCGTGATTGATAATTTTGGAGGACGCTAGAGGGATTCCACAGATTTTGGTCAGGGAAGAGGTTCCGGGTACTTTTATTGAATTCTGTCAGGATTTAGAATCTCTGATGTTTGTTAGGACTGATATCCTACCAAGAAAAAAAAAACTAAGGATAAACATTTTTCTGTACATGCTTAGGATCCTCAAAGGGAATGGCAGGAGTTTACTTAAAGAAGGGTGGTGTTCAAGCTCTTCCTGCAAAGTCTTCGCAGGCTTCAGGGGCTCAGAAACCTCTTTCACCCCTTCCCCCCATCCTTGTCTGGATTTCTTTGTCCCTTTGTCTCTCTCTCTCTTACAAACTGGCAGTTCATCATCTCAGATTCTTGGGTTATGTCCATCATCCGTCAGGGTTACTTCATGGTGCGGATGTCTCTGTGTGTGCGTGTGTCTCTCCTTTTTCAGGTATTCCTCCTTCCCAAGTGGGAAAGGGTTTTTACTCTATAGTGTTCTTGGCTCCTTGAAAGGAGGGCACTTGGAGACCTATTTTACATCTTTCTTTTCTCAATACCATTCTCAAGTTTCCTTCATTTTGGATGCTTTCTCTTCAAACACTGTTTCCTGTGTGGCTGTGTCAGGCTTTTTTAGTGTCTTTGAATCAGAAGGATGCTTACCTTCTTATTCCTGTTCACCCTCCTTTCTGTAAGTTTTTATATTTCTCTGTTTCTCCCTCTCATTTTCAATTCTGTGCTTTGCTGTTTGGCCTCTCTTCCCCAAGGGTATTCACAAAATGCCTAGCCGCTGTGATCGCCTTTTGCAGACTCCAAGGCATTCAGATTTTTTCTTATTTACACGACCTGTTGATTTAGGGTCATTCTCCCAGCTGCCTGTTACAAGCTGTAGGATTCAGCACATCTCTCCTTCAAAGTCTGTTGTTCACTATGAACTTCCAAAAGTCTGTCCTAACCTCTTCTCAGGATCATGTCTATCTGGGTTGCAGGATTATGACAGTGCCAATGTTGGCCTGCCTTCTACCTTCAAAGACTTTGTCCTTTTCCGTTTTGTTTGTCCCTTCGTCCTCTGTCTGCCATTCCAGCCAGAGTGTTTCTTTGGACCCTAGGTTTCATGGCCTTTTCTATTCAAATGCTCCCTCTTGCAAGATTGCATATGTTGAAGTTTCAGCGTTACTTCAAGTCAGTTTGGCTTCAGCATTGCCACCCTCTGGATTTTGGAGTGCCTCTCTTGCCTTGTCTCAGGACGGAGTTTGAGTAGTGGAATTATCAACTTACCTTCAACCCCGGACTGGCCTTTCAGCCTCTGCTTCCTTCTCAAGAACTGTTCACAGATGCCTCCAACATGGGGTGGTGAGTTTCCTGTGGTCACTTAAAAGTCCAAGGTCTCTGTTCCATCCATCAGAAGTCAGACCATATCAACATCAAAGAGATGGGAGCTCTGATTTTGGCCCTTCAGGCTTTTCACAGAAAATACCACAGTGATGTGGCATGTCAACAAGCACTGGGAGACAAAGTGTTACCTTCTATGCAGGCTTGCTGTTCAGGCCTGGGATCTGGCCATCACTTATCTTCTAAATATCCTGTTCTACTTTTGCAGTATTCTTTACATGAGGGCGAGTGTGTGCCAAGTGACCCGACGTCAGCTAGTTAACAAAAATCTGTTGCCTAGGGTGCATGGTACGTTGCATGTAGTCTATCGGACATAGGTTATAAAAGTGACTTATGCATGCACCATCCCCTGGACTAATTTGTTGCCCGACAGAATGCGCTTCCCATACGTACGGTCTGACTGCTAAATAAACTTTTGCTCAAATAAGTGCCCTGTTATCTTTTTCTTACTTTTGATAGTGTCTTAAGTTTAATGCCATCCAAGAAGGGCAAATATGAATGTGGATGCCAGATTCCACATAAGGACAGCCATCAGCAGTGCCTGTTTTGTTTTGGGCTTTCCCACGACCATAAGGCCTGCCCTGTTTGCCAGTTGTTTGTCCTGAAAACCCTTTGAAGTAGGCTTAACTAACTTTCCATTTATCTGAAATTCAGCATCTCAAACTCCTGGCCAAAATGATGGAGGATCTCTTGAACTCAGAAGCAGAGTCATTTGTAAAGTGGAAGGCCAAGCACCCCAGGCGGGAGGCTTTGCTGCACCTCCAGGGCCTGACATCTCTCCTGAGATGACTACCAGTCTGGAGATTTACTCTAGGCTGTCATCTGAACCAAAGACCGAACCCTTAACTGAGATTACCTTGGAACAGGATAGTAGCACGATCACTGTCTGGTATGGATGCCCAAGGGGGACCCCTGACTCATTATTTCTGAAGGGTCAAACATATTTCACAAATGGATTGGCAGACCTTTCTTTAATGTCGCTCAGCCCCTCCCCCCTGGAGGTTACTTATCCTTTCATCCCCATGACCTGCTCAGCTGTAAAAGAGGGACAGGGAAGAATCATCTGAAAGGATAACTCTTCTGATGTGGAGTCCCTAGCATATACTGTCCAGATACTCTCTGCACTAGTCTATGCCTCCCTTGAGAAAGATTCTAATGGGACTAACTTCCCGGTAGAGGAGATTTCCTTCAGTGACACTGTTACTAGAATGCAAGAACATTTCAAGTGGGAAAGCACTGAAGTGACGGATATTTAAAAATGGTATTATAATCTTCTGCCAGTGCCCTACCCTAGTCCTTCTGCTATTCCCCCTTGCCTTCTGGCCTTCTTATTTGCCTTCGCATCCTCTAGCAAGGCTCCTGACTCTAAACCACAAGCACCTAAAAACACAGGTTTTATAAGGTACCTGTAGACTGTAAGTATTTATTCAGTGCACCAGCAGCTGATCCATCAGTCATCACGGTGTCCTCTGAGAAACCCTCTAAACTTCTTCCCTCCACATATTCTTCATGTTTCACTGTTGCACTCATTACATTTGGGTTATCTGCTTTGTAGTAGCCCTCAGTCGGCCTGATTAACAAAGTCTTGGGTCGTGCGTCGGTTGCTGTCCCTTCTTCCATGACGTCAGGTCATCAGGGGTATAAAACATGCAGCCGATGCAATTACATCAGTCTTTCTTGCTGTGTGGTGCCCGAAGCAGAAGCAGTTCGCAAGTGCCAGTCGACCGACTCCTGATATTTTCATTTTCGAGTTTCAGAGCCGAAACTTTTTCTTGCTCCTTACCGATGTCAGTAAAAGTTAATGATTGCATTACTTGTGGAAAGCAAATACCTCACAAATATTTTCATTCATACTGTATTCCTTGCCTAGGCCCTGACCACAATGTGCCTTGCTGTCGGTTTTGTGCTTTATTTAAACCGTGCACTATCCGTCATAGTTATATTTTTACTTCTAAATATTTCTGTTCTCGGTTTAATTATCCAGAAATGTCATTGGTTAGCCTTCCGACTACCGGGATTCTGAAAAAATGCAAAGATAAAGACAGAGACAGGCCGCCGAGGTCCAAAGCTACCGACGACGCTTCTCCTAAGCCAGTTCGCCAGTACCCGGTGAGGTGCTTTTACAGCCCCTGATGCCCGCTACTTCTGACTCGCAGGCCTCTACTGAGACCCATTCGGAGTCCGGTATGCCGCGAGATGTTTCAACTGTGGAACCTGCGGATGTCTCTACCTTAGATGGGTCTGGAGACGCTGTGCAGGCACCGGCTTCTAAGGGTTTATTCAGGCCTACGGACTTGAGTATTAAACTGACGCCTCCTCCTTCATTTAGGCCAAAATCTCGAACCATGCCTAAGAAACCGATGCTCAGGCTTCTATGGCTAAAACACAAATGATAAGAATGGCTGAAGATATTATAACTCTAACCAACCCACCCTTCTAAGAGACCTAGGACTGAAGTTGTTTATGAATCTTCTGATCAGGATTCTGATTTTTCTGATTCTTCTGATGATCTGGATTTGCCCTTTTCTACTTATGAGGATTCTGATGCCAAGGACTCTATTCCCTCGGCTTCTCCTCCAGAGGATTTTTCTTTTGGTGAAACCTTACATACTCTAAGGGAGCATTTCCACTGGGAAAGCCAGGATTTTTCTGATTCTAAAAAGAGGCTTAGAGATTTTTTGGACATTGTTGATGATGCCTTTTCAGAATCTAGTTTGGCCCCGTATTCTTTGCCTCCTGCTCCCAGAAAACCTGACCGATATTACAGAGTTCCTGATTCTCACAAGTTCCTTTTTAAAAATCTTATTACGGATCCAGAGACTGTTTCACAGGGTCCCAAGGGCATTAAGGCTTCTACTGCTAAAAACCCTACCCCCTCTGATAGAGACTCCAGGGCGCTGGATAGATGGGGTAAGAAAGTTTACACTTCTGCAACCTTTGCCATTAGGACTTTAAACTGCCAGTTTCATATGTTAAAGTATCAACAACATGTTATTAGATTGCTTAAACAGAAAATGATGTTAATGCCGGACTGTGCTAAAAATAAAGAATTACAAGATTTTATGTATTCTGCTGAACAGGTTGGAAAACATACTTTGCAATGTGGATTTGATTTTTTAGAGGCCTCTTGCAGGGCTGCTCTTACTGGGTCTGTGCTCAGAAGGCATGCTTGGCTTAAGGAGCAATCTTTGCGTGAGCATGTTAAAGCTAAATTGTTGGATGCTCCCTTAAATCAGGACCGCCTGTTTGGCAACAAGGCTGAGGAAGTTCTTAAAAAGATGGAAGATAAAGCTAAATCTGTGCAAACTGTTAAAGATTTCTTACAAGTTCAGCCTCCTGGATTTAGTAGGCACTGGCCCTCTAAGAATTGGTCCTTTCCAGCCCCTTCCAGGTCTTCTCAAGCCCAATCCAGGCACAGCAAAAAACCCAGGTTTCAGTCCCAGGGGAATCACAGACCTAAGCAGTGGGGGGCCTCCACTTCCAGGTCTGGGAATAATAAGACTCAACCTATGATAAACCGTCTCAATGACTTCCTTTTAAAATTTCCAAGCACTTAGCAACTGACTGCCCCTTTGGGGGGAAAGATTGCTCTTCATGCAAAGAATTGGGAACTCATTGCCCAGGACAAATGGGTTTTAAATATAGTGTCCCAGGGATACAGATTTCACTTCCACACGTTGCCAACACCAACTGGGTGGCCAGACCTACCCCCAAATCAGTGGGCAGAGGCCCAAAAGCAAATGCTTTCTCTCCTAAGCATGGGGGCTATTCAACTGGTACCAGAAGAGGAAAAGGGACAAGGTTACTACTCGAGACTTTTCCTGGTACCCAGAAAAGACAATTCATGGCATCCTATCCTGGACCTGTCTACTCTAAACATCCTTTTGGAGATTCCAAAATTCAAGATGCTGACTCTTCACCAATTACTTCCTATGCTAGGCAAAGATGCCTGGTTGGCAACACTAGATTTAAAAGAAGCATACCTGCACATCCCAATCAAGCAATCTTGCAGAAGATACCTACGCTTCAAAGCAGGCTACATGCACTATCAGTTCTCTGCACTGCCTTTTGGCTTATCTACTGTGCCCAGGGTATTCACAAAGTGCCTATCTCCAGTTATCGCATTTTGCAGGAAAAGAAATATTCAAATATACCCATACCTGGATGATTGTCTAATTAGGCAGAAAGCCAGGACATACTTTTGAATCATCTGACCTTTGTAAAAAGGGTTCTAACTTGTCTGGGGCACACCATAAATGAAAAGAAATCACACCTGGTACCCTGTCAACAAATTATTTTCCTGGGAGCAAACTTGAGTACAACTTCCCAGAAGGCTTACCTCATGCCAGAAAAGCAAATTCATTTGACAACCTACTTAAAACAAGTGGCCACAAAAACCCTGCTATCTGCAAGACAAATACTGCAAGCCTTGGGTTCATGGCCTCTTGCATTCTTCTAATTCCATATGCAAGACTGCATATGAGGAAACTACAGTGGTATCTAAAAAGCCTATGGTGTCAACATTCTCAAGGCCTAGAAACAATTATTCCTATCATACCTTGCTTACGCCTAGAGTTCCTTTGGTGGGCAGAGGTCTACCACCAAAGCAAGGGACTACCTTTCACACCACCCCCTGCTGCCCAAACCCTAACAACAGCTGCATCAGACTATGCATGGGGGCTCATCTGGCAGGAAAGTGCATTCAGGGCAAATGGAATCCAAGTCAAATGCACCTGCATATCAATCAAAAAGAAATGTTAGCTGTACAGAATGCTCTGACAGCCTTCAAGGACCACATTCTTCCAGGACAACTGATGGTAAAGACAGACAACACCACTGTTGTATGGTACATAAACAAGCAGGGGGGTACACATTGTTACCCTCTCTGCAGACTAGCCATGACATTGTTGAACACAGCCTTGAGCTACCATGTGCACCTACAAGCTGAATTCCTGCCAGGAAAATTAAATACACTGGCAGGCGGTCTAAGCAGATACCTCATGGACCCACACGAGTGGAAAGTGGAATCGAGGATTTTCAACATGTTGACAAGCAAATGGGGGAGCCCAGATATAGACCGGTTTGCCTCTCCCCAGAACTACCAGTTGGACAAATTTTGTACAAGAACTCCCCACAAACAAGCCTGGAAAGTGGATGCTCTGTCCTTCATATGGAAAAAACTATCAGTCTATGCCTCCCCCCCCCCCCCCTGCCTCTGCTCTCCAAAGTACTACTAAAAGTCAAACCGGACAAACCAAGGATGATTTTGATTGCTCCAGACTGGCCGCTCCAACACTGGTACCCCCTCCTGCGCAGTGTGTTACGGTTATCCCATGGCACCTGCCTCAGACTCCTTCCCTGCTGTCTCAGCAGGAGAACCAGATTCTGCACCCTCAGCTTCCAACACTGAACCTTGCAGCCTGGCTAATTACTTAATCTCTTTTACAATCCCTCAGCAAACCTGTGATGGATATCATTTTAGAGGCAAGGAGGCCTAGTACTAGAAAATCTTATGCTGAAAAATGGAAAAGATTCTGTGCCTGGAACCAGTCTTAAGGGATGAGCACAGCAGCGCCCAATTTACCTCCGATTTTACAATACTTAACTGAGATGCTTCACAAGGGCATGTCTTTTTCCTCCATTAAAGTCCACGCCTCAGCCATTTCAGCTCATTATAACACATAACCTCCCTTCTTCTCTCATCTGCTGCTCAAGCAGTTCCTCAGAGGGGGCCAAAAATTTGAGACCACCCAGGAGAGCTCCAACCCCAGCCTGGGACCTTAACTTTGTCTTGGAGAAACTCACTCTACCTCTTTTTGAGCCAGCTGATACTGCAGACTTAAAATTTCTTTCTTGGAAAACAGCTTTCCTTTTAGCAATCACTTCAGCTAGAAAGGTATCTGAATTATAGGCCCTTATGGCAATGGAGCCTTTCATCATCTTTCATGTGCGGACAGGGTGTCCCTCAGAACCATTCCATCCTTCATGCCCAAGGTGGTATCTAGTGTGGCTCTTAATCAGTCCATTCATTTGCCAACCTTCTTTCCCAATCCACAGAATAAAGGGGGACGGATACTGCATTCCTTAGATTTGCACAGACAACTTAGATTCTACTTGGACAGGACTAAACCTCATAGGAAATCTGAACAACTGCTGGTGGCATTTGCTAAATGGGCAGAGGGGAAGGCTATTTCAAAGCAAACATTTTCTAAATGGATAAGCCATTGCATTCATTTCTGCTATAAGCACCATGGAAAACGTATCCCCCAGGGGATCAGACCTCACTCCACCAGGGCTGCATCTACCTCTACAGCCTTTCTAAGAGGCGTCCCTACCAGGGACATCCTAGAAGCTGCTACCTAGAGTTTTGTACATACTTTCACCAAGCATTATCATTTGCCAATTTTCTCTAAATCCAGAGTTGGCTTTGCCACTACAGTCTTGCAGGGCCTTTTAGCTGGCCCTAATGCTATCTAAATTCCTCCTCCCAACCATAGCTTTGGGAATCTACCCAAATGTAATGATTACAACAGTGAAACATGAAGAACATAGTACAGTTGTGTACACTTACCATAAATGTAGATGTTCGAGTGTATTCACTTTTGCAGTCCTGGTTACCCTCTCTCCAGCCCCCTAAAAACGTTTGGCTGTACCTCTACTTCCCTTTACTGTGCTTAAAAGCCTTTTTGGTGTATTTGCTTTTTTGTTGGAGGTATATCTTTGTGCTTTTATGTTTAATTGCTTCCCATTAGATGGGCACCTGACATCTGGGGCAAGAAAAACTGATGTAATGGCATCTGCTGCATGTTTTATACCCCTGACGACCTGATGTCATGGAAGAAGGGACAGCAACTGACGCAGGACCCAAGACTTTGTTAATCAGGCCGACTGAGGGCTATCTGCAAGCAGATAATCCAAATGTAATGACTGCAACAGTGAATGCACTTGAACATCTACATTTATAGTAAGTGTACACAACTGTTCTTTTCTGGTGTCCCAAGGTTCTTCACAAAGTACCTAGCACCAGTGGTGGCATTCGGCAGACTGTAGGGTATCCAAATATTCCCTTATCTGGACGATCTTCTGTTCCAAGCAGACAGTCCAGAGTTACTACAGTAGGAAGTCAGCCATGCAATCAGCATCCTCCTTTCCTTGGGATTCACCATAAATTACAAAAAAATCAGCCCTCACTCCAACACAGGACTAGATTCAAACAAACCTCCTGAAGGTTTCCCTCCCCTTACAAAAGGCCCAGACCTATCTGTGTTGTTTCATAGTCTCATTCCTTAGTCCCACATTTCAGCCAGGACTTACCTCAGGACCCTGGGCTTTATGGCCTCCACCATACCCATGCTTCCTCTGGCAGAAATGCACATGAGGAAATGGCAATAGTACCTAAAGTCAGTGTGGACCCAGCATTCTAATCCACTGGAGTCCCAAATCCCTCTTCTTCCCTGCCTGAAGAAAAAAATATGTCGGTGGATCCAACCACTCTCTACCAGTTCAGGATTCTCACTCCGTCCTCTTCCACCAGTACAGGAAATGTACACAGACGCGTCAGACTCAGGCTGGGGAGCAGCCTTGAGTGCCATGAAAGCTCAAGGCACCTGGCCTCCCTTGCAAATGAAAGCACATATCAATATAAAAGAAATGAGAGCACTAGTTTTGACACTCCAGGCCATTCAGCCTCTCATCACTCTTGCCCCCTAAAAGTCATAATAGACAACATGACAGTGCTCTGGTATGTAAACAGACGGGGGGGGGGGGGGCTGTTCTTACCTTTTGTACAGATTATCTCTACAGGTTTGGGAGCTAGCGTTCAAGTTGCAGACACCAATTCAGGCAATATATATTCTGTCCAACATGGATGTTTTGGTAGAGACTCTCAGCAGGTCCAAAACTGAACCCCATGAATGGATGTTTCACAGGGACATGTTTCTGGACATTGTCCTCCAATGGGGTATTCCACAAGTGGATTTCTTTGCCTCCCCCATGACCCAGACAACTTCCATTTTGTGCCAGAGACCCACATTCTCTGGCCTGGAAGGTGGACTCCCTAAGCTTCTCATGGGGAGGGATGTTCCTGTATGCATTTCCTCCCCTTCCTCTCATTCCAAGAGTCCTCCAGAAGATTTGGCAGGACAAACCAGAAGTCTTGTTGGTGACTCCCTTTTGTTCAAGATAGCATTGGTTCCCCTTACTCTTGCATTTAGCCAAGGGCAATCCTCACAAGTTACCCAACAGAGTGGACCTACTAACATAGCACAAAGGCACTCTCATTCATCCCCACCTGTCCAACCGTACACATGGCACTGTGGGTGATAAGGTCCTGATTCCTTTCAGACACCTTTTTTCAGAGGACGTGCTAAGGGTACTGCAGGAGGCTGGAAAAACCAACACAAGGAAATCTTATTTAGCCAAATTTAAAAGATTTTCGATTTGGTGTCTCTCACGTAACCTGGACCCACTGTCAGCAGATGTCCCCACAGTCCTGTCATACCTGTGTGAGTTGTTGGAGGCTGGACTGACTTATTCTTTAGTGAAAGTACATTTGTCAGCAGTCTCTGTCTGCCTCTCTCACCTACGTTGGCTTCCAGAGTTGAGGCCTAACAATTTCTGAAAGGCATCCTCGACATGAGACCTCCCAGGAGACCAGTGCCTCCTCCCCGGGATCTTAACATTGTTTTGGAAAAACTGACCTTTGCCCCCTTTGAGCCAGCAGCATTTGCCTCTTTAAATTTCTGCTCCAGGAAAACTATTTTGCTTCTGGCAATCACCTTGGCCAGAAGGGTTTTTGAATTACAGGCCTTTATAGCCTCCCTTCCATTTCTAGTTTTCCTTAAAGGACAAGGTTTTTCTCCGCACCACCCCCTCCTTTATGCCTAAGGTGGTTAACAAGTTATCACTAAACCAAGCCATCCACCTCCCCACCTTTCTCTTCTTCCCCCCAAATCTTGGTAGAAAGTGTTCTGCATACTTTAGATGTATACAGACAACTTAGGTTTTATCTAGATAAAACCAAGAGTATCAGGAAAACTGACTAGCTGTTTTTCTCCTTCCACCCTAGAGTGCTAGGTCTCCTGGTTTCTAAGCAGATTATTTCTTCCTGGATTTCTAAAGGAATCCCCTTTTGCTATGAGCACCATGGCATGACCCTCCCTGCCTCAGTGTGTGGGCTCATTCTACCAGAGCCATGACTTCATCTGGCACCTACTTCAAAGGATTGGACAACAGTTCCATTTTGGAGGCTGCTACTTGGTTTTCTGTTCATACTTTCACCAAGCATTACAGACTGGACAACATTACCAAATCCAGGGCAGAGATTGCTAGGGCCATTCTCCATGGCTTCCTGGAAAGCTCCTCTGCCCCCTGCCTCCTCCATTTCTTTTTCCTTATGAGCTTTTGTATGCTCCCTCATGTAAAGAATACTGCAACAGAGTTGAGACGGACATCTAATGTTATGATAAGATTGTATGCAACTTATCTCTCTTCAGGCAGTGTATATTCCTTCAGAGCACAGTCTAATAGCAGACTTCTTGAGCATGTCAAAAACACAAGCTTACGAATAGATGCTTCACAGAAACGTGTCTCTGGACATAGTCCATCAGTGGGGTATTCCTCCGGTAGGTCTTGCCTCCCCTCTGAATAGACAGCTTCCTGTTTTTTTTTTTTTTTTTTGAGTGCCACATCATCTGTGATGGAAGATTGATGACCTTTCTTTCCCTTGAAAGGGGATGTTTCTCTATGCTTTCCCTCCTCTTCCACGAGTCCTGCAAAAGATTCAGCTGGACTTCCCAAAAATCTTGTTAGTGGCTCACTTTTGGACAAGACAACACTGGTTCCTCCTCTTAATGCAACTAGACAGAGGTAATTGCCTTAAATTACCTCGCCAGTTGGCCCTCTTCATACAGGACAAGAGGTCACTCATCCATCCTTCCTTGTTTGATCTTCAGTTGACACTGTGGGTGGTAGGGTTTTAATCCTTTTAGGCATCTCTTTTATGAGGACATGCTCAGGGTTTTTACAAGAGGCAAGAAAACCCACAACCAGAAAGTCTTGTATGTCCAAATGGAAAAGATTTTCTGTCTGGTGCCACACTTGTAGCCAGGACACTTATTTTCAGTGGGTGGGGTGGTGGGATGGTGGGTGCGCTGGTTCGCTCCTATTTGTGTGAGTTGCTCCAGTCTGGCTTGTCCTGTTCTGTGAAGTCACATTTGTAAGCTAGTTCTGCCTATCTGCCCTTGAATCCTCCTTTGGCTTCTTGTTATGAGGGCAAACAATTTCTTAAAGGTGTCCTGCACCTTAAGCCCCCAAGAAAGCATATTGGTTTTCCTTGGGACCTTAATTTTATTTTGGAAAAATCAACTTGGGTTCCTTTTGAGCCTGCATTTTCTGCTTCTCTGCAACACTGTACCTGGAACACTGTCTTTTTGCTTGCTCTTACTTCTGCTCAAAGGGTTTCTGAACTTCAGGCCCTTGTGCCCCTTCCTCCTTTTTTGTTTTTTTTTCACAGAAATGTCAGGGCTGTTAATGAGTTGTCCTTAAATCAGAGAGTTCAGCTCTTTTCCTTTTTTTCTTCTCCACAGTCTGCTAGTGAGTGTCCTGCATACCTTGGATTTGAACAGACAGCTCAGGTATCATTTGGATAAAACATTCATAAGTCTGACCGGCATTTTTTCTTTTCATCCCAGGACTTTCGGTGTAGAATACATCCTACACACCATGAGTGTGCACTGACTGTTTTGATTTTGTTTGCACAGAACTGCTTATATTAGGAAGGATGAACAGTGTCGTCTTCATATATAGCAAACTGGGTTTCCAAAAACTCTATCCGACTGACTGTATTAAGCTCATTTGCTCTTCTCAAGTTAACATTACCCACCTAAACCAAAAGCACATTCAACCAGAGCAATTGCTGCTTTAACCGTCTTTATCAGGAAGGTATTTTTTGATGAAATTTGTCAAGCTGCTACATAGTTTTCTACACACACGTTTGTCAAGCACTTAAGTTGGATTGCATTTCATGAGCTAGGGCTTCCTTTGGAGCCTCCATCCTCAATGGGTGCCTGTCATGAAGCCACCCAGGGTTCAAATGCTGGGGATTCTGACCCATATGTTGGATCGGACAGACTGAATTAGTAGGATATGAAAGTTTTATATACTTAACTCGATAGATCCTTTAATTCCAGTGCGTATCATGTGATAACCTACCCTCTTTCCCCTGCCTTCATTTTGGACTTCTTTGGTTTCCTCATAAAGGCAGTGCAGATTGCAAGATTTTGGGCATCAAACTTAATCTTTGTTAGGGGAAAGCAGGGCATTTTGGGAAAAAGCTTGAGAGAGGATGGATCAGATGTGAGTTGGCACTAGATGACCCATATATCATATCAGACACACTAGAATGAAGGACTGTACTGTTGTGGTAAAATACTTAACTTTCGTTTAAGGAAAGTCAGCTAAAGGATTCCTTTCTAGCAGGCCTGGAAGACCGATGCTTTCTCTTTTCCATGGACAGGAATGTTGCTGTATGCTTTTTCACCATTTCTTGATCTCTAGTGTTCTTACGATTCAGCAGGACACCCAAAAGGTAATGGTGTTTAGTCCCTTTTGGACCACGCTACAGTGGTCATCCCTTTTGAAAAAGGCCATGAGCAATCGCCACAGGCTTCCCCATAGACTAGATTTACTTACACAATGGATGATGAGTTTTCTTTGTCCTATCCTCTTCCCTCACCCCCTTGGTTGTTGACCATGTCCAAGGGCATCTCCCTCTGTGGATCATGGCACCACTAAAGGAGTGTCATCAGTGAGTGCTCTCCAGTCCAGGGGAATCGCACCCATTCCTCCCCTCCACTCTTTCAGTTGCCGGAGCCATTAATCTAACCAGAGTGGCTTTGGATGATCTCTTTTAGGCCCTTTTGCTGTGGTTGTACACTAGGTATAAAAAAAAAATTGCAGCTAAGAAGTCATATGTTTAAGAGGAAAAGTTTTTCCAGTTTGTGCCATACTAAGAATAGGACCCTTTTTAATGCTAAATGCTTCTAGTTCTAGGGTATTTCCGTAAGTTATATTGTCTTTCTTACTCTTCCATCAAGGTTTATCTTTCATTCATTTCTGCTTGCGTGTCTTAGAATCACCCCTTTTCTACCTTTGTTCAAGTCTAGCAGTATTTAAAAGGGGTTTTACATATCTGTCTACCAAGAAAACAGATAGCTGCTCCTAGCGATCTTAACTTTGATCTTGAAAAACTAGCACTTTTTCTGTTTGAACCAGCTCCTGTGGCTGATAGTTTCTTGGAAAACTGGGTTAACTCATTGCTCAGACTTCGGTGAGAAGAGTATCTATTGAGCCACCCTGCATAATTTTCTACAACCTCAGGATATCTTTGAAAACAATTGCTTACTTTTTATGTCTAAGGTAGTTTCAGAGTTTATTTTGAATTAGTCAGTCTGTTAATCTCCCTTTATTCTTTTCAAAACCTAAGAACAAGTAAGAAAGACCATTGCATGCTCTGGATGTCCATGGGCAGCTCAAATACTCCTTGGATAGAACAAAATCCTTTAGGCAGACTGATTAGCTATTTGTTTCCTATGAAAGTGAGATAAAAAGGCAACCAGCGTTAAAATGATGATTTCTAGATTGTCTCGTGCTATTTCTTTCTGCTGTTTTCACCATAACATCATTTCCAGGCAGGGTCATGGTTCAGACTACCAGGGCTTTGCTATGTCATTAGCTTGGATTTTCCTCTATCAAGATGATTAGTTACTGCTGACGGTCTTTCCACATATTCAGCACATCTGGAACACTAATGGGTACATTATAGCTAGTGTAACTGGGGTACAGTTTCTGTATGAAATTGCTCCACCAAAGATGACTAGCCGAGTAACGAAATGCTTGCAGCTTCATTCCTCTTCCCTCTTTTGCAGATTAGTCTCTAGAACCTTCTTCCAGACTGTTCATTGTACCTCTAGTTTTGAGTGTCAGTAGTGTAATAATGCCATAGTCAAATGGGAGACGAGCAGCCTTGGTGGTAGACTCCTGAACTCGTCTCTTCCTGGATTATCCGGCATAGACATGGGCCTCTAACATCTAAATTCCACCACTGTCACTAAAAACAAAAGAAAAAAAATGCAGGTGATATTTCTTTTTGAGAGATGCCACACTGTGATCTCCACAGATGAATAAGCCATTATTCCCAAATAACTAGCCATGGGAACAAGTCTCTAAAGAACCAAAATTTCAAAA
Source organism: Protopterus annectens (assembly GCF_019279795.1). Classification (NCBI taxonomy): domain Eukaryota; kingdom Metazoa; phylum Chordata; order Ceratodontiformes; family Protopteridae; genus Protopterus; species Protopterus annectens. The sequence continues at coordinate 845,294,878 of NC_056731.1, forward strand.
TGATAGCCAGTTCTGAACTAGTAGTCCTAAGATCTTATTGAGTAATCAAGCATAGAGGACAATACAAATCATTTGTTAGTAGCCACTGAGTCAGATATGTGTACCATCTTAACTATAAGTTTATTGGTGTGATGAGTAGTCCGGTGTCTGCTGCTAGCTTCTGCTCCCTTATCCAGTATGTAGGTAACACGTACAATTCCATTTCCTTTGCGGGCATCTCCTTAATGTAAATAATTTTTTAGCCAGTACATGAGCTTAAAAATTTAGATTTCTGTCTATTGCTGAGGGATATTGATATAATTATGTTACTAACTTACGTTTCTGACCACCAAACATACTTCAGAAATGGTAAAGGAAAATCTTTTTAAGTGCTTGTGTAATGGAGCTAGAAACCAGGCTAGGCCAAGTCTAATAACTTCGGTAAAGTAGATATTCACATTTCTAAAAATGTTTTTTTCAAGAACAGTGCTAATAGTTTCCAACAGTCAATATATATGTAGGTTACTATCTGAATAGCTTTCCAGAAATTCCCATGAGCCATTTCCTGATATGTGCACACCAACCAAATAGCAAGGTATTTGAGAGTTACTTCCCAGGCATATTTGGACCTTATCCTTGTTTGGCCTGAGGTTGTATAACCGTGAATAATGTCTCAGTTTTGTCCTCAATAAGAAAGCACTCCAAGATCTGTACAAAAGCTATGATGATCTCCCATAAGGGGCCTAATGACCCCTCCAGATCTGGAGGAAAGATCATAAGGTCAACTGCAGATAGATTTATCTTGTGTTCCTTGACCCACTTCAACCCTTTGTGCTTCTTGTGTCCTTCTGAGACCTTGCATGAAAGGCTTGATGGCTAAACAAAAGCGGAATGCAGACAGCAAGTACATCTGCCTTATGCCTTGCTCCCCTGCCTAATGCATTTCTCTTTTGTACTGACCCAGGCTGTTTACTGTGGAAGAGCACTAATCCTAATAAACTGTTATATGTTCAGTCCAGGAGATTACAATTCAAGCAAAATTGTTAGACACTTTCACACAGTTTAATTTTATTGCATCAAGAGAACAGTAAGAAAAGAATCAGATTTAATGTAAATTGTTAAAAAGAATGTTGCACAGAGACAGATTACAAGTATCTGATTCCATTGTCTAATATATAAAGTAGGGAATAACTGTTTACAAGAGATTCTTGAAATTGTTCTATTCATGGCGCATAGATTTGTATATTGTATACAGAATCATTTCTGTAGATTTACATTCTATATGAGCTGGAGTTTATATACTATCCAAATGGTTGAGTAAAGCCCAAAGAATAGTGTTACTAAACTGTTCATGTAGTAATTAACAAGTGACTCTCAAAATATTCCAAGCAGCATCGAACGTGAAAGTTAAAAACGTGGAGAGAGAGAGAGAGACAACGGGTATGAATTATTAAGTAATGCTATATACAGCAGAGAAGGCGAGTGAAAAGTAATCAGTATTTTGCTCAGTTTAGGGAAAGGATTAATAGTGCAGGCTATCCATTCTAGCTATATCAAAAACTGTTTCTGAATTGCCTTCAGTTTTTTGCAAGGTATAATTTCATGACATTTAAATTAAATTAAGTTAAATGAAATTCTGGGAACTGTCAGCAAAGTTTTTATTTATTTATTTGCCTTGTTAACTGGGTCATTTGGTTGGTCCACACAACATTTTCAGTCTTGACCTGAGCCAATAGGCAATTAGAGCGTGAGCAGCAGTTAAATAAGATATATATGAAGTTTTCCAGTATTTAAATGAGGCAGATGTAACTATATCCAGTATTAACATACGAACAGTATGTTTCACAATGAGGGTATAGTACAATGTAACTACATCAGCAGCATGCAAATAACACACAGTATCATGACATTTTAATGCAAAATATTGTGTAGTCTGGAACAGCAAGAAATACTTCTGTCTTCAAGCAACAAAACTTTGATATAGACTAATATTCTGTATCCTGAATAGGGACTTGGTAAGCTGTTTGTTTCACACATTTATAGATGTCCTGTTCTCATGTTGCAGTATTCTCAACACTTTGGGGTTCTCCTCTCTTGCTACCCAAACATCCAGCCAGTATACAAAAGCTTGTAGCCCCTGCTGGGTACGTGGGATGTCTGACATTGACCTAGGGAACGTGGGCTATAAAAGTGACTTCTGCATGTACCAGACTTCAGAACTTCTCTGCCGCGAGTTGAATGTCAGCTGTTCTGCCGTACCAGCTGTTGGATCGAAATTTCTCAGATAAGTACCCCGTCGAGGAAGTTTGTTTCTTTTGATCACTGCATTGTGTGTAGGTTCATGTATTCCAGGAAGGGTAAGTGTAGGTGTGGTCTTTAGATTCCCCCCATAAAAATGCCCATGAGCTTTGCCTTTTTTGTTTCGGGCCTACGCACGACCATAAGTCCTGCTTCATCTGCTAGGCCTTTGTTCCGAAAATGCTACACAGCCGTCTGCTTATGTTAAATATTTACCTCAAGAATCAGCACCTTAAGAGCTTGGCATTGGGTATGGAGGGACCATCCGGTCACATTGGGTATGGAGGGACCATCCGGTCAGCCCAATGAGCCATCTAAGAAAAAGGCCAAGGTTATTAGGCCCGAGTCTGTAGCTGCACCTCCTCCACCTGACATCCCTCCTCTGGCTAACATCAGCCTGGAAGAATGCTTGGTTGTTGCTGATATAGCTATAGCAGCTACCAGTGTGGAAGTCGTAGAACCCAGTGCAGATGGCACGTCCTCGGGGGAAATGCAGACATTGGCTTCCGACGGTGAGGGGGGGAACCTCTGTTCTTACTGGCTACTCAGATGGATCCCTCCACTACTTCACAAGTTTCCGAATCAAATCCAGGCCTACATTGGCCCAGATGCCTGCTAGGCCTTTTTTCAAAAAAAAAAAAAAGGGGAAACGTGTTTCCCCTGCAATTGAGAGCCAGCCAGATAGTCAGGCTTTTTCTCAAAGCCTATTTAATGCTTTTATGCCTCTGAGGCCTGCAACAGCTGTTTGTTTCCCACAATTATAGATTTTTAGTTATCATTGTAATAACATTTGTGCACAATAATTCATAAGATCATAGGATATTACAAAGCTAACGGATCTACAGCCTTTTTAAGCTTAGCCATTCAGGCCCCAGTTGTCCCAATTATCAAGACTAGAATGGCTTTGTTATATTCCTAAGCTTTAGGGCATTTACAAAACACAACATGCCAGGGGTGAAGTTGCCATTTCCCATACATTGGTCCAATTTGCATTTGAATAGGCACAACCTGTCCCTTCAGCATGGTTTGTTTGTCGCAGATGAAGTTTACATCTTTAGGTAAGGTTAATTCTACTGCCATTTGTTTTGTAAATGTGTAGCAGATCCATCAGGGCTGGATCAGAGAATGCCTTGTAGGTTAGGAATATTTCACCCCTGATTAGTCTGGAAAAGACTTGCTACAGAGACTGGGCTTTGAGACTCGCTACAGAGACTGGGCTTTGAGACTCGCTACAGAGACTGGGCTTTGAGACTCGCTACAGAGACTGGGCTTTGAGACTCGCTACAGAGACTGGGCTTTGAGACTCGCTACAGAGACTGGGCTTTGAGACTCGCTACAGACACTGGGCTTTGAGACTCGCTACAGACACTGGGCTTTGAGACTCGCTACAGACACTGGACTTTGAGACTCGCTACAGACACTGGACTTTGAGACTGGCTACAGACACTGGACTTTGAGACTGGCTACAGACACTGGACTTTGAGACTGGCTACAGACACTGGGCTTTGAGACTGGCTACAGACACTGGGCTTTGAGACTGGCTACAGACACTGGGCTTTGAGACTGGCTACAGACACTGGGCTTTGAGACTGGCTACAGACACTGGGCTTTGAGACTGGCTACAGACACTGGGCTTTGAGACTGGCTACAGACACTGGGCTTTGAGACTGGCTACAGACACTGGGCTTTGAGACTGGCTACAGACACTGGGCTTTGAGACTGGCTACAGACACTGGGCTTTGAGACTGGCTACAGACACTGGGCTTTGAGACTGGCTACAGACACTGGGCTTTGAGACTCGCTACAGACACTGGGCTTTGAGACTCGCTACAGACACTGGGCTTTGAGACTCGCTACAGACACTGGGCTTTGAGACTCGCTACAGACACTGGGCTTTGAGACTCGCTACAGACACTGGGCTTTGAGACTGTCCACATAGGACATATTTACACACTGTATTCTTTTAGTGAGGAACCTCTGTGACTGCTCCAGCTGCTCCAAATGCCTGGTCAGGTACATAGTAAAGGGTGCATTGTACTCTCTATTTGTCTAATGAGGGCTGAGTATAGTGGGACTGTTTTCTCCGTAGATCTGGATGCCATGCCCATTACGTATAAGTTGTTTCACTTAGAAGGATTTTTATCACTACCATGGAACCTGGTGATCAAAGTTCAGGTTACTGTCAACCTGAGTGTCTAAGTCCCTTACCACTTGGTGTACTGTTAGTGGAGTATTATCAAAGTCCTAATTGGCAGGCATGGTCATCTTCCCAAAAGGTACAATTATATAGCATTTTTTTTTTGCCTTGAGTTTTATACCTTGATTCCTACACTAGTTATTTGTCTGTTGGACCCTCCTGGAGAGTATGTACATCTTTGGGGAATTCACTGATTGCACCCAACTTGCAGTCATCAGCAAATGTGGTCAGCCAAAGGACTTCTCCATTTGCCTTGACTTCAGAGAAGTATCTTCCTAATAGCAGTGGTCCTAGTACCGAGCCCTGTGGGACATCATTAGTAACAGGCCTCTTGGTGGAGGTGGAATTCACCTCTGCCAACTTCATGTGCCCTGTCTGAGCCATTTTACTGTCCATTGGGTGACATAGGGATGTATGCGTAAATTTGTAGGTTTGTCTGTAATACCAGAGTGAGGTATTTTGTCAAATGCCTTTGCCAGGTCATGGTAGACGGCATGTACCATTTTGCCCTAGTCCATGGCTTGTCAAAGTTGTCTACCAGATTTAGTAGGCATGACCTGCCCTTGACAAAACCGAACTGGGATAGATCCAGTGTTTAAATATTTCCTATGTTTTTGTTTACCCGGTCCTGATAGTTCTTTCCATGGCCTTGCATGTAAGACTTGTCAAACTTTTTTGGGTCTGTAGTTCCAGAGTTCTGTTGATGGGCTTCTTTTGTGAAGAGGGATGACCATTGCAGTCCTCCATTCCCTAGTGCCAAAGCCTGTCTGGAGCTGTGATTGAACAGAGATTGTAGTGGGGTTGACAATTCATGTTACAAGTTATTTAGGAGGCATCCTGGGTTTTTAGCTCCGGAGAATGCAGTGAGGACCTGTACTTTAGTGATATTTGGATGATAAATGGTAGGGTGTCTCTTCTGGGGGTAAATCTGGGTGTGATAGGAGTGAAATTAGAGCTAAATGTATTGGTCAGCAAATTTGCTATTTCATCTTGTTTGGTGTTGGAAGTTCCATTTAGTATTAGTTCAGCACACTGTTGGGTGTTCCCTTTATGATTGCATTTATGGTTTTCCTTAGCATGGGAGACCATTTTTGCCTTGAAGTTGATTTTGGTGAATACGATTGCTTGTTGAGACTGTTGAGGAAGTTTTGTCTTTGGGCATAGTCTTTCCTACTTTTGGTCAGGACTTTCTTTATTTAGTTGTACAACATATTTATATTGGGGATCCACCAAAGAGGGTTGTTTTTGGAAGTTTGTCTTATGTTTAATTTAGTTTGGTTCTACTGTTTCTATGCATTTATTTACATGCTTGTACAGGGTTTCTGTAAATCCATCCGTGCAGACTACAATATTGTCTGTGTTTGGTGGGCAGGAGATTGCCACAGATGCCGAATTTTATATTTACTCTCAATGTTCAGTGATTTGGGAGGTTGCAGTCATTTTGACAATCCCATTGTTAATAACATTTGCTGGGTCATCAGAAGAGAACATCGACCTTGTCAAAAGCTAAGTGGCTTCCCATACCACAGGAAAAAATACCCTTCTTGCAAGCACCCTTACTCAACCAGGTAACTGAACAAAGTTTCTAATCCTTCATACTAAGGATTCCAGTGAAATCACTTCCCTCATGTAACTGTAGGTCTCTGCCCAACACCACACATCACTGCAATCTCAATTAACCAACCTAAAAAACACCATGTATGCATTTTCCCTTTCTTCCAAAATCTAGAAATGTTTTCCTGAAGTCCATATTATCAGTCAGGAAATTTAAGAAAGAACTGAAGCTTTTCTTGTTTCGAGAGACTTGCTTGTAAATACTTCCCGAATAACTCTGTGACCTAAAGCTCAACCACAAAAATGTCTACATCTACTCCTGTTAACGTAACCCTGTTTTTGTTCTCGTATCTATTCAGTCTGCGTATGTAACCCCTCGCCTCTGTCTTACCTAGTTTACCATGCAACCTTCCTTTCTTTCTTCCACACATCTTCCTTAGGTTCATAGGTTCATACTAGGCTATTTTTCCTAGGGCATTTATAAGCCTAGCCAGAGTGTGTTTGGCTTTCGCCACCCATTTTAAATTAATTTTGCTATGCCCTTTTTCGAGGTTAGTATACTGTGCCTCTGTCTAACAGTGTCACAGAAGTGATACCTGGGGTAAACCTACGATCCTCCATCCACTCATCAAGATTCCTCTTGAAGAGAGTCAATGAGGGACTCTGCCTATCCTGGACTGGGATTTTATTCCAGAGTGAAGGGAGCCTCTGGGTTATGAATCTGTCCCTCCAGCATGTCCTATTTATTTCAGTGCTGAGGTTCAAGTCTCTCGAGCGCATAGCTCGATGGGATTTGGATTTTCTGAGGTGCAGCATGTCCATTAATTCCGGGTTGGACATGGCTTTATACGTCAGGCAGAGATCGCCTCTGAGCAGGCTGTATGCCACTGAGTAGAGCTGGAGTTTCTTTAACCGGGCAGCATATGGCATCTGTTTGAGCCCTTTGATCCTCTTGGTGAGGTACTTTTGGGTTTTTTCCAGTTGCTGCATGTGTCTGGTAAGGTACATCCGAAAAGGGGCATTGTACTCAATTATGGGCATGATGAGGGATAAGTAAAGAGGCACGATGACCTCCCCTGATCTAGATGTGAATCCCTTCATGATTAGGTGGGCTGTATAAAATGTTTTTCTAACCACTTTGGCCACGTGGTTGTCAGATGAGAGATTGCTATCAATTTGGGTCCCCAGGTCCCTAATTACTTCTTCTGTACTTAATGGATTACCACCTATGTGGTAATTTGTGGGCACTTTGTTTTTGCCAAAGGGGATGACTATACACTTTTTGGCGTTTAGCTTGAGGCCATGGCTCTGGCACCAGTTGTGTGTTTCTATGAGGCCCATTTGGAGGATGCTTGTGTCGGCTGGAGAGTCGATTATAGCGCCCAGTTTGCAGTCATCTGCGAACTTGCTCAGCCACAGTCCTTCCGTGTTGGCCTGTACCTCCGAGAAATATATACCGAACAGGAGATGTCCCAGGACTGAGCCTTGTGGGACGCCACTTGTAACTGGTTTGGAGTCTGACATGGCTCCAGCAATTCTAACCATGAGGGTTCTGTCCTTGAGCCAGTTTGCAACCCATCTAGTGACATAGGAGTTTATATTTAAGCTGGTGAGCTTATCTATAATGCCCAAGTGGGATATTGTATTGAAGGCTTTTGCGAGGTCCAGGTAGGCTGTGTGGACTAGCTTCCCCTCGTCAATGGCCTTGGTGACTGTTTCAAAGAAATCGACCAGGTTTAAGAGGCAGGATCTGCCCTTAAAGCCGGACTGGGTAGGATCCAGTGTCTGTAGGTCCCCAATATCTTTTTTTATGAGGTCCATGATGATCCTTTCCATAGCTTTGCAGACCAAGCTAG
>NC_056731.1:845307761-845507761 GCF_019279795.1 Protopterus annectens
TCCCCTCAACTCAGTCTTACAGGAGTTTATCAGACAACAACGTGGATAGAGTGGTACAGATTCTATTAAGGACACTAGCGTTGGCCAAGTTATTATTAGATCCAACCCCAAGGGCTTCGGATCTAACCACATCCTCTTCTGTATCGATTTCTCCTCTGATCTGACCTCAGACCTTGGAGCTTTAAGGTTCAGAGCTGATTAATAGTGGAACCTTCAGATCCGAGACCTATATCAGGATCTTCGGATCCGACCATTGCTCAGACGTAGTCTGCTCCATCAAAACTGGAGGATTCTAGGAGCCGACGCTCCCAAGTCTGGTCCAGGGAGGTGAGTCTGATCTGACAGTTGTCGAATCTGGCTTCGTCTCTCGGGGCATCAGCTTGGGTGGGCTTGGCTCCTACATTGGCCTCGGCCCCATCGTCCTTGATTCTGGGGGGCCCCTCAATCTCTTCGGATCTAGGGATTTCCTCAGATCAGGGACAGGGGCTTTTGAGGTGATGAGGAGAGTACTGTCTCCACAGGCAGTTCCGCTGTCATCTCTAGACATTCTTCCCCCCAAAGCTCCGGTGTCTGCCTCTATGTTCTCGCTTCCACCAGGATGCAGAGATCCTAGACCTTAGGATGCCCCACAGGGCACCCCCTACTTTTCCGAAACCTCCTCAGAATACCCCTCTGAGGAGGTCTCTTGGAAGAGACTGTGCAAGAGGAATTACTTAGACTCCCCAGAGGAGTCCATCACCTCTGATGTGGACCTCTATGAAGCTGAAGGGTCCCCACGGTTGCCTCCTGATGATGTCTCCTTTGGAGACATCCTAGAAATACTTAAACAGAGAGGCTGCTGGAACTCCAGTAACCCTTCAGCACAGGAGTCCATATACCTGAAGGCCTTTGGATCTTACCCTACCTGTACTTGGATGTCTCCACCATTCGAAGAGCTTATGGACCTAGTTTCTTGGAAGGCATGGGAGTCTCCAGATTCAGTGGAACCTGTTCCTAGGAGACCAAATAAGTTCTTATCACATCCCCAGCAGACAAAGCTTTTCTAACTAAAGGGGTCCCAGTAGATGCTATGCTGGTGGTGGCAGCCACCAGGAAGGAACTCTGAGACATCTTCTGTTCTTCCACCGAACAGGGAGTCTTGTATGATGGATAGATATGGAAAGCGCATTTTTTCTTTAGCGACTTTTGCCCTCAGATCGCTGAATTACCTAATCCATTTTACTAGATTGCAGAGAGACCTCCTGAAAGAGTTGGGAGATACTTTCCAAGGTTCAGTAGCTTGAAGGGGTTTAGGATAAAGTTTCCTCACAGCACTCTACTTTAAATTCAGTTGTCAACTCCTCCATGAGACTGATTTTTTATGCAGCGGATGGAATGAGTAGAGCAGCGGGTTCAGGAATTTCCCTAAGGAGATATTCCTGAATGCGCTTGTCTGATTTTGTGGAACCCTTTAAATCTTCCTTTGTGAATGTCCCATTTGATGGCTCAACTTTGTTTGGGCCCACAGTCAAAGATACCCTGACCAGGTGTGGGCAAGAAGGAAAGACTCTGTTTTTCCTTACCTACCAGACCATATCCCAAAGGTCAAAAGGGAAGTGGAAAAATGTGGTTTTGAAAATCTCAGAGAATTTTCCATGACACATGTCAGCAGAGTGATTCAGTTGCCTCTCGAGTGGTCCCTAAAACAGGAGGGTAGCGGTAAACATTTTCCGCAAATGAGACCAGCCATCCTGTGACATCCATGAATGCCAAATGCAGCAACTACTTTCCCCTTATTCCCCCCTCCAGGGTAATCACCAAAGGATGCACTTGTTCATAGTTGGCCCTCGGGTCTCCTTTATGCCTTTCCTCCCTTTCCATTAATACCCAAAATTCTTCAGAAAGCCAATTGCTGGGAAGGGACTTGATGCTCCGCTCCCCATACTGGCCTCATAAAATCTGGTTCTCCTTCCTATGTTCTCATCTTCAGGAGGAGCCTTGGATTCTGGACCCAGTTCCAGACCTTCTGACTCGTGTATCAGGAACGCGCCATCCCTCCCTTCAGACCCTCAAATTGACAGCTTGGCTGCTCCGATTCCAACCATAGCCAGGTTTCCTAACTTTTCTTCATCAATGAAACCCATTCTAATTTCTTCTCATAAGGCTTCAACAAGAAAGATACGTAGAAGCAAATGGAAATGATTCTCAATATGGGCTTCTCATAATCACATCGCTCCCTTTACTGCCCCAGTCAATTCCATTCTAGAATTCCTGACAAAATTATTCAATGAGGCTGCAGCTATTGTTAGAGTTCAACTAGCAGCGATTTCTGGTTTTCATATTGGTGAATCTGGCCTCAATGTTATGCCTCCTAGGCTATGCAAGACTTTTCTCAAAGGTACTTTATTACTACGACCACCTGTCAGAAGCCCCCCCCCAGCACTATGGGACTTAAATTTTGTCCTGTCTCATTTAATTTTTCCCCTTTTGAGCCAGCATCATTTTGCGAACTCAATTTTTTGACATGGCAACCTGTTCTCTTGATCTCTGTTACCTCTGCTAGGAGAGTGTCAGAGCTGCAATCCCTGTCAATAAAGCTCACTTACTTGCTTTTCCACAGAGACAGGGTTTCCTTACAAACACATCCTTTCTTTTTGCCAAAAGTATGTTCAAATTTGAACCAATCTATAGAGGTACCAGTCTTTTACCCAAATTACGAGAATAAAGCAGAATACATGTTACATCAACTGGATGTGCATAGACAATTATGTTTCTACTTACATAGGCCAAAGAACTTCAGAAAATCTGACCAGCTATTTATGTCTTTTTCAGATTCAAAGAAAGGTACTTCAATCTCTAAAGTGACACTTTCAAAATGGCATTCAGATTGCATAACCTTCATCTATGAATCTCAAAACAGAGATCTCCCCAATAGAGTTAAAGCCCACTCTACAAGAGCCATTACAGCCACTTCCGCTTTCCTGGCTAGACTGCCAACTGATACCATTTGTGCTGCGGCAACATGGGCAAGACCACATACCTTTATCACTCATTACAAAGTTGATTTAGCCTCCAGGAACATGGCCTCCTTTGGTTCCACGATTCTGAAGAATATTCTCCCTTGAGACACCCAAGAAAGATGGTGCTAGGGATGCTGTCCCATCCTGGTAAGAATGAAGGCGAAGTAGGACAACAACACACAAAGGTTTTTATTTATTTATTTTACATTTGTTGACCGGAATAGTCTAGCTGGATACATGTCCATTTTCAGTAGAGGCCCGGGGAGAAAAGCTCCACAATACAATACAAATGGGTTAGTAAAACCAAGTGTTATACATTCACATAAGAAATATTATACAAAAATTAGGTGTTACAGAGAAAAAACTGGTTCATAAGTATTACTAGCAAAATACTTTACAATACTGACAATAAGCAAACAAGAATATTTTTTTTTTAGGGGTGAATATAAAGGTTGAGAAAATAAAAAGTTTTAGTCAGGGTTTGTAAAGGACAGAGCTAATGAGAATTAAGCACAGGTTTTAGCTGCTTCTTGAAGGTTCAAACATAAATACTGTACTAACCTAGAAAAAGGTTTGAGGAGGTGAAAAAGGGTAGAGGGAATAATAGTTTAGTCAGGGTTTGTACAAGGACAGAGCCATTGAGACTTGAGCAGAGTTTTTAGCTGCTTCTTGAAAGTGGGTAGAGAAGTAATAGTGGTGAGTTCACTTGGAAGCTTGTTCCAGATAGGTCCAATACAGTTGGCGAACAAACAGTCTCCAGCTTTGTTGTTGGATTTATAGGGTGCTGCTAGTAGCTTTGTAGCGGAGCGCAGGGACGATGGATTTTTATAAGGAGTAATAAGGGTACTAAGTATTGTGGTATTAGAAGGTTGATAGATTTTGTGGGTGATGGTAAGTTGCTGTAGTCGTATTTGATTTTGTAGTTCCAGCCAGCCTAGTTGTTTAAGATTAGAGCAATGATGGGTTCTAAAAGGGGCTCCTGTGGCAAATCTTGTAATATTATTATAAGATACAGCTAGTTTATTGAAATTAGATTTGGATAAGTTTGTAAAAATAGGTGAGGCATAAAGAAGGGTAGAGGGCAAGTGTGTTTGAACTAAAAGTACTTCTGGCTGAGGTAGCTAGGAAGGGTTTGAGCCTGTAGAGAGATCCAAGTTTTCTGTTGACTGACTTGATGGTCAAGTTAATATGGGCATCAAAGTTGAGATTGAGATTATGGTCTATTGTGACACCTAAACGTTTGGTAGTTGAGTCGGGATATTATTGTGCCATTGTTCGACATTATATCAAAGGTAAAGGTCAAAGATTTCTGTGATGGTGTAAAAAGTAATAATTTAGTCTTTTTGGGATTTAGTAAGAGGCCATGCTGATGGAACCAATTTTCAGCTGCTGTGAAGACTTGTTGTGTAGTGGTCTGGAGCGTAATTGGGGAGGATGCTGAACATGTCAGAGTTGAGTCATCGGCATATTGTATACATATGGATTGAGGAAGGGAGATATTTAGTTTGTTAATAAAAATAGAAAAGAGGAGAGGTCCCAGTATTGAGCCTTGTGGCACTCCAATTGTGATGGGAAGAAGAGATGATATTTGATTATCCCAAAGAACTGCTTGTTTATTTTCTAAGTAGGATTTAAACCACTGGATAGCTTGACTGTCCAAGGCAAATGATTTAAGGATGTTTAGTAAGAGGGAATGGTTGACCATATCAAAGGCCTTAGAGAGGTCTGAGAATAGTGCTGAGGACAGCAGGTTGTTGTTACCATTTTTATTAATATGGTCTGTGAATGACAAGAGTGCTGTAGTAGTGCTGCGATAGGGTCTAAAACCATGTTGGCAGTCTGCTAGTAGGTTGTTTTTGAGAAGATGGTCAAGTAGTTGACGATGTATACATATTTCCAAGATTTTAACTAAAGGAGAAAGTAAGGCTATGGGCCGAAAGTTAGGGAGATCGAAAGAGTTACCACCCTTGTGAAGAGGAATGATATGAGAGACTTTCCAGAGGATTGGAATAAAGCCTTCAGTTATGGTTCGATTAACTAAGATGGAGACTGGAAGGGCAATTACTTTGGCTGCAATTTGTAGGTATTCAGCTGGGAGGAGGTCAGCTGAGGGGGTACAAGGTTTGAGTTTGGTAAGAAGAGTAAAGATAAGATCAGTTGACACTGGTTGCAGTTTGAAAGAGGGGGGGGGGTTTGTTGAGGCAATAAGGTGTTGGCGTGGACTGTGGAGATAAAGTTGAAGCAAGAGAGGTGACAGTGTCTGAGAAAAATTTGTTGAAAGTATCAGCGATTTGGTTAGGTGTGCTCTGAGTGAGGTTAGGAGGAGTGGGTGTTTTAGAGTTACCTGGATGTAGTAGTTTATTGATACTTGTCCAGAATTTGTGAGGGTTTTGGTGTTGGGTATGTTGGAATTTCCAATAATAATTTCTTTTATCAAGGAATATAAGTTTCTTTGTTGCATTCCTAAGTTGTTTAAAGGTTTGGTGGTCAGCTGGGTTTTTAGTACTACGCCATTTGGCCCAGGTTCTATTTCTATGCAACATTTTTTGTTTGGTTTCTTTTGTTAGCCAAGGAGCAGGCTTTGCTTTGGTTTTAATTAATCTAGTAGGGGCATGGAGGTTTAGGATTTGAAGGAATTTGTTGTTAAAGTATGAGACTGCATCGTCTAGAGGTAAGTATTTTAGGGGAGACCAATAGCATGCTTTGAGTTCTAATTAGAAGTTAGTTTGGTTGAAATTGCTTTTGTTCCTGCTAGTTCTAACTTGAGTATTATTGGAGATGGGGATTTTTTGTCTGGTGATAAGTGATTAAATGGTCACTGATATTATCAGGTAGTGTGCCTGTAGTATAAATCATAGAGCTGCTATTGACTAGAATCCAGTCAAGGATGCTTTGTTTGGAGCTGGTTTTGTTAATTCGAGTGGGGACAGTAATGGTTTGATTAAAGCCATAGAGGTTTATGTGAGAAGTGGGTTTTTGGGAGATACAGGAATTCCAATCAATATTAACGTCACCTAGAAGTATAGATTCCTGAGGGAAGGAGTTTGAGAGCCAGTGCAGTAAGTTTTCAAGGGTATTAATATTGTTACCTGGGGGCATATAACAGCAAATGATATAAATGGATTTGTTAATATTAATTTGTAGTTTGGTGATTAAGATTTCACTATTGTTTTGTAAGGGTGGTTTTGTATCTAGTAGGGTAACCAGTAGATGTTAAGTTGTCAATCTCGCCTTCATTCTTGCTGGATGGGTTCGGAGCCGATCCTCGGCTCCGACTCGGCACTTGCTTTAGCTCGAGAACTCCTTTTACCAGCTCGAGGCAACCCTATATCCCATGATGCAAGGCGGAACTACCCCAGATCTCGTTTGCCGCTTAGCGAAAGAGGTCTCCTTTGCCAGCTGAGGTAAGTTTTTTCTTGTTAAAGAAGAAAAAGTTCAGTTAGGGGTTTATTTTTTCCCTTTAGTGTTAGATTAGCCTGTACTTAGTTACAGCCCACCCTATTCCCTTCCTTTTAAACTTTTATAATAGTTTTCAGTTTAAAGTTTTAGTCAGGCCTAGTTCCCCAAGTTATTCCCTTCCTGTGTGTCTGTGTAAGGGATTAATTGGTGTGTTTGTTGGGACTGTTTGTGTTTCCCTTCTAGGATGTCAAAAGAAGGCAAGGTCTCAGGCTTCAAGAAGTGTGACCAGTGCTGTCAGAAAATGTCTCTGACAGACGGTCACACTTCTTGTGTTTATTGCCTGGGGCCTTTGCACCTGCAGGACTCCTGTGCGTTGTGTCATGCTTTTAGCCAGAGAGTCCTGCAGGAAAGGAGGAACAAATTAATCCTCCGAGGTTTACTTAAACCTGAAGGTTCTCCTCCTAAGTCAGGGGCAGGAAAACCTCTTAAGCCACCGAAGGTTCAGGCTACAGTGTCCAAGCCTCCTCCGGTGGCTCCGGCTCCGTCGGAGCCGATATCGGCTCCGGCTGGAGTCGATACTTCTTCTGTTAGAGTAGTGGGTTCGGTGCCGACCGGCTCCGATACCCTGACTACTGTGGCCTTGTCGGCTCCGGCTGGAGCCGACACTTTATCAGCATCGGAGCCGAGATATCCTCGGCTCCATCTGGGGTTCAAGGGACTTCGGCTCCGATGGCTTCGACCCGTAAGAGATCCCGGTCCCCTTCGATACTAAGTATTCACTCGGCTCCGGGGTCTCCTCCTTTGTCGGAGCGGAGCCATCGGAGCCGATCTTGAGATCTTCCAGGCTGTCTGACCACGATTTGGAGAGGGTGGTAAGCAGGCTGTTGAAGTCTCAGGCACTGGCCCAAATGCTCCATAGCCCGTCTCAACAGACTTCGGCTATAGCCCGATTCTTGAGATTCCTCCTCCGACTCCACACCAGAGTTCGGAGCCGGAGCTTCTTGGGACAGCGACTGTTTCGATGCGGAGCCGATACATCCTTCGCTCCGTCGTCTCGGCTCTGATCTCCTCCTTGAGACCTTCCTTGGAGGGTCCGTCGTCGGGTTTCCACTGTCTGCTCCGAGGGGCTAGTGGCATCGGACCCTTGTCCGACCCGCTCTCCCTCTCGGGCTTCGCTTTGGTAAGCTCGGCGCCGACATCGGCCTCGGAGCCTTCTCTCTCCTTGGAGCCGACCATTCCTGTTTCTTCGAGCGGGTGTGTTCCGGTCTCCCGGGGAGAGGAGCCTTTGAGGTGATGAGGAGTGTCCTGGCCTCTGAGCCTGGTCAACGGTCTATCCCTCTAGCTCCTCCCTCATCAGTGCCTGCAGATGCCTCTTGCCAGCCTCTTGCTCTCAGGCCCAGGGATCCATCGCCCCAGGTTTCCCCACTGGGAATTTCCTCCTCTTCCGAGGTTTCTCCTGATCCTGCAGGGGAACCCCCTCGGAAGGGGACGTGTAAGAGGAAACACACAGACTCCCCTGAGTCTACTACATCTGATACCGACTTAGATGAGTCTGAGGGTTCCCCACGGTCCCCCTCTGAGGATGTCTCCTTTTCAGACATCCTTGAGCTCTTCAAACAGAGGGGGAATTGGCCCTCCATTGACCCCTCCGAGGATGAGTCGGTATACCTGGAGGCTTTTGGATCCCGACCCTCCACCTCCTGGGTGTCTCCGCCTTTCGACCCACTCATGCAGGTAGTAGCTCGGAAGGCGTGGGCGGCTCCAGATTCTGTGGAACCTGTCCCCAGGAGACCATCCAAGTTCAAGACGGCCCCTTCGGATAAACAGTTCCTGTCCAAAGGTGTCTCTGTGGATGCTATGGTGGTGGCGGCGGCCACTAAGAAGGAACTGGCGGATCCTTCAGTGCCTGTCCATCCTCCTAATAAGGATTCTAGGACCATGGACAGGTATGGAAAGCGGACGTTTTCTTCAGCGACCTTTGCTATGCGTTCGCTGAATTACCTTTGTCACTTCACCAGGCTTCAATGAGATATTCTCAAGGAACTGGCAGAAGTTGTCCAGGATCCTTCTGCTGCTGGGGCTCAGGAAAAGATGGCCTCACAGCTTGCTATCCTGAATTCCATATCTAACTCCTCCATGCGGCTCATATCTTATGCGGCCGATGGAGCGAGCAGGGCCGCAGGCACAGGGGTTGCTCTTAGACGCCAAGCCTGGATGCGGCTGTGTAATTTTGCGGACCCCTTTAAGGCGTCCTTCACCAACACCCCCTTTGACGGTTCGGCTTTGTTCGGACCTCAGGTGAAGGATACTTTGACCAGATGTGAGCAGGACGGTAAAACTCTTTCTGCCGTTGGAGTCCAGTTTTCCACTCCTTCTAGACCATATCCCAAGGGTCAGAAGGGGGGGAAGATGTGGTTCCGTAAAGCCCAAGGAGCTACACCGGACACACATGGTCAGTTTACCCCCAGAGGCAGAGGGGTAACAATAATAGACGCCCTAGAGGCAGGGGGTCCTCAGAACCAGGGCAACAGGGAGTCTCTTCCTGAGAAGCCCTTTCAGCATCCCTGAGGTGTTGCCCGACTGTCCACCCTTGGAGGCAGTCGGGAAGAATTTCGCTGTACCCAGTAGCCTGGCAATCCCTATCCCAAGAGAAGTGGGTACAGTCGATCATATCCGAGGGTTACAAAATCCCTTCGAAAGGTTTCCGTACCTCTACAATCCCTTCCAGACATCTCACCCGGTCAAAGGGATTTGGCAAGACAGGAAGTTTCAAAACTCCTGGAAAAAGAGCCATCCAGACAGTGCCGGCAGACCAAGTAGGATCCGGCTTCTACTCAAGATTCTTTTGGTCCCCAAAAGGACGGGAGATTGGAGACCAATACTAGACCTAAGCAGACTAAACAAGTCTGTCAAAAGGCAAGATTCCGGATGGTCACGCTGCAATCCATTCTGCCCTTTCTGGGCAAGGACAACTGGATGTGCTCTATAGACCTTCAAGATGCGTACTATCACATAAAGATTCACAGACGCTCCAGAAGGTTTCTCCGCTTTCGGCTGGGAGCCAGTCTTTACCAATTCAGGGCACTGCCCTTTGGCCTCACTTCAGCCCCCAGAGTGTTCACCAAATGCATGGCAGTGGTCACAGCTCACCTGAGACGTCGAGGATTCCAGGTGTTTCCTTATTTGGACGACTGGCTCCTCTCCGCCACCTCCAAGCATCAGCTTCTTCGGTCCAGAGACTACACCCTTCAGCTTTGCAGGAGACTAGGAATTTCAGTAAATTTCGAAAAATCCTCTCTGCTGCCTTGCCAATCTATCACCTTTATAGGCGCAGAGTTAAATACCATCAAAATGTTAGCCAGGCTAACAGATCAAAGGATTCTGGACATCCAGAAATTTGTTCAGCTTCTGTTACAAAGCAACAAGATCAAAGCCAGGTTTGTCTTGAAAGTTCTAGGTCTAATGGCTGCGGCCATTGTTCTTCTTCCACTGGCTCGCTTCCACATGCGTCTCCTGCAGTGGATGTTATTCACGCAGTGGTCGTACCACGATCTGCCCATGAGACACGAAATCTTGGTAACACAGTCGTGCAGGGCTCATCTACGATGGTGGATATCTTCCCTCTTCTTCATCAGGGCCGACCCTTTGTTCCCTCCTCCAGTTGCCACAGTCACCACGGATGCCTCTGTGATGGGGTGGGGGGGGCATTATCAAGGCAGGATGGTCCACGGACGTGGCAACCCATAGAATACCACCTGCACATAAATGTCCTGGAGATGTGAGCAGTGCTTTTAACGTTGCAAGCCCTCGGCGACTTTCTTCCCACGGGACTATTGCAGTACAGACGGACAACATGTCCGTGGTCTGGTACATCAACAAACAGGGCGGAACCAGGTCCTATCCCTTATGTCGAGAAGCTCTCAGACTTTGGCAATGGGCGATCTCTTCTCAGCGGTTTCTGATAGCAACGCACATCCCGGCAGGTCCAACCTATTGGCGGACAGGCTAAGCAGATCTATTCTGATGCCTCACGAGTGGTCTCTCAATCAATCTGTAGTGGATCAGATTTTTCTGAAGTGGGGCACCCCTTGTTGCGATCTTTTCGCTACCCCTCAAAACAGCAAGTGCCCAGATTACTTCACACTATTTCCGCTTCCAGGCCAACCCTTGAGAGACTCTCTAACCCAGGATTGGCCTCGGGGACTTCTTTATGCTTTTCCTCCCTTTCCATTGATTCCACAAGTCATTCAGAAAGCCACCGTTTTGAGAGCCAAATTGATCCTCATTGCTCCATATTGGCCTCGACAAATTTGGTTTCCGTCTCTACATCATCATCTTCTGGTGCAGCCCTGGCATCTGGACCCAGTTCCGGATCTTTTGATCCACCAGTCGGGTCAGCAGCACCGGGCCATTCATTCTCTCAACCTCACTGCTTGGTTGCTCCACTTCCTTCCCTAGCCAGGCTACCAATGATTTCTGACTCAGTCAGAGACATTTTAGTGTCTTCTTTAAAGTCGTCCACTAGAACTGTTTATGCTAGCAAGTGGCGACGTTTTTCGATTTGGGCAAACGCCAGAAATATTGATCCTTTACCGCTCCTGTACATTCTGTTTTGGATTTCCTGGCGGAGGTTTTTCATTCAGGATCTTCGTCATCTACAGTCAAAGTACAACTGGCTGCTATTTCCAAGTATCATGTTGGCTTGCATGACAATAACATCATGTCTCATAGGTTATGCAAGGCCTGTTTAAGAGGGGTTTTTCTCCTAAAACCACCTGTGAAACATCCTCCTCCGCAATGGGCTCTAAACTTAATGTTGGCATCCCTAATTCTACCTCCTTCGAACCGTCTGCTACGTGTTCTTTAAAGTTATTGACGTGGAAAACTATATTTTTACTGGCTGTTACTTCTGCAAGAAGAGTTTCTGAGATTCAGGCCCTCTGTATTCGTTCACCTTATCTGGTTTTTCATAAGGATAGGGTTTCGCTCAGAACTAACCCTTCCTTTCTTCCCAAGGTTGTATCTCAAACCAATATTAACCAATCTATTGATCTACCAGTTTTCTTTCCTAACTATTCTGACAGAGCTGAACAGAAGCTGCATTTTTGGATGTTCATCGTCAGCTCAGGTACTACTTGCATAGGACTAAACAAATTAGAAAATCAGACCAATTGTTTGTCTCCTATGCAGAAAACAGGTTAGGTCTTCCAGTTTCTAAAGTGACCTTATCTAGATGGTTGACTTCCACCATTTCCTATGTGTACTCTCTAAGGTGCAAACAACTATCTTCTAAGCCAAAAGCACATTCGACCAGGAGTCTATCCACTTCTGTAGCCTTTCAGGATAGACTTCCCATTGACACTATTTGTGCAGCAGCTACTTGGGCCACGCCTCATACCTTTGTGTCTCATTACAAGTTGGATTTGGCCTCCAGAGATAGGGCCAGTTTTGGTTCCACAGTTCTCAAGAGTCTGTTCCATTGAGCCACCCGGGATACAGGTGCTAGGACGCTGTCCCATCCAGCAAGAATGAAGGCGAGATTGACAACTTAACATTTAGAAGTTATGTACCTACCATAACGTTCCATGTTAGTTGTCTTCTCTCGCCTTCTTTCTTGCGTCCCTCCCTCCTTCCCCCTGGCCTGGACAGATCTTGGAGAGTTCCTATTGGATTGCTTCCTCTGGAGCATTGTTATGAGGACTTCTTTTAGGAACCATGGTTCCTAATTATGTTAGGATAGTCTTTAGCAGGGTCAGTTAGCTGCCAAACGAGATCTGAGGTAGTTCCGCCTTGCATCATGGGATATAGGGTTGCCTCGAGCTGGTAAAAGGAGTTCTCGAGCTAAAGCAAGTGCCGAGTCTGAGCCGAGGATCGGCTCCGAACCCATCCAGCAAGAAAGAAGGCGAGAGAAGACAACTAACATGGAACGTTATGGTAGGTACATAACTTCTAATTCAGTTTTGTATAGCTACACCTCCACCCTTTTTGGTGTGCCGGTCAAGTCTAATGATGTTGTATCCTGGGGGTAGTATGTCATTATCCTTGGTATCTGCTTTTAGCCAGGTTTCCGTTAGGCAAAGGATATCAAAGGAATATAGGTCAAGGAGGGAATGCATTTGTGTTGTTTTATTGTTTAGGCTGTGAATATTTAGGGGGCTATTTGGAGAGAGTTCTGATAGGGGGTATGAACTGTAGGATTAGCTTGATTTACTATGGGGATGGCAGGCTGGTGATTATTTGGTCCGGGACTGGGATGAATGTCACCATGTAGGAATAATAGCTTCTGTTGACTATGTAGGTATTTGGAAGGTTTGGAAGAAATTGAAAAAGGTTTCTTGTTTAGAAAAAAAATTGATATGAGTTGCTCTATGGTAATGAGGCATGAGGTAGGAAGATGATGAAGTTATATTGATGTGTGGTTGTGAGATATGGAGAGAGTATAAAGTAGTTTGTTTTATAGCTAGTTGAGATTCAAATAAGTTTGTGTTTTCATAGAAGGTCAGGGAGTAAGCAAAGAGAAGAGTGTTTAGGAGTAGGAAGGAGGAGAGTAGGATGTTATTTTTAGAAATGTGTGGGTTATACATAGTGAGAGAAAGTGTATATTAAGACATAGTAAATAAATAGGTATAATGAAGGAGAGTAATGGTGAGTAGTTGATTTAAAGGAGGGAGTTATTTAGAAGAAGAACAGATAAGAGTATTACTAAGTAGGCGGAGTTGTAAAATGCTTTAAAGGGGTATAGCTATAGGTTGATGGAGTGGGGGGTGGGGCTATTGAGCTATAAGTCTAGGACCCCTGGGGGTGGGTGGGAATTGGGGGTAGGACCCCTGGGGGTGGGTGGGAATTGGGGGTAGGGTAGGGGAGCGGAGTGAGCTCGCAGGGCGAACAGAGCGGGTAGAGCAAAGGAGAAGGAGAGCCAGAAGCTAAAGAAAAGAAAAACAAACAGTCAGTTCGTTTGGGATCCCTCCCAGGTTCAGGTAAGCTATCCTAGAGAAGGAAAGTAGTAAGATGTAAATAAGGTAGAACAGAGAGACTTAAAGGGAAATTAGGAGGGTGAAGACAGAGTTAAAGTATTGTAGAGATAACGAATTACTAGAAATACAGGGTCAAAGTGGGGAGGGCAGGAGGGGCTAATCGGGTAAAGTAGGGTAAACTAGTAGTAAGATAAGAGAACTGGGTAGGAAAAAAGTTCCTTAATTGTAGAGAGTTTGGGAGAGCAGGGGTCAGGAGAAAGCCTCAGAAGGGAACAATAACACTACGAGGGAATGGTTACAAGAACCTAGCTTAGGATGTTTCTCTATGTAAGGGAATTCCAAATAGGGAAAGAGAATCCTATACTGCCATCTAGTGGCCTTGGATAGGAATTACTACCCTAGATTGTAAAGGTACTAGGAAAATGGGCACAGGTTAACGGGTGGGCAGGAGAGAAAAAAAAAAGAAAGATAGGACTGTGGCACGCTGCTGGCAGACTCGAGGCAGAGCCCTATCCTAGGACAATAAACCACCATCCAGTGGCTCAATAAAATTCATTAAGCAGACAGGAGCAGTAGACAGTACATACATGCAGCAGTCCTTAGGGAGGGTGCTGTATAGGGTTCCGTGAAGGAACTGGTATTCCACTTTAGCTTGAGGAGCTTCAAAGGAGGGTAGTCCACTAGGCAGGTGGTCGCAACCGGAGAGGACTAGGAAATAGTACGGTGGACGAGCTGTAAGGAAAGGATTCAATTAGAATACTGAGGTTACAATAAGCACTTGAAAGAGAGCAGGTTAATAGCTAGCAAGTATTCTATAACAGTTCGAAGGGAGACCAGTACAGTAGATTAACAGAAAGAATGAACTAACGAAGAGTGTAGAAGTGAGCAAGACTGTAAGATGTAATTTGATGGGGAAAAGGCCAGTAAAGGGGGGCAGGTTAGAGATTATACACACCAGGTAAGCACTGCCAAGGGGGGAGACCCTGAAAGTCTCTAGGGTTGGGACAGCTTCTTTAAACAAATAGATAAATCCTTCTGCAGGAGTCCTATACCTTGACAAAGGTATAAGCTTAAGAGGATACTATAATTCCACAGTCGCAATAGCGTTAAGGAACCAGCATACAAATCTCAGGCTACAAGCGACTGAGCAATAAAGTAGTTATAGCCATTAAGGAGACTAGAGTAATGTGTTCAGCAACCATAGAAATACCTTATGGCTATAAGTGTAAATGCACGGGAAATTGCGGGGTTTGTAAGAAATTTAAATTGCTGAAGAAGGAATGCTCTTGGGAGCAGAGTTTCCAAAAAGTGGTTAGAAATCTTCTACTTCCTTTAAGAAGCAGGCCATTGGGAGGAGAGTAGGCATAAAAACTACTTTAGAGTAGGTATCTGCAAGGATGCCAACTATTGTTAGCTCCATAGTCATTCATCTTTAACGTTACAGCTAACAGCGTTAAACGAGTTATAAATAGTCCTATAGTATTACCTGCCACCTCCACTAGTCTATGTTTTGGCTGCTACTAAGAAGCAGCAAGGAAGGATAAGAACATAGAAAAGGACAAGATTCTGTAAGAAAGGTTACAGGATTCTAGGAGCAAAGACAGGTGCAATGTCAAGATACACAATTTGGAAACAGTAGCACTGCGAGAGAAGAGTGCAAAAATCAGTGCTCTACAATGGTCGACAGTGCAGTGAGCAAAAAAAGAAACCTTTCTTAATATGAAGTATAACACCTTATAACTATATAGGTTCACACAAACGACATGAAAACAATAAGATACAGTTTACACATATTCTCCTCAACACATCTGTGCGCAAGAACTTTATATTAATAAACTAGGTTAAACACATTTGAGCATTCAGGCGCCAACTGAGGTAGACATGTACAGATCAGAATATCCGACATCAAGAAGTTATATAATAATGATATTCTGAGATCATTAAATAAAGGTAGGAATATACACAATATTTCACTAACTACTCTAACAACAGCTTAAAATACAAGACTATGCAGAATTATAAGGTGAGGCCCAGTACAATAGCAACAACAGTTTATCTAGAGTCCATTTAAAGAGATCTCCGGGGCTAAGAAGATTGGTAACTAAAACCACTTATCCTCCCACATTAGTGTGGATTAGCGGGGGTGAGGCGTTTACTATCTCACAGTAATCAGCCTCCGCTGCTATCATTAATACGTACTGGCTCAGTAAGACGCTATTAAGGTTGTTATCACGGGTATCTGAAAAAATTGCAATTGTGAACATACAATTAGGTATAAAGCAGACAAAATAACAATTACAACAGTTATAGGAGGTACTCACCTACGGCCAGGCCAGCAGCATGCAAGATGGGTAGATAGTCTAGGAAACAGTCCTTTAAAAATGGCGCCGCTTCTACTGGGGACTCTGTATATATATCAGAGCGGGAAAGTTGGGAAGCAGGTAGGCGTGGGAAGGGATGGAGAGGATGTGGAGGTAACAATATGGAGGGGGTAGAGTCCGGAGTAGAAGATCAAGAACTAGAGCAAAGGAGAAGGAGAGCCAGAAGCTAAAGAAAAGAAAAACAGTCAGTTCGTTTGGGATCACTCCCAGGGTCAGGTAAGCTATCGTAGAGAAGGAAAGTAGTAAGATGTAAATAAGGTAGAACAGAGAGACTTAAAGGGAAATTAGGTGGGTGAAGACAGAGTTAAAGTATTGTAGAGATACGAATTATTAGAAATATGGGGTCAAAGTGGGGAGGGCAGGAGGGCTAATCGGGTAAAGTAGGGTAAACTAGTAATAAAATAAGAGAACTGGGTAGGAAAAAAGTTCCTTAATTGTAGAGAGTTTGGGAGAGCAGGGGTCAGGAGAAAGCCTCAGAAGGGAACAATAACACTACGAGGGAATAGTTGCAAGAACCTAGCTTAGGATGTTTCTCTATGTAAGGGAATTCCAAATAGGGAAAGAAGAGAATCCTATACTGCCATGTAGTGGTCGTGGATATGAATTACTACCCTAGATTGTAAAGGTACTAGGAAAACGGGCACAACTTAACAAGTGGGCAGGAGAGAAAAAAATAAAGAAAGTTAGGACTGTGGCACGCTGCTGGCAGACTCGAGGCAGAGCCCTATCCTAGGACAATAAACCACCATCCAGTGGCTCAGTAAAATTCATTAAGTAGACAGGAGCAATAGACAGTACATACATGCAGCAGTCCTTAGGGAAGGTGCTGTATAGGGTTCCGTGAAGGAACTGGTATTCCACTTTAGCTTGAGGAGCTTCAAAGGAAAGTTATGTACTCACCATAACATTCCATGTGTTTTGTTCATCATCTTCTTCATTCTTACATCTACCCTCCTTCCCCCGGCCATTTTTACTCCTGGAAGACCGAGTTGGTACAATTGGATGTCCTTATTCTCTGGCCTTATTTTATCGCTCTCTGTATTATTAAACTGCTTTTATTTTTCTTACTGTTGTTATAACTGCAAACAATATCTGGGGAACTTTCCTGGTGCATGCTGGGACAGAGTTTAGCCACAAGTTAGTGGAAGACCTCGAGCTTGTGTATAAAGGCCAAGTCGGATCCAAGGATCAGATCCGAACCCATCCTGGTAAGAATGAGGGCGAAGATGGACAAACACACATGGAATGTTATGGTGAGTACTTAACTTCTTTGTTTGTTTTTTCACTGATGGCTGCATACCCAGACTGAGCCAGAAAGTGGTCCATGGCGATTTGCATTGTATCCCATTCAACAAATGTTTATTTAAATGAAATAAAATAGTCTGGTGGCAGGGGGGTATTTTCTGCAGGTTAATGCATTTATTTTTGTAAATGCAGTTTTATATGTTTTCAGTAGGTGACATAGTATTGTTTTTTTTTTTTTTTTTTTTTTTTTTTTAACTTTTTTGAGGCCCTCTCCCTGATGACTGTTGAGCCACCTGCACTTGTCTATTCATTCCCATCACCAGGCAGAAGCAGTCTACGGTATGATGATTATACAGGCAGCCACAAGGGAAGTTTCCTGGTATGGCCATGACCTTTTTCACTATGTGGTTGATATGGGCACCTATGCTCTCCAGCTGATGTGTGAATGTTTCACACACTCAAGTACACATGCACACTTGAGATGTACTTTCATCTGTTTGGGATTACCAAGCCCACATTCCCTTTTTCTTTGGCCATTGCAAACATGCAAGTGGTCCCCCAAACAGCCCCACCATCTCCTCTCCCTCCCCCATAGTATGTGAGTCCGTGTAAGCCACACACTCGCACCTTCCCTTGTCTGTCTGTTGTGCATGCACTGCTAATTGAAGTTTGGCTGTCTTGAAGTATAGTTATTCATCTCCGATTGCTGCACAGCCAGATCACTGGGTGCAGTATTATTTACAGAACTTGTTATGCATTACTGACATACACAGAATGTCTTGCAAGATGAAATTAATATCTTCCTTCCACTAAACTGACTTGCCATCTTCTGGTTTTGTATTCTCTGTGTTTCTCCCTTTAGTTTGTTCACTGTTGAAAAATAAGAGTACTTGCTTAGTACAAAGATCTTTAAAATCAGTGGGTATTACAGTGGGAGTTTGTGTAACCCTTTAAACTCCTTGTTTTGGTTTACATTGGAATATAGCCTCTCTGACTAACATGGTACACTAGAAAGGTAAATAGAAGGTAATTGTGTAAGTTTGACTCTCGTGGCCCGCATTTCTTCTTTACAAGTGGCTTGCTTTTCCAGTATAGGACTGGAATAATGGGATAGCACGTTTTCTTAAACTACACTGAACCACCGCCTCCAAATTTGCTGTCTGCAGTTTGGCTGAGCCTTGCCATTGGGCATTACAGCATGCCAGTCACCACATCTGTTGTAGAGTCACAGAATTCTGTCTGTGGCTGACTGTAGCTGAACAAACGTGGACACACACACCACACAACCCTAACATGCAGTTTCCCATAAACCAGTCTTTTGCTTAATTAACCCAGGTGTCTGGATTTTCAAATGTTTCACGTTTTTCATTATACTTTGCATTTTGCTGGCACCCAAGGATAAAAATAATAAATAAATAAAAAATCAGCAGACCAGGATTATTAGCATTCTATGTGGTATGATGAATATTACCTAATGATTGCTCTTACCTTCTTTCTTGAGAGTTGGTCTTACTGTGTAAAACTATAGCTCCTAATTGTTTATGGACATTTTTGCAGTTAAGTTCACAGCTGCGGCTGACAGCTGATGGTATTTGTTGTTGACATTTTGCTTTTATTCCTGTCTTCTTGTGTAAGTGATGGGTTATTGAGGTAGCAGAGAGTAGGCGTGGCTCTCAAAAAATGGGTGTTGAAATATTTTTTTGAAAGTTATTACTGAAGAACAGTACCTGTAGATTACCCACTACAGGGGTCCCTCTTAAAGATGTATATATGTATGTATATATATATATATATATATATGTATATATATATATGGTGAATTAGTCCCTTATTAGCATTTTCCCTTCACACTAATGCAAAGTGGGGGATACGGTAATGCTTTGTATTTTGTGTGTTCCCCTCTTTCATTGACATACGTAACATTGTATGTTGTAGGGAAGGTAAAGAAGCAAGATTGCTGACTATTTTGCTTGATAGCTAGAGTAGAAACCCATTACCATAAACCCTTTTGACAACATGAAACACTTCACGTCTGTTGGCTGTAGGTCACTGAGCTACTCTTTCCAAACCAATTCTCATTCACGGTTTACTTGTTCAGAATGCATATATATCATCATTATTATTATTTTAATGTGCTGTCAGTAAGTTGTTGTTTTTGTTATAAAATTATTAATTGAGGGGAAGGAGATGCATTAGTAATGTGCTGTAAAATGCAGAGATGCATTATTTTAAATGCTTCCTGGCAGCACTTTTTCCATTTAATTTGGTTTCAAACTTAAATGTTAACATGCATGTTGTAGTACTGTGTTTGCTTATTTATCAAACAAAGCCTTTTTAGAACTTGAAGAAAATTTTGTTTTTACAGCATTTTAAACTGCCTGTGTACATTGTTGCATTTTTGTTAGAGAAGTGTCATGTAGGCTGTTGGCTTTTTAAGACTGATTTGCAATTGTTATAGTCCTTGATCATTTGTTACCCAGCAAGCCTTGTAAAATGGTAAACTGACCTTATGAAGATCCCTTGTCAGACAGCCAAAAGCATTTTGCGTGTCAGATTTGGCTGAGTCTTGCGAGTGCTGTATGGAAAAAAACACTCACTAGTCTGCTTTCAGGCAAACTCTGCTGCATGCGTTCATGAGTTTCATAATATTGCATGCTTTCTGTTTTCAGTACAAACTGTATTTTATTTTTGTTTTCCACACCCATTCTTTTATTTGTTTGTTCTGTTCCCCTTTTCTTGTTTGGATGCCTGTGTGTGTTTAATCCCAAACCCTGTACAGTTCTGGAATTTGAACTTCGGAAAGCCAAGGAGACCATTCAGGCCCTCCGTGCCAACCTTACTCAGGCTGCAGGTGGTGTAAATTCTATTTTTCTACACTCTTATTTGCTTTGACAGTGTAGGCCCAACTGATACCAGCTGAACCACTGTAACATTTTTGTTTTTATTTTTCTGTGTTTTATTTATTTTTTGCAGAAAATGAAGTTCCTTTGCAGGAACGAAAAAATTATAAATCAAGTCCTGAAATTCAGGTGAGAAATAGGATCCTAATTAAATGTATAGTTTGCGGTAACTGCTGTGTGTAAATTTGATGATTTATTCTCTGAAGTTATCAGTGCCATTCAACAAAATTTCAGTTTTCATGAATGACGTTTTTCATCAGACTACACTTTTGGAAGTATGCCCATACCAGAGTAAAAAAAGACATCAGAGAAAGTTCTGCAGCTCAGAAGGGAGTCTTAATGCTTTCAGCTTGTACTTCTGTTTAGTTTTGAAAGCTTGCACTTTTTCTATGTTAATTTGGTGGGTGCCCACTGAAGTAATAAGGTACTTTGCGTTGTTTATTATTGTTTAGCAGTTGTTATTTTTGATGTTTCCTGTGATTATTATTGGCACTACAAAATGATTTAAGAATTGTATGTAGACACCATTCAACTGTTATTCAGCCTTCACTTACAATGTTGAAATTTGAGGAATTTGTTAGGGCTTTGATTTATTTATTGGAATTATCATAAGTACCATAAAAGTAGGCCACTTCTGTTGGTATTGAATAAATCGCTGACTATATGACCAAGGTGACCAGAGTTCAGTTAACAGCTCATTACTTGTTTGAGATGGGTAGGGAAGGAGAAGAATAACAAAGCATAGCCTGTTGTTCTTTTTTCGGGGAAAGGCAAAGGAGGATGTGTGCTTGAAGGTGCACACTGCATGCTAGAATCTCTCGTATATATTGAGGATCACTTTGGAAGTTGCTAGTCTACAAGGGAGAGCAGGGTCATCTGATCACATCACATGGAGGTGTATTCATGCATTGTAAAGCTCCATTACATACCAACTCCTCAAATGTCACTGAGCATGGTTGAGGAAAAGAGGCAGTAAAAGGAAAGCCCTGGCCCTCCTCAAGTGTGACAGTGCTTCTTGCAGCATGCTAACTCTTCACTTTTCTGGGGTAGGGGGAATCCACTGGTCAGATGAAAACCATGGCAAAAAAAATACAAACCAAAATGGGTTGCTAATGTATTTGCAAAAGCCATTTTCTCATCAGTGACTTTGAATGGTGCTCATCGAAAGGCAGAAAATTCACACTGCATATCTTCTACAAACTGATTATGCCAGTGTTCAGCTACAGTAACTTTTTGGTAAATGCTAGGTTAGTGCTGCATTGTAAGCTTTAGACCACATTTTGTGGGTATAGTGGGTTGTAGGGCAACTATTTCAACTATGTACCATTGTACATCCAGACTCTTGCAGTAGTTTTGAAACTTCTAGGTCTAAGGATACAGACAGTTTCCATCACAGATCAGGTCTTGTGCCATAATTCAAATTTGCTAAAATGTGTTAAGACATTTTTGACTTTGCCTGCCTCAGCCATCTTGCCTCCTGCAGTGCCTAATGTGCCTATTTGTACCTCACACCCTACCAGGCTTCATTATCCTGTGTGGAGCCTCCTTTGTCTTTTGGTCTTTGCGTTTTAGAACCCTCTGTCTTTGGAAGGCAGTAAGTGAGCCCTTATAAACAGCTGGCTCAAACTCCATTTTAACTTGCTTCCATTGCTTTGTGATTGCTGGCAAGGTATGCAGTACAGGGCAAAATGCAAATGCATGCCACTATACATCCATATCCCTCTTGGATACATTCTTGTCAGTCTTCAGTGTCTGTAAGTGCTGTTTTTCTGCTTGAACCAACCAGTGTCTATATGCCTGGGTGTCTGACGGAGAGGCAAACCATAAGTAGCCTGTCCACGATCCTCCCAAGAATTTGAGTTAATGTCAGCTGCTCACTTACTCTCCTACCTGGCCAGTTTCTGGTACCTTAGCCTTCTGTATTTGTGCATCACTGAGCCAGCCAGAGTGACATGTTTCATTCTGTCAAGGAAGGCACAGATGATCTGTAGGGGGAAGAAGGCCAAAAGTTTTGTATAACTTTTCCCCACTTTTCCTCTTTTCAAAAAAAATAAATAAATAAAACAGTAAATTGCTTTCTGCTTATAAGTGAGGGAGCAATAACCTTTTGCAGAGGAGTTTAAATTTCTAGGGGTCTTGCTTATGAGAGAAGGAAGAGAGGGGATCCAGGACATTGACCAGTTGATGGGTATCGCAACAGCAGTAGTGGAGGTATTGAGGTGGACTATGATGGAGAAGCAGGAGGCAAGGTCATAGGATGGAGCTGTCAGTTTACTGCTTAGTGTGTGTTCCTCATTCCTCACCTGTCAAGAGCTTTGAGTAGTGACTGAAAGGATAAGATCAATGATGAACATACTGGAAATGAGGTTTCTTTAAAAGTCTACTGAGCTGACTGACATCTCAGGAAGATCTCCTAGTATCTTGTGCTTCTCCCTGTTGAGGGGAGCCATTTAAGGTAATTTAGTCCCTAATGAAGATGCCTTTTGGTTTATTCCAGAAGGAAGTGCTTTAGGTGTTAACTAGTGGGAGTAGATTAGTGGAGCAAACCAAGGGCACACTGTGCAGATGGTTTCTCAGTTTGCCTGATGGTTATGGGGGCGGGGGGTCATCAACATGATTTGAAGGCATGCTGAGGATATGGAAGTTAGGTCTGCTAAATTCAGCTTGCAGCTAGCAGGCCCACATCATGACAGGTTTTAGAAAATTAGTGCTTTTTTCCCATTTCATAGCATCAGTGGTGTGGAAGGCAAATGATTGGGACTGTTGATATATTCTTGTCTATAGTGGCAGGACTGAACTTCAGAGCCAAAAAGCCAAGACATGGTGGATTGAGGCAACCTACTCCTAGTTGAAAATGTATGATGTAAAAAAAAACAAGTGACAACCATTGGTTAAAAAATGAAAGTGAAGGAAGAAATGCAGATTAGTCTTTGCAGTTTGTTCTGAACATACTAAATTTTTATAATTGAGCTAGAAAAATATTTTGTTGGAAGACGGTGATTGCACACATGGAGCACAGAAACTGTACTCTTAAGCTCTAGAGCAATGTTATGTTTACTTTAACTGTATCATGTTATCTACTTTAGTGTTGGTGACATCCACTTCTTATATTCTTCCAGATACAATTGTTTTGGCAGTACTAATCATGTCAAACGTTAATCATGATGAACTAAATTAAAATTAAATTTTCATTGAACTGTTTCTTTACTGCTACTTGACTGATACAGGTGTTATAGCTGATACAGGCATATACATATTGCATAATTCCCCATCACAAAGCATAGGATTTTTATCTGAACAGGCTGTAGTCCTACTTATCTCTTTGGAGAGCAAAATTTTCCATTTCACCCACTTTTTATCATTGTTTGGACTGTCCTGTACTTCATTTGTCTTTACAGATCTATAATAGATTGACCAGAATTCATACTGTTTTGCAGGAGTACTCCATTTTTATATTACCATCTCCAGTGATTTGCCATTTAGTAAAAAAAAATCATTGGTGTGTACCTTAACTTCCATTAATAGATGAACAATTTTGAATAGGTTATACACCATGAGGTGTATGTTGCCATGGGTTTAACCTTAGGGGAAACGGTGAATAAAGCAGGGGTTCTGTACGTCAAATAACCATGATAGCTACATGAGGACTGATGTAATTAGATGAGAGCTGCCCCCAAAAGAAAAAAAAAAGGTAGTCAGTGCAGCTAGGAATGTCATCCACCATTATGGTGTATTTTGAGGGCTGTTTGAGATGCCTGGAAATAAGTATGTTGTTGTTTTGCTTTTAGAAGTTCAGTGGACAGCTTGTACCTGTGTTACACTGGTTTAGGAATATGTAGTTTGCGTAGCCTTGTGTGAAACCGGTGCTTTTCCAACTGTTTTTAGAAAAGTAATCTGTTATGTTTTGTTTATCTATTGTCTTTTACTGTCAAATTAACAAGAGATAAGTTAAGGATGGAGTTCTTTGTTGTGCTTACATACAAAGTATTGCAGATGCACAAGCAATACCTGGTGTGTGATCACTGTAAAGAATTTAACAGTGAGTATTGCAGATGAAATAGGAGAAAAAAGGATGGAGGATAGGAAAGTTAACAAAGACTTTGTAAGATCACCTTTGAGATGCCACCTGTAGTGAGTAAGCAACTGGGAGCGTACTCTGTCTTAGGACAGTTCTTTCAGTGTTTAACCTCCATGTTTTGAGGTGGCATGTACACCTCCTGGAGACTCATTCCATAGTGTTAGACACAGTGTCAGTGCACAATGCCTTCTTTTCCAGCTCTTTCCACTTACTCTGATCTGATCTTTTTCTCAGTGGGCTTCAGCAGGAGGGACCTGTTTTCAGTGGTGACACAGTCCTTCTTAGTGACTGTGCAATCATTGTGTCATAAGCCACAACCTATGCAGGCATTGTACTACAGTCAAAAAAGGGAAGAAGTAATAAACCTGACAACTCACTGTAGCTGCAGTGAGGAAAGCCAACCCATATATCAGTGGGAGAGGCCTGACTGTGATCCCCGGTGGAAACCATAAAGAAGGCAGAACATGGGAGCAGAAGGTTAAGAATACCCGTTATGTTAATGGGGATGTCCATCAGATTTTGTTTTTATGTAGTATTACTTTTTTATTTGCAATATTTTTAATCACGGTACAATTGTTATTTCAACATTGATTGCTTTTGCAACCATTTCATAATAAAATGTTTATATATTGCTTATGAACTAGCCTCTTGTCAGACAATTAGAGTTTACATTTAATTTTAAGTAACTTGCCATTACATGTTCCTCTGGTCTTAGGGAACATTTTTTCAAGTCTTGTAGGGGTATAGTAGTATTTCTGCAAATAATTGCATGCAAATATTTTACATTTTCTCAATTTGTTTATATTTAGGGATAAGACATTTCTCTTCATTGATCATTTGTAATATCTATGTCTAATTGCTTACTCCATTTTTGTAGTGTATTGTTTTCTCAAATCTAATACTACCTTGTATGCTGAATTTGGTACTCTTTTCCAGTCTGCATTTTTGTTCTAGCCTCAGTTATAAAGTCTACTATTTGTGGTTTAACATATTTACTATCCAGACTCTGCATATCTTCTTTCAACTCTAACATTAGACATATTGCAAGTTGAGTAGAGTTCAGTAACCCAAAAGTTTGTCTAGCTTCATCCCGTTTTATTACCTTATCCCCTTTTATTATCTGCTCTCAGAATCTCCAGTCTTTGTTCTTTCTTTTGCAAAATTTTATTACATTTACTTCTGTATCTTTCTAGATACTGTATGTTGCATATCTTGTTGGTGGTGGTTTACTTTTCCAAAGTCTAACATCCTTTAAAGTAAAGACGTGTGGAATAGTTTTATGTATGAGTCAGTACATAATGCTCTTGCATATTCCTTTCCTGTGTCTGCCCCAGTGCTCACATGTGATCCTGCAGTTGTCTCATTAGGCAGTATGCCTCTCATGTACTTTGATTTTGGCATTTATTCAGAGTCCTGACTCAAATATATTAATGTAAGTGAATGGCCTTATGGTGTACATCAAGATCTTGTAGTCCCAAACCACCCTGTTCCTTTGTCAGTATTACTTTTTCCCATTGAACTGTTTCCATTTGGTTATCCCAAATAGAGTGCTTAATTTCCTTTTCATGTTCTTCCATATCTGATCACTCGTTTGATAAATGACCAAAAACATCTTAATTGCTTATATGTTGTCAGTGTCAATAAATAATTTTCCATAGTTTTATCTTTCTTACAATCTTTTGAGTAATTCCTTCTCACATTTCTTTTGATACTTCCTCAACATCCCAGTATAATTGCATTCCCAAGTGTCTCATCATGTCATGACCCCACAAAAAAGGGGAAGCTTTGTACAAAGTCATATGTATGGGCATAATTCATTACTGCAACCTGCATTGTTTCATCGTTTACTTTATATCCTTATACATTAGCAAAATATTTTAGTTTATCAAATATAATGTTATATCATGTTCCATACTTGTAATGATAATAAGACCCAATGTTAAGTTGTCAATCTCGCCTTCATTCTTGCTGGATGGGTTCGGAGCCGATCCTCGGCTCAGACTCTGCCAATACTAAAGCTCGAGAGCTAATTCCACCGGCTCGAGGCTCCCCTATATCCCACAATGCTAGGCGGTAACTACTCAGATCTCGTTTGCCGCTATAAGCTGACGAGGTGCGCTTTTCTACCGGCTCAGGCAGGTTAGTCAAATTTTACCTTTAGGTACTGCTAATAACCCCCCTTTTTAGTTCTAATACATATTCTATAGTTTAATTCTAATTTTTAGTTATATCGACCCCTATCTGTCGAACCCTTCCTCTTTTACCCTTGTTCTAGGCCTTCGGCCCTTCCCTCACCCTAGTCCCTTATTAGATTAGTGTTGTAGGGGCTTGTGTGTGTGTGTTTCTGTATTAACAGTAATATTTTATTTTAATAATTTTTCTGTAGAGAGTGTCTGGTGTGTGTGTGTGTGTGTGTGTGTGTGTGTGTGTGTGTGTGTGTGTGTGTGTGTGTGTGTGTGTGTATGTATGTGTGTGTCAGCCTCTCTTACTTTTACGATGTCTAAAGACAAGGTCTCAGGCTTCAAGAAGTGTGACTCGTGCTGTCAGAAAATGTCTCTGACAGACGGTCACACTTCTTGTGTGTATTGCCTGGGGCCTTTGCACCTGCAGGAACGCAAGAATAAGCTTATCTTGCGGGGCTTATTAAAGCCTGAAGGCCCCCCGACTCAGTCTGTGTTGGGGAAGCCTTCAAAAACTTCCAAGCAGTCGGCTCCTGCTCCTGAGTCGACTGCTGAGAAGTCTAAGCAGGCTTCGACATCGGCTCCGGCCGGAGCCGATGTTTCTAAGCCTCATACTGTTACCTCGGCTCCGGCTGGAGCCGAGGCTGATAAGACTTTGTCGGCTCCGATACCCTTATCGGAGCCACATTCGAGAAAGAGGTCCAGGTCCCCCTCTATTGGATCCGTGCACACGGCGCCAGGATCCCCTCTCCTTTCGGAGCGAAGTCACAAAACTCATTCCTCTCGGTCTTCCAGATTATCAGACCATGATTTGCAGAGGGTGGTGAGTAGACTTCTTAAGTCCGAGGCACTGGCCCAAATGCTGCATAGCCCGACTCACCAGTCAGTGGCTATTCCCGTTCCCCAATACATTCCTCCTCCGACTCCTTCGAGTTCGGAGCCAAGGCTTGTCGGAGCCATGACTGTTGGTGCGTCAGATCCGATACCTTCCATTTCGGCTCCGTCGTCTGCCCCGATCTCCTCTTTGGAGGGATCTCGGCGCCGAGCTTCCCTCGTCGGCTCCGAGGGGGCGAGTGTCATCGGACCCTTGTCCAACCCCGCTCTCCCTCTCGGAGCTTCGGCGCTGGTGAGTTCGGCTCCGACATCGGCTTCGGAGCCGTCACTGTCGGTGCCGGGGGAGGTCCTTGTCTCTTCGGAGCGAGGGCCTCGGGCCTTGCCTGACAGGGGTGCCTTCGAGGTCATGCGGAGCATGCTAGAACCAGGTTCTGCCCCACAGTCAGCTCCTTCATCTACAGTGCCTGCGGTGATTTCTACTCACCCCCTTGTCCCACACCGCAGAGAGCCAACTCCTCAAGATTCCCCATTGGGAATTTCCTCCTCTTCCGAGGTCTCTCCTGACCCTGCAGGAGATCCCCCAAGGAAGAGGCAGTGCAAGAGGAAGCACATTGACTCCCCTGAGTCTATCACCTCTGACACTGACTTAGAGGAATCTGAAGGGTCCTCTCGATCCCCCTCTGAGGATGTCTCCTTTGCTGACATCCTTGAAATCCTCAAACAGAGGGGGAACTGGCCAGCCCTTAATCCTTTGGAGGATGAGTCAGTGTATCTTGAGGCGTTTGGTTCTCGCCCTTCTACCTCCTGGGTGTCCCCTCCCTTTGACCCCCTTATGGAAGTGGTGGCAAGGAAGGCTTGGACGGCTCCTGACTCAGTGGAACCCACCCCGAGGAGACCATCCAAATTTATTACTGCCCCCAAAGACAAAGAGTTTTTATCCAAAGGTGTCCCTGTTGATGCCATGGTGGTGGCTGCGGCCACAAAGAAGGAGTTAGCTGATCCTTCGGTTCCTGTCCATCCTCCTAATAAGGAATCTAGGACCATGGACAGGTACGGCAAGCGGATGTTCTCGTCCGCAACCTTGTCAATGCGGTCGCTGAACTACTTATGCCACTTCACTCGTCTCCAAAGAGATTTACTCAAGGATATGGGTGAACTGATGAAGGATCCTACAGCTGAGGGGTTCAAAGACACAATGAACTCCCAGTTGGCAACCCTAAATTCCATCGTTAACTCCTCCATGCGGCTGGTCTCATACGCAGCAGATGGGGCGAGTAGAGCCGCAGGCACAGGTGTTGCCTTACGAAGGCACGCCTGGATGCGGCTATGCAATTTTGCAAACCCTTTCAAGGCGTCCTTCACCAACTCTCCCTTTGATGGATCATCATTGTTTGGTCCACAGGTGAAGGATACATTGACCAGGTGCGAGGTAGAAGGTAAGACTCTTTCTGCCGTAGGAGTCCGTTTTTCTTCCCCTTCTAGACCCTATCCCAAAGGTCAAAGGGGAGGAAAGATGTGGTTCCGCAAACAATCCCAGGGAGTCCCATCTGACGCACAAGGCCGATTCCCCTCTAGAGGCAGAGGGGGGAATAATAATAGATGCCGCCCTAGAGGCAGAGGAGGTCCGCAAAACCAGGGTAGCAGAGAAATGTTCTCTGACAAACCCTTTCAGCACCCCTGAGGGGCTGCCCGGCTGTCCGCCTTCGGAGGCAGTCGGGGGAAGGTTATCACTGTACCCAAAAGCCTGGCTTTCCCTTACTCAAGACAAATGGGTACAGTCGATCATATCCGAGGGTTACAAAATTCCCTTCATTCACATTCCAACCCAACCAAAAAAATCCCTTCCAGACGCTCCACCCGCCTAAGGGAACAAGCAGCATTAGAAATTTCGAAGCTGCTATCAAAAAGAGTCATCCAATCAGTCCCGGCAGACCAGCAAGGATCCGGACTCTACTCCAAATTCTTTTTGGTACCAAAAAAAACAGGGGACTGGAGACCCATACTGGATCTCAGCTACTTAAACAAGTTTGTCAAAAAAACAAAATTCCGGATGGTCACGCTACAGTCCATTCTACCCTTCTTGGGTCAGGACAATTGGATGTGCTCGATAGATCTTCAGGACGCGTACTACCACATCAAAATGAACAGACGCTCCAGGAGATACCTCCGCTTCAGGCTGGGAGCCAGTCACTACCAATTCAGGGCCCTGCCCTTTGGTCTCACTACAGCTCCCCGGGTGTTCACCAAATGCATGGCAGTGGTCACGGCTCACTTGAGACGTCAAGGATTCCAGGTGTTTCCATATCTGGACGACTGGCTCCTTACTGCCACCACCAGGCATCAGCTTCTCCTATCCAGGGACTTCACCATTCAATCTTGTCAAGCTCTAGGCATTTCAATAAATTTCGAAAAATCTGCCTTGTCGCCTTGTCAGCCTATTATTTTTATAGGCGCCACCTTAGATACACAGACCCTTTCAGCCAGACTCACAGAGCAGAGGGTGTTAGACATTCGGAACCAAGTGTCCCTTCTCTTACAATGTGTCAAAGTCAAAGCCAGACTGGTGTTGAAGGTACTAGGACTCATGGCAGCAGCTATTTCCCTTCTCCCCTTAGCTCGCTTTCACATGAGGATCCTCCAATGGATGCTTTTTACTCAATGGTCCTTTCAACAACGCCCGATGTCCCATACCATATTGATAACTCAAGCATGCAAGAATCAACTGTCTTGGTGGATCACATCACCTCAACTTCTCCGAGGAAGACCCTTCACTCTTCCCCCACCAGTTGCCACGTTGACAACAGATGCCTCCCTGATCGGGTGGGGGGGGGGGCATTATCAGGGCAGGACAGTCCAGGGCACGTGGCAACCTTTCGAGTGCCACTTGCACATAAATGTCTTCGAGATGAGAGCAGTGCTTTTAGCGTTGCAAGCCCTTCACGACTCTCTTCCCAAGGGGACTATTGCAATTCAAACGGACAACATGTCCGTAGTGTGGTACATCAACAAACAAGGCGGAACCAGATCATACC
Source organism: Protopterus annectens (assembly GCF_019279795.1). NCBI lineage: Eukaryota > Metazoa > Chordata > Ceratodontiformes > Protopteridae > Protopterus > Protopterus annectens. The sequence goes on from NC_056731.1 coordinate 845,337,784, forward strand.
CTTTATGTCGAGAGGCACTCAGACTTTGGCAATGGGCAATCTCTTCTCAGCGTTTTCTGATAGCAATGCATATTCCCGGGAAATCCAACGTTATTGCAGACAAATTGAGCAGAGCAATTCTCATGCCACATGAGTGGTCTCTAAAGAAGTCAGTTCTAGAAGAAGTATTCCTAAGATGGGGCCAGCCTTGCTGCGATCTTTTTGCTACTCCCCAAAACAGCAAGTGTCACGACTTCTTCACTCTCTTCCCGTTACCAGGCCATCCCACCAGAGACGCCTAGTCCACGATTGGCCCCGGGGACTTCTGTATGCCTTTCCCCCCTTTCCACTGATACCTCAACTAATTCAGAAAGCCATCGCCTTGAGAGTGACAATGATCCTCATTGCCCCTTACTGGTCTCGACAGATATGGTTTCCCTTTCTTCATCGTTACCTTTTGGAGCAGCCTTGGCATCTGGACCCAGTACCAGATCTGATTACCCATCAATCGGGTCAGCTGCACCAATCTCTGTCTTCTCTAAACCTCACAGCGTGGTTTGTCCGATTCCAACCTTAGCCAGGCTTCCCTCAATATCTCGATCGGTCCGAGATATCTTGATAGCCTCTCATAAATCTTCTACCTGGAAGATTTATACTAGCAAATGGAAACGTTTTTCCCTTTGGGCATCATCGAAAAACATAGATCCCTTTACTGCACCTATCCAGTCTATTTTAGACTTTCTAGCAGAACTCTTTCATTTAGGATCTTCTGCATCAACCATTAGAGTTCAATTGGCTGCCATATCAAATTTTCATGTTGGTGTCTCAGAATCCAGCATCATGGCTCACAAACTCTGTAAAGCCTTCTTAAGGGGTGTATTTCTTCTCAAACCTCCAATCAAAGACCCCCCGCCTCAGTGGGATTTGAACTTGGTTCTGGCATCTTTAATTCTTCCCCCCTTCGAACCGGCGGCTTCATGTTATCTGAAGTTGCTTTCTTGGAAGACACTTTTTCTGGTAGCTATAACTTCAGCGAGAAGAGTATCCGAACTCCATGCTCTGTGCAGTCGTCCTCCGTACTTAGTTTTTCACAAAGACAGGGTATCCCTCCGTACTAATCCATCCTTTTTACCTAAAATTTCTTCTCAAATTAACCTAAACCAAGTTATTGATCTCCCCGTTTTTTTCCCTAACTATTCAAATAGGTCAGAACAAAAGCTGCATTTTTTGGATGTTCATCGCCAACTGAGATATTACTTAGACAGGACTAAACAATTCAGGAAATCTGATCAATTGTTTCTGTCATATGCAGAAGGTAAATTGGGCCTTCCAGTCACTAAAGTATCCCTTTCTAGATGGCTCACTTCTACAATTACCTTCATCTATGAGATCAGACATCAAAAACTACCCTCAAGACCTAGAGCTCATTCAACTAGGGCATTAGCTACATCCGTAGCCTTTCAGGACAGGTTGCCAATAGATTCAATTTGTGCCGCAGCCACCTGGGCTTCTACTCATACATTCATTTCACATTACAAATTGGACATGGTTTCCAGAAGCCGTGCCAATTTTGGTTCCACTGTTCTCAAGAGTCTGTTCCGATAGGCCACCCGGGATAAGGTGCTAGGGACGCGGTCCCATCCAGCAAGAATGAAGGCGAGATTGACAACTTAACATTAAGAAGTTATGTACCTACCATAACGTTCCATGTTAGTTGTCTTCTTCTCGCCTTCTTTCTTGCGTCCCTCCCTCCTTCCCCCAAGCCTGGACAGACTGACCGGAATTCTTTTGTGTTTGTCTTCCGAAAGTTGTTACTCCCACACATTCTCCCACCTCTTCTATCTTTACTGAGGTCTGCCTTTCCTTTACACAGATTGTTTGAGGTGGGTTTCCCTACTCCATTCTATGGAGACTAGGATTGCTTGGTATAGCTATCAAACGAGATCCGAGTAGTTACCGCCTAGCATTGTGGGATATAGGGGAGCCTTGAGCCGGTGGAATTAGCTCTCGAGCTTTAGTATTGGCCGAATCGGAGCCGAGGATCGGCTCCGAACCCATCCAGCAAGAAAGAAGGCGAGAAGAAGACAACTAACATGGAACGTTATGGTAGGTACATAACTTCTTATTTGTTAACTAGGTAGGCCCACTGTATACCTATTCCATTTCAGGTATGACACATTTGCAATGTGTAGCATGCAGTATTTTGTTATCTGCAAAGTAACTGTTGCTTTTTTTGGTATTTTTCTGTTTACATCAAATTGTTTGATTTGTATTTCTCTATTTATATCCATTTACTTGATTGTCTTATGATTCTGGCTAGTGGTTCTCAATATAAAGCAAGTATTCACCCTGGCTCGAGCTCCTCTGTAGACTCATAGGTTCATAGGTCCATAGGATGATACTAGGCTGTTGGCCTGGAGGCCCTTACAAGCCTAGCCAAGAATTTGGCCCATGTGTCCTCAAAAAGTCAGCACCTGTTTTCCCTGTCCAGCAGGGACACAGGTGGGATCCCAGGGTGTACTTTTTGTTTCCCATCCAGTCATCCAGGTTCCTCTTAGAGGTACTTTGCTTGACATGGAGAGGGAGTCTATTCCACAGGTGGGGGAGTCTTTGGGACACAAATCTATGCCAACAAGTTCTATTAATATTACAGACCAGGTTAAGGCCTTGCATGCGGGTTGCGTGAGTGGAGTTTGACTTGCAGGTATACAGCAACTCCATCAAGGCTCGGTCTGAGATAGCCTTGTATGCCAGACACAGGTCAACTCTGAGCAGTCTGTATGAGGCTGAGTAGAAAGACAGGGCTTTTAGCCTATCTGTATGTGATAGGTGTTTGAGACCTTGGATTTTCCTGGTCAGGAACCTCTGTGGTCTCTCCAGCTGCTGCATGTGCTTGGCAAGATACATGCCAAAGGGGGCATTGTACTCAATAATGGGTCTGATAAGGGAGGAGTACAGGGATGTTATGACCTTGTTTCTGGATGAAATACCCTTATTTATGAGGTGGGCCATGTAGAAAGCCTTCCATACAATGGAGGCAACATGGTGGTCAAAAGTCAGGTTGCTATCAACCTTGGTGCCCAAGTCCCTCATGAGTGATTGCATGCTTAGTACATTGTTATTAATGTGATAATTAGTGGGGGTGCCATTTTCCTTAGAGGGGATAATGATGCATTCCTTGGCTTTCAGTATGAGGCCATGCTTCTGGCACCAGTCATTAGTTTCGGTAAGGCCCTCTTGGAAGATGTTCACATCACTAGGGGAATTTAAGATGGCGCCCACCTTGCGGTCATCTGCAAACGTGACTTTCATTCTTATTACATCACTTGTTTAGGCCCAGACCACGACATCCGCCATTGTCGCTTCTGTGCTTTGTTCAACACCAGAACTGTCCATTGTTGGGCCCTTATTGTAGGTAGATATTTTCGCTTACAGTCCTTGAATTTCGATATGGCTTTGGTAAAGCCATCCGACAGCAGATCTTCTGAAAAAACCTAAAGATAAAGACAAAGACAGACCGCACAGGTCCAAACCTACCGACGACGCTTCGTTAAGCTAGTTGTCAGTTCTCCAGTCCTCACTGAGGTGCTTTCGCAACCCTTGATGCCCACTTCTGTGGATTCACAGTTTGCTACCGAGATCCTTTAGAAATCTGGTATGCTGCAAAACTCTTCTTCGACTAAGGATCCTGCAGTCGTCTCTATCTTAGATGGGTCCAGAGCCTCTGAGCAGGCATCTGCTTCCGAGGAAGTCCTTCACACTACAGATTCTCGACACAAACTGCCTTCTTTCGCGACTACCGTTCTTTCGAAAACAACCAAGTTTCTTAGGCCCAGGGTACAAACCACACCCAAGAAATCGACGACCCAATCTCAGGCACCTGCTTCCTTACCTCCGTCTCAAATGCTTAAAATGGTAGAAGACCTTATCGTGCTGATCAGGGAAAGCCAAGCTACCCCATCCAAAAGGAAAAGCGATCTGTCCCCTGTAGTTTTGTCTGAACAAGATAGGTTCATAGGTTCATAGGTTTATACTAGGCTATCTGCCCTAAGGCATTTATAAGCCTAGCCCAAATTATTGTGGCTTACGCCACCCCTTATATGAAAAAATACTGTGCCCATTAGTTTGTTGTGCCTCTGTCCAGCAGTGACACAGAGATGATTCCTGGGGTAAACCTACGATCTCCCATCCACAGGTCTAGATTTCTCTTGAACAGAGTCAGCGAGGTGCTCTGCCTCACATGGACCGGGATTTTATTCCACAGCATAGGGAGTCTCTGAGTGATAAATCTATTCCTCCAGCACGCCCTATTTATATCCGTGCTAAGGTTTAAGTCGCCTGCTCTAGTGGTTTTGGTGGATTTGGATTTTTGAGGTGGAGCATGTCCATTAATTCCGGGTTGGACATGGCCTTGTATGTCAGGCACATGTCACCTCTGAGCAGACGGTATGCGACTGAATAGAGCTGGAGTTTCTTCAATCTGGCAGCATATGACAGATTTTGGAGTCCCTTTATCCTTTTGGTGAGGAACTTTTGGGGTCTCTCCAATTGCTGCAGATGTCGGGTGAGATACATCCCGAATGGGGCATTGTACTCGATCATTGGTCTGATAAGTGAAGAGTACAGGGAACAATGACCTCACTAGATCTGGATGTGAATCCCTTCATGATCAGGTGGGCAATGTAGAAGGTCTTTCTAACCACTTTAGCAATGTGAGTGTCAAAAGAAAGGCCACTGTCAACCTGAGTCCCCAGGTCCCTGATAACCTCTTCTGTGCTTAGTGGATTGCCACCTATATGGTAGCTTGGGGTTACCTTGTTTTTCTCGAAGGGTATGACTATACATTTTTGGCGTTTAACTTCAGGCCATGGCTCTGGCACCAGCTATCTGTTTCCGTGAGTCCCTTCTGAAGGATATCCGTGTCCGATGCACTTTCCACTATGGCGCCCAGTTTGCAGTCGTCTGCAAACTTTGTCAGCCAAAGTCCTCCCATGTTGGCCTGTACTTCTGAGAAGTAGATGCCAAACAATAGGGGGCCAAGGACCGAGCCCTGTGGGACACCATTTGTGACCGGCTTGGAGTCTGACACAGCGCCAGCAACTCTAACCCTGTGGGTTCTGTCCTTAAGCCAGTTTGCAACCCATCTTGTGACATATGGGTTTACATTTAAGCTGGTAAGTTTTTCTACAATACCCGAGTGGGGTATTGTGTCGAAAGCCTTTGCAAGGTCAAGGTAGGCTGTATGGACTGCCTTTCCTCACAATGGCCTTGGTGACTGTTTCAAGAAGTCAACCAAGTTCAAAAGGCATGATCTTCCCTTGACAAAGCCAAACTGGGTCGGGTCCAATGTCTGCAAGTCCCCTATATCTTTGTTTATGAGCTCCATTATGATCCTCTCCATAGCTTTGCAGACTAGACTTGTTAAGCTTATGGGGCGGTAATTACCAGGGTCCGTAGAGGCACCGCCTTTGTGGAGTGGGACCACAGTTGCCGTACGCCACTCCTTGGGCACGTATCCTGTGGTAAGGCTGAGATTAAACAGCTGCCTTATGTGCGGGTTTAATTCCTCATTTAGCTCGTGTAGCACACAGCCGGGGACACCATCCGGTCCCATTGATGCTGTGTTTTTAGCTTTAGAGAAAGCAGCTTTCACCTGCGCATTTGAGATGTCCGGGAGGCTACACTCGGCTGGGATAGTTCTCTCCTTTATGGGGGGAGAGGGGGGTGAAGTTTGCACTGAACCTGTCTGCCAGTATGTTGGCAATGTCTGTGGGTTCAGTGATTTTTGTATCATTTTGGACTAATTCTGAGCATATCTGGGAGTTTCCACCCAGGTTCCTAACATAGCTGAAAAAGGCCTTATGATTGTCCTTTGAATCCATGGCAATTTTTCTCTCAAAATTGGCCTTAGTTGATTTTATGAGTGCTCGTATTTTTTTACTAATAATGATCAGGTGTGACTTCCCTTTTATGGATTTTGTTCTATCATGTAATAGCTTTCTCCTCTTATTGTAAAGTTTGTTAATGGCTGGGGTCCACCAGACTGGACGGTTGCCCTTTGTGGAAAGAGTCTTGGTTTTATTTGGGATTGCCTGATCCATGCAGTCCTGGAGGTGTTCATAGAAGGCATTTGTAAGGGCTTCCGCAGCTTGGGTTGTGGTTTCCTCTGGCTCAGGGGCCTTGAAGGATACCACACCAGTCTTGAGTAGTGTGAAGTTTACTTTAGAGAAGTTCTTCACTATGGTCTTTTTTGCTTGGGGTGGGGCGGATGTGGATTTCCAGTGAGATTAGTTTATGATCAGATCTCACCAATGAGGGATATACTTCCGTGTGGAGCATTTTGTCCCCATGTTTGTGACAATGAGATCTAGTATATTTTCTCCTCTCGTGGGAACAGTGACTAGCTGTTCCATGGCATTTGAATTTATGAACTCCAGGAACCGTTGGGCTAGAAAGTTAGGGCTTGAGTAATGTTCCCAGTCTATATTCGGGTAGTTGAAGTCACCCAATATGATGGTGTTTGGAGATAGATTTATACCCTCCAGTGTCTTCAGGAAGGCTGTGTGGGGTTCCTGAGTTTGAGAGGGTGGCCTGTAGCATGCTACAATTTGTAGAGCAGTTTTGCCTATGGTTAGTTGCATCTGAATGGTTTCCGAAGCTTCGTGCGTTGCCACCAACCTGGAGGTGTGAGTATCCTTTATGAATATGGATACACCCCCTCCTTTTTTGGTGTGGTCCGGGTTTTGGGGCCGGAACGCATGATATGAGGTAAAACCTAATAGTGCCGGGGTGCTCTCAGGAGCCTTGAACCAGGTTCCAGTTACAGCACAGACATCGATGTTCTCCATACTGAGAAGGGCCTCGAAAAGGCGTGCATTTTGAGATTTAGACTTCTGGCATTGAGCAGCATTACCCTCAGTTTCTTCCCATTTTTGTTTTCTAGGGTGGTAGGTTTAGAATTTGAGCCTTGCCTAAAAAGGCACTATGGGGTGGCAAGAGCCTTAGCCAATATCCGGAATCCCAGGGTGACAGGTGCAAGCCGTCCCTGCGAAGCAGCGTGGCTTGTCAAGCATGTCATCCCAGGCAGACAGACACTGGATCCCCTTTGAATGACACCAGACATTAAGCCAATTGTTAAAGCTGATCATCTTGTCTCTATATTGTGGCATCATTCTTGGTGAAGGAAGGATACTGCTCAGGGTTAGGTCATACCTGCCTGGGCTACATAATCAGAGAGCTCCTCTATGTCTCTTTTCATGTAGTCCAGGGAGGTACGTCTCAGGTCGTTCACACCAGCATGGACAATGACTGTGTCATATTTGTACTTGCCATGGAGTGACCCGAGTGCTTGTGTTATGTGGCGGATTCTAGCGCCCGATAGGCAGCTTACTGTGACCCTCTCCTTGTTCAGCCTGGTGAGTGGGACGTCAGTGTGTCTGACTATGGAGTCACCTATGACAAGTATGTTTGGTGTTGTATTTGGCCTTAAGGGCTGTGACTGCTTTGCACACTGCTTTTGTGGTTTATGTGTTGCTTGTGTGGTGTGTCTTGAGGTAGCAGTTGTTTGGGTGTCTGCTTTGGAGGCCTCTGCTGTTTAGGTAAATTTTTACTCAGAGCCTCCGAGTATGTCTTTGTGTGTTTATGTGTTTGATTCAGTGGAGTGGTAGCATTATGTGAGGCTGGTTTTGTGGTGTGTGTAGTTGCCTTCTCCTCCTGTCTGGTCTTGCCAGTCCTGAGTTGAGAGAGCTCAGCCTCCAGTTTGGCTAAATAGCTGCATCTCTCGCAAGTATTTGTGTTATGTGGGAGGAGGAGAGGGTTGTCTGTGTACATGAGGCAGTTATAACATTGCCTCAAGATTCCCAGATTCACCAGCTGGACCGGAGAGGAGATTGACAACTGACCTTTGGACATGCTAGAATAATATTGAGAAATCCTTAATTGAAAACAAGGGCCAGTGGGGAGTGAGGGTGTAGTGCTTTTAATTTTAGTGCTGACTTATATAATTGCTTTAGTGAGCAAGTGCCAGGTAACTTGAGTGCAATGTGTTACAAGTAACTAAATGCAAAACGACAAACAGTAACTTTCTTTCAAGTGAAACAAGGAAATAAGTACAGTAAGCAATGCAGATATCACTAGTGATCCACAGAAGCTGAGAAGTTGCGTATTAGGTGGAATTAGCTTCCAGGGAAATAACAAGCAAACAAACAACAAGCATATAAACAAAGCTAGATTCAGTAGGCCTGGATCTAGTCTATGCTAGAGCAAACAAGGTGAACCAATTTCAGTAAGATACAGTTCAAATATTCAGGCACTATAAACCTTTAACCAGAAAATTCCCAGCTCAGAAGGGCAGAGTCCAGCCTCTTCTCCCACAAGAGTGCAGACCACGAAACTTCTTAATGTAAAATAACTGGCCTGAAGCCCAAGTGCCTAAACCAGAACTAATACACTTGGACACTGGGCTCTCAATCAGCAGTTCCCAACTTAGAAGGATGAAAGCTACCTGTCCTGCCACCACAGTGCTTGCCACAAACCTTCCTAATGTAAAACAACTGTTCTGAAGCCCAAGTGCTTAATCCAAAAGACTTGAATGATAGCTACACTTTAATCAAGTTACAACCAAGCAGTAATAAATACCATTGAATACTTTAGAGAATGTCTGGATTAGTGCTCAAGTTACACAAACAAAGCTAGATCCAGCAGGCCCGAATCCAGTCTATGCCACAGCAAACAAGGCGCACCAACTTCAGTAAGGAACAGTTCAGATATGCATGCACTATAAGCCTTTAACCAGAAATTCCCAGCTCAGAAGGGCAGAGTCCAGCCTCTCCTCCCACAAGAGTGCAGACCACGAACCCTCTTAATGTAAAATAACTGGCTTGAAAGCCCAAGTGCTTAAACCAGAATTAATACACTTTTAGAATAACAGACACTGAGCCCTCAATCAGCAGTTCTCAACCTAGAAGGATGTAAGCTACCTGTTCTGCCACAACAGTGCAGACCACAAACCCTCTCAGTGCAAAACAACTAACTGGTCCGAAGCCCAAGTGTTTAAACCAAAAGGCTTAGAATGAGTTACACCAAGCAGTAATAAATACAATTGAGTATTTTAAGATGATGCAAAAGTAAAAGAAGTAGGTAAAACACAAGTACAGTAAAAGCAGATGAAATTTTTTTTTTTTTTTTTTTTCTGAACAAGTGCTGAGATCAAAGAAACAGATTTGAGTGCTGAAACTAGAAAACTGGCTAGTTATAAGAAATAAACAAGCTAGAAGGCTTCCCTCAAACACAGAAGGGCTTGGGGCTCAGAAGCCTACAAATAGTCTGTACCACTTAACAAGAAAGGCAGGAAATAAGCTTAATTTTTTTTTTTTTCTATTTCCCAGATGCTCTCTTTGTACACAGTAGGAGTGCCTGAAATCAGAATATGATCTCACTGCACTCAGTTGAGTGAGCAAATGAGATGGGCCCAGAGGCAGGCAGTTTCAATGCCACTAAGATTAACACCAAAACAAAAACAGGGCGGGTGGGTGGGAATAACTGAAGAGCAGAATAACTTCAGATAAAAATTCCTTCAACACTCCTTCATACACAGTTTAAATCAATTTAAATACTGTATTTTTAAAAAAAAGTGCAGAAAAAGGTACTTAAATTCTCTTATACGTCCAGTTGAATATAACCAAGTTTTTAGCTGGCCAAGCTGAAGTTTTAAAGCAGGAATTATTTCACATGCACCAGTTTAAATATGCAAGGACAGGAAATCAAAGAATGTGGCTACCCCCACACCTGTAATTACTAGCAAATAACAAAATTCAGCCAACACTAGCTTTAGTTCAAGTTACTGAAGAGCAGAATAACTTCAGATAAAAATTCCTTCAACACTCCTTCATACACAGTTTAAATCAATTTAAATACTGTATTTTTAAAAAGAAAGTGCAGAAAAAGGTACTTAAATTCTCTTATACGTCCAGTTGAATATAACAAAGTTTTTAGCTGGCCAAGCTGAAGTTTTAAAGCAGGAATTATTTCACATGCACCAGTTTAAATATGCAAGGACAGGAAATCAAAGAATGTGGCTACCCCCACACCTATAATTACTAGCAAATAATAAAATTCAGCCAACACTAGCTTTAGTTCAAGTTACTGAAGAGCAGAATAACTTCAGATAAAAATTCCTTCAACACTCCTTCATACACAGTTTAAATCAATTTAAATACTGTATTTTTTTAAAAAAAGTGCAGAAAAGGGTACTTAAATTCTCTTATACGTCCAGTTGAATATAACCAAGTTTTTAGCTGGCCAAGCTGAAGTTTTAAAGCAGGAATTATTTCACATGCACCAGTTTAAATATGCAAGGACAGGAAATCAAAGAATGTGGCTACCCCCACACCTGTAATTACTAGCAAATAACAAAATTCAGCCAACACTAGCTTTAGTTCAAGTTACTGAAGAGCAGAATAACTTCAGATAAAAATTCCTTCAACACTCCTTCATACACAGTTTAAATCAATTTAAATACTGTATTTTTAAAAAAAAAAGTGCAGAAAAAGGTACTTAAATTCTCTTATACGTCCAGTTGAATATAACCAAGTTTTTAGCTGGCCAAGCTGAAGTTTTAAAGCAGGAATTATTTCACATGCACCAGTTTAAATATGCAAGGACAGGAAATCAAAGAATGTGGCTACCCCCACACCTGTAATTACTAGCAAATAACAAAATTCAGCCAACACTAGCTTTAGTTCAAGTTACTGAAGAGCAGAATAACTTCAGATAAAAATTCCTTCAACACTCCTTCATACACAGTTTAAATCAATTTAAATACTGTATTTTTAAAAAAAAGTGCAGAAAAAGGTACTTAAATTCTCTTATCCGTCCAGTTGAATATAACCAAGTTTTTAGCTGGCCAAGCTGAAGTTTTAAAGCAGGAATTATTTCACATGCACCAGTTTAAATATGCAAGGACAGGAAATCAAAGAATGTGGCTACCCCCACACCTGTAATTACTAGCAAATAACAAAATTCAGCCAACACTAGCTTTAGTTCAAGTTACTGAAGAGCAGAATAACTTCAGATAAAAATTCCTTCAACACTCCTTCATACACAGTTTAAATCAATTTAAATACTGTATTTTTAAAAAAAAGTGCAGAAAAAGGTACTTAAATTCTCTTATACGTCCAGTTGAATATAACCAAGTTTTTAGCTGGCCAAGCTGAAGTTTTAAAGCAGGAATTATTTCACATGCACCAGTTTAAATATGCAAGGACAGGAAATCAAAGAATGTGGCTACCCCACACCTGTAATTACTAGCAAATAACAAAATTCAGCCAACACTAGCTTTAGTTCAAGTTACTGAAGAGCAGAATAACTTCAGATAAAAATTCCTTCAACACTCCTTCATACACAGTTTAAATCAATTTAAATACTGTATTTTTAAAAAAAGTGCAGAAAAAGGTACTTAAATTCTCTTATACGTCCAGTTGAATATAACCAAGTTTTTAGCTGGCCAAGCTGAAGTTTTAAAGCAGGAATTATTTCACATGCACCAGTTTAAATATGCAAGGACAGGAAATCAAAGAATGTGGCTACCCCCACACCTGTAATTACTAGCAAATAACAAAATTCAGCCAACACTAGCTTTAGTTCAAGTTACTGAAGAGCAGAATAACTTCAGATAAAAATTCCTTCAACACTCCTTCATACACAGTTTAAATCAATTTAAATACTGTATTTTTAAAAAAAAGTGCAGAAAAAGGTACTTAAATTCTCTTATACGCCCAGTTGAATATAACCAAGTTTTTAGCTGGCCAAGCTGAAGTTTTAAAGCAGGAATTATTTCACATGCACCAGTTTAAATATGCAAGGACAGGAAATCAAAGAATGTGGCTACCCCACACCTGTAATTACTAGCAAATAACAAAATTCAGCCAACACTAGCTTTAGTTCAAGTTACTGAAGAGCAGAATAACTTCAGATAAAAATTCCTTCAACACTCCTTCATACACAGTTTAAATCAATTTAAATACTGTATTTTTAAAAAAAAAGTGCAGAAAAAGGTACTTAAATTCTCTTATATGTCCAGTTGAATATAACCAAGTTTTTAGCTGGCCAAGCTGAAGTTTTAAAGCAGGAATTATTTCACATGCACCAGTTTAAATATGCAAGGACAGGAAATCAAAGAATGTGGCTACCCCCACACCTGTAATTACTAGCAAATAACAAAATTCAGCCAACACTAGCTTTAGTTCAAGTTACTGAAGAGCAGAATAACTTCAGATAAAAATTCCTTCAACACTCCTTCATACACAGTTTAAATCAATTTAAATACTGTATTTTTAAAAAAAAGTGCAGAAAAAGGTACTTAAATTCTCTTATACGTCCAGTTGAATATAACCAAGTTTTTAGCTGGCCAAGCTGAAGTTTTAAAGCAGGAATTATTTCACATGCACCAGTTTAAATATGCAAGGACAGGAAATCAAAGAATGTGGCTACCCCACACCTGTAATTACTAGCAAATAACAAAATTCAGCCAACACTAGCTTTAGTTCAAGTTACTGAAGAGCAGAATAACTTCAGATAAAAATTCCTTCAACACTCCTTCATACACAGTTTAAATCAATTTAAATACTGTATTTTTAAAAAAAAAGTGCAGAAAAAGGTACTTAAATTCTCTTATACGTCCAGTTGAATATAACCAAGTTTTTAGCTGGCCAAGCTGAAGTTTTAAAGCAGGAATTATTTCACATGCACCAGTTTAAATATGCAAGGACAGGAAATCAAAGAATGTGGCTACCCCCACACCTGTAATTACTAGCAAAGAACAAAATTCAGCCAACACTAGCTTTAGTTCAAGTTACTGAAGAGCAGAATAACTTCAGATAAAAATTCCTTCAACACTCCTTCATACACAGTTTAAATCAATTTAAATACTGTATTTTTAAAAAAAAAGTGCAGAAAAAGGTACTTAAATTCTCTTATTCGTCCAGTTGAATATAACCAAGTTTTTAGCTGGCCAAGCTGAAGTTTTAAAGCAGGAATTATTTCACATGCACCAGTTTAAATATGCAAGGACAGGAAATCAAAGAATGTGGCTACCCCCACACCTGTAATTACTAGCAAATAACAAAATTCAGCCAACACTAGCTTTAGTTTAAGTTACTGAAGAGCAGAATAACTTCAGATAAAAATTCCTTCAACACTCCTTCATACACAGTTTAAATCAATTTAAATACTGTATTTTCAAAAAAAAGTGCAGAAAAAGGTACTTAAATTCTCTTATACGTCCAGTTGAATATAACCAAGTTTTTAGCTGGCCAAGCTGAAGTTTTAAAGCAGGAATTATTTCACATGCACCAGTTTAAATATGCAAGGACAGGAAATCAAAGAATGTGGCTACCCCACACCTGTAATTACTAGCAAATAACAAAATTCAGCCAACACTAGCTTTAGTTCAAGTTACTGAAGAGCAGAATAACTTCAGATAAAAATTCCTTCAACACTCCTTCATACACAGTTTAAATCAATTTAAATACTGTATTTTTAAAAAAAAGTGCAGAAAAAGGTACTTAAATTCTCTTATACGTCCAGTTGAATATAACCAAGTTTTTAGCTGGCCAAGCTGAAGTTTTAAAGCAGGAATTATTTCACATGCACCAGTTTAAATATGCAAGGACAGGAAATCAAAGAATGTGGCTACCCCCACACCTGTAATTACTAGCAAATAACAAAATTCAGCCAACACTAGCTTTAGTTCAAGTTACTGAAGAGCAGAATAACTTCAGATAAAAATTCCTTCAACACTCCTTCATACACAGTTTAAATCAATTTAAATACTGTATTTTTTAAAAAAAGTGCAGAAAAAGGTACTTAAATTCTCTTATACGTCCAGTTGAATATAACCAAGTTTTTAGCTGGCCAAGCTGAAGTTTTAAAGCAGGAATTATTTCACATGCACCAGTTTAAATATGCAAGGACAGGAAATCAAAGAATGTGGCTACCCCCACACCTGTAATTACTAGCAAATAACAAAATTCAGCCAACACTAGCTTTAGTTCAAGTTACTGAAGAGCAGAATAACTTCAGATAAAAATTCCTTCAACACTCCTTCATACACAGTTTAAATCAATTTAAATACTGTATTTTTAAAAAAAGTGCAGAAAAAGGTACTTAAATTCTCTTATACGTCCAGTTGAATATAACCAAGTTTTTAGCTGGCCAAGCTGAAGTTTTAAAGCAGGAATTATTTCACATGCACCAGTTTAAATATGCAAGGACAGGAAATCAAAGAATGTGGCTACCCCCACACCTGTAATTACTAGCAAATAACAAAATTCAGCCAACACTAGCTTTAGTTCAAGTTACTGAAGAGCAGAATAACTTCAGATAAAAATTCCTTCAACACTCCTTCATACATTAAATCAATTTAAATACTGTATTTTTAAAAAAAAAGTGCAGAAAAAGGTACTTAAATTCTCTTATACGTCCAGTTGAATATAACCAAGTTTTTAGCTGGCCAAGCTGAAGTTTTAAAGCAGGAATTATTTCACATGCACCAGTTTAAATATGCAAGGACAGGAAATCAAAGAATGTGGCTGCCCCCACACCTGTAATTACTAGCAAATAACAAAATTCAGCCAACACTAGCTTTAGTTCAAGTTACTGAAGAGCAGAATAACTTCAGATAAAAATTCCTTCAACACTCCTTCATACACAGTTTAAATCAATTTAAATACTGTATTTTTTAAAAAAAAAGTGCAGAAAAAGGTACTTAAATTCTCTTATACGTCCAGTTGAATATAACCAAGTTTTTAGCTGGCCAAGCTGAAGTTTTAAAGCCAACTCTGATGCATCTGAATATGAAGACATGCAACTCCTGTCTACTTATGAGGATTCTGATGGATTCCAAACCTTCAGCCTGTCCCCCAGAGGATTTTTCCTTTGGGGAAACCCTTCATACCTTAAGGGAGCATTTCCAGTGAGAGAGTTAAGACTACCCTCAGTCTAAAAAGAGACTAAGGGAATTCTTAGATCTTCCACAGCACAGTCCCTTGGCCATCCCCTCAGTCCTGGATGTTGTGGAGGATGTTTTCCTTGGAATCCAGGCTGGACTCCTGACACCCTCTCTCCTGCACCCAGAAAACCAGACAGGTACTGTAGAGTCCCTGACTCTCACAAATTTCTTTTTAAAAATCCTACTGCTGACCCTGAGGTAATTTCTCAAGGCCCTAAAGGGATTAATGCAACCTCTGCTAAGAATCCCACCCCCTCAGATAGGGATTCCCAAGCACTAGACAGATTAGGTAAAAAAGTATACACCTCAGCTACTCTTGCTATCAAGGCACTAAATTGTCAGTTCCATATGCTAAAATTTCAGCAACATACCCTGGAACTCCTCAAACAAAAAATGTCTTCCTTTCCTGCTTGTGCAGAATCTAAAGAGTTACAAGAGTTAATGCACTCTGCAAGTCAAGTAACTAAACACACCTTGCACTGTGGTTTTGATGCCCTAGAAGCTTCTTGCAGGGAAACAGTCACTGGATCTGTCATTAGAAGGCATGCTTGGCTTAAGGAACAGCCCCTGCCAGACCATGTCAAATCTAAATTGCTGGATGCCCCCCTTGCACAAAGATGACTCATTTGGCACTAAGGCAGAAGATGTGTTAAAAAAGGTGGAAGAAAAAGCAAAATCTATGCAGACAGTTAAGGATTTCGTACAGGTCCAGTCACCCAGTTTCAACAGGTATTGTCCCACCAAGCACTGGTCCTTTCCTGCTCCCACTAAACCAGTCTGGCCCAGGCCCCGGGGAACCAGACCCTTCCAGTCAGCAGCCACAGGGGATGCAGAGATCTAAGCAGTGGGACTACCTCTACTTTAAAACCAGGAAGTTCTAAGCCACCCCCTTATGGTAAGAACTCACAATGACTCATCTCCCCCACCCCCTCTCTCTGCCCACCTTCACTTACCCCTAGGAGGAAAACTCTCCTTTCACACAAGCACCTGGGCCACCATTACCAACGACCACTGGGTTCTCAACATAGTGTCTCAGGGATACAAATTTTCCTTCCACACCCTTCCAACCCCAAAAGGGTTCACAGATCTATCTCCAAACCAGTGGGCAGAGGCTCAAAAGCAAATCCTTTCCCTGCTTTCTATGAGGGCAGTAGAGCACGTTCCTCCAGAACAGAGATAGGCCAAGGTTTCTACTCCAGACCTTTTCTGGTGCCCAGAAAAGAGGGCACCTGGCGCCCCAGCCTAGATCTATCCATTCTAAACACCTTCCTGATGATCCCAGAATTCAGAATGCTTACTCTCCAGCAGCTGCTACCCATGTTCTCTAAGGATGCTTAGCTAGCCACCCTAGATCTAAAAGAGGCCTACCTCCACATTTCTATCAGGGAATCATGCAGGAAATATCTCCGTTTCAGGGCAGGATCTCAACACTTTCAGTTCTGTGCACTTCCCTTTGGCTTACCTACTGCTCCCAGAGTTTTCACAAAATGTCTGGCTCCGGCCATTGCATTTTGCAGACAAAGGAGTATCCAGATTTACCCATACTTAGATGACTGCCTTATTCAGGCAGGCAGACAGCCAGGAAAAGCTGCTCAAGCACCTGACCTTTGTAAAGACCCTCCTAACCTCCCTAAGGTACACAATCAATGAAAAGAAATCCAAACAGGTGCCCATCCAAAGGATTATCTTCCTGGGAGCAAGCCTTGGTTTCACCACCCCCCGCCACCCAGACCCTCACCGCAGATGCATCAGACTATGCTTGGGGTGCACACCTGAACAGCAGGTGCATACAGGGACAATGGAGCCCGCAGCAAATCCCTCTGCACATCAACCAAAAAGAGCTGATGGCTGAACAGCATGCCTTGATAGCTTTCAAGCCCCCTCTCTCCCCAGGTGCTCTACTGATCAAAAAAGACAATACCACTGTGATGTGGTATATCAACAAGCAGGGAGGGACTCACTCCTACCCACTACGCAGGCTGGCCATGACCCTTTGGCACACAGACTATGCTTGGGGTGCACACCTGAACAGCAGGTGCATACAGGGACAATGGAGCCCGCAGCAAATCCCTCTGCACATCAACCAAAAAGAGCTGATGGCTGAACAGCATGCCTTGATAGCTTTCAAGCCCCCTCTCTCCCCAGGTGCTCTACTGATCAAAACAGACAATACCACTGTGATGTGGTATATCAACAAGCAGGGAGGGACTCACTCCTACCCACTACGCAGGCTGGCCATGACCCTTTGGCACACAGCCTCTGCCATGCAACTGCACCTGTTAGCACAATTCTTTCCAGGTTATCTCAACTCTCTGGCAGACCAGTTAAGCAGAAATCTTCTGGACCCACGTGAGTGGCAGCTCAACAGAAGAACCCTCACCCTATTAACTCAGAAATGGGGCACTTCGAAGGTCGACTTCTCTGCCTCCCCCACTTACCATCAGCTCAGCAAATTCTGCACCGGGGAGCATCACTGCATAGCTTGGCAAGTGGATGCCCTGTCCTTCTCCTGATTCAATCTATCGGTCTATGCCTTTCCTCCACTACCTCTCATCCCAAGGGTAATGCTCAAAATAAAGGAGGAAAAACCAAGGACAATTCCTATAGCTCCAGACTGGCCTCGCCAACACTGGTATCCCTTGCTGCACAGCCTGTCCCCAGTGCCACCATGGCATCTTCCTCAAATTCCAAACCTCTTGACCCAGAGGGAAGAGGAATTCATACATCCCCAATTGCAAACACTCAGTTTGGCAGCTTGACTTATTCCCTAACCCCGGAGCAATCTGCCAAGCTCAGTAAACAGGTGATAGATGTTATACGTGAGGCCAGACACCCTAGCACTAGAAAGTCATATGCTGACAAATGGAAAAGGTTCTGCACCTGGATCCAGGCTAAGGGAGCCAATACGGAACAGCACTCCCTCCCTTTCATCCTGGATTGCTTAGCTGACTGACGACACAGTGGCCTGTCTTTCTCCTCTAGAAAAAGTCATGCTTCTGCTATCTGTGCTCATTTCACCACTGAGCAGCCCCTTTTCTCACACCCTTTGATCAGAGAGGTTAGCAACTTGAGGCCACCCAGAAGAGCACCAACCCCAGCTTGGGACCTTAACTTTGTGTTGGAAAAGCGCACCCTGCCTCCTTTCGAACCAGCTTCTTCTGCAGGGCTAAAATTTCTCTCCTGTAAGACAGCTTTCCTTCTGGCCATCACTTCAGCCAGAAGAGTCTCCGAGCTGCAGGCGCTCATGACTGTGGAACCGTTCGTCATCTTCCATGCTGACAGGGTATCCCTCAGAACTAACCCATCCTTCATGCCCAAAGTGGTGTCCAGTGTGGCTCTCAACCAATCCATTAATTTGCCCACCTTTTTTCCTAATCCCTAGAAAAAGGGGGAGAAGATTCTGCACTCTCTAGTTGTGCACAGACAGCTCAGATTCTATTTAGACAGGACTACATCCTTCAGAAAGACTGCTCAATTGCTGGTTAGCTTTGCTACAGGGGCAGAAGGCAAAGCCATCTCCAAACATGCTATTTCCAAATAGATAGCACACTGCATCCATGTCTGCTACAAACAACGTGGAAAGCCTCCCCCCCCAAGGGGGTTAGGATTCACTTCACAAGAGCATCTTCCACCTCTGCAGCTTTCCTCAGAGGTGTCCCCAACAGGGACATCCTGGAGGCTTCCAACTGGGCATCTGTTCACACTTTTACCAAACATTAATACCTGCCTCTCTTCTCCAAATCCAGGGCAGGGTTTGCCTCTGCAGTCTTGCAGGGCATCCTAACCAGACCTTAGTTTCCTTGACTGCATCCACCCATTTCCTCAGCTTTGGGAATCAACCCAAATGTGATGACTGCAACAGTGAAACACTAAGAACATAGTGCAGTTGTGTACACTTACCATAAATGTAGATGTTCGAGTGTATTCACTGTTGCAGTCCTGGTTTTCCTCCCTCCATCCCCCTTTCTTCTCTTTCCTTACAAGGGACGTATTGGTATAAGGGACATATTGGTATTTACTTTCAACTGGTGGGGTTCTTCCACCAGAACCTGGCTTCTACTTGGGGGCTCTTGACAGGTTAGGGCAAGAAAAAGTGATGTAATGGCATTGGCTGCCTTACTTTATACTACTGACGACCTGACGTCGGTCCTGAAGTGACAGCAACTGACACAGAAGTACTTAAGCCTCTGGTATTTCGGCCGGCTGAGGGCTACCCTGGCAGGGATAACCCAAATGTGATGACTGCAACAGTGAATGCAGTCGAACATCTACATTTATGGTAAGTGTAAGCAACTATACTTTCCATGGCCTTGCAGATCGGGTCTATATCAGAAGATTGAAGTTGCAAAACTTCGAATCTGATATGGTCGACACCATATGATCGAAGTCTTGAAACTTCGAATCTTTTAACGGAGATCTCCGTGCATTGTGGAAAGGGAAGATTTCCCTTTTCTGCACTGTAGTGTAATCTCAGAGTTGGAATATGTAAGTAGTGGGAGTGGAGGTGCAGGGGAGCTTGCCCCCCTGCTTAGAGCGTTTAAATGGTTTATTTTTGTAGGTTGTTGTGTTTTATTACATTTTCGATGTTTCAAGACTTTGATTATATGGTGTCGACCAGATCAGATTAGAAGTTTTGAAACTTCAATAATGTAATATTAGACCCTTGCAGATCAGGCTAGTTAGGCTGATGGGCCTATAATTGCCTGGGTCAGTGGAAGCTCCATCTTTGTGTAGAGTGATGACAGTTGCTGTCCATGATTCAGCTGGAACGAAGCTGGTGCTCAGGCCTTTGGTTGAATAGGGTGCCTAATGGACCCGAGAGCTCAAAACTGAGTTCATGTAGGATACAGCCAGAGATTTTTTGCCTTTGAGTGGGCATTAAAGACCTGCTCCTTGGTGATGAGGGGAGGGGGCAGGTGCTGGGGAAGTCCTGGTTTTTACTGATGGGGGGACAGGGGGGTGAAGTTTTCCATGAACCTGTCTGCCAGCAGGTTGGCTATATCTATGGCATTTGTGTATGTATGTTGTTGGCCACCAGTTCAGAGCATATTTGGGTGTTTGAGATTGTGGACATATGTGAAGAAGGCCTTGTGATTGTCCTTAGTGGTTGTGGCCAATTTGGACTCAAAGTTAGCCTTAGAGGATTTCACCCGTGAACTTATTTGCTTGTTCAGACAAAGGAGAGATTGCTTTCAATTTGGCACCTGCTCCTTCTTGGTCCTGGACAGCAATTTTTTCCTTTTATTACAGAGTTTGTTTATTGCTGCTGTCCACCACATGTTTACTCTTCCTTGAGGAAGATTATTTGGTCCTGTACGGTGTTGATGAGTCCATACACTATGCTAGGCTTTACTAGAAAGGCTCACGCAGACTCTGCTACACTTTGCTGTGAGGGAAAGGTTAGTTTGCTTTTTATTTGTTGTATTACTTTGCCTTTTTCTGTTTTGAATACTGTGATTTGTTTTATTTACCTTGTTTTTTACTTGTATTCTGTTTTTAACTGCATATTAAAACTTGAAAAGAGACCACAGCTCTGTCTCTTGTAAGTCAGGCAGAATTTTTTCCCCACCCTTCCACCCATTTGGTGTAGTGTTCTTAAACACCACTGTCTTTCTAGTTGTCTTCCCCTTATGTTAATTTGACCATATATCTCATTTCCTCTCTGTTTTTACTGGCTTGTGTGAGTAAGCACAAAATTATCATTTTGTGAAATCACTCCCCTTCAACTGTTTAAATGTATTGGCTATCCTACTGTATTCCATAGTACCAGAATACAAAAGTGACCACACCCTTTTAATCTATCTTGCTGTTTTAAAAATAGTGACTCTCCACTAAAACTTAACTTTTTAGATAGGTAAAACTTAAGTTAACTACTTTCACATCTAACTCCTCTAGTGCACACTGCAATGTTTAGGATAACCATTTTTTTCATCTTACCTTAAAGCATCCCTGTGACTAGCACTTGCTTTAAAACCTGTTGGCAAGCAGTAGGAAGTCTTAAGCTGATACAAGCACTCAACTCTCCTTGTTAATAAGGAGAAGTTAATTGTAGGCACTAAACAGTCTGTAATTGCAAAGTAACTTGCTAAGGTAAGGGAAAACAGTTTGTGTACTTTACAAAAAAAAGGACCAAACCAGGTATATCCAAGGGTCCGCTTCCAGTAATTTCTCCTGTCCACCTGGTGAATCTGGGCATACTGGGGCAATGCAGCAATTGCCTCATGTACACAGCCCTCTCCTCCTACCACCCAACACTACAACCTGCGAGAGATGCACTTATATAGCCATACTGGAAGCAAAGCTCTCTTCCCCCCAAGATTGCGCTAGACAATCAAGAGGAGAAGGTTAACACCTGCACTACACCTCAAGCAGCACATAGCCCTTCTGAACCCAGACCACCAACACCCACACGTAGCAACACCGAACCCACATGTGGAGGCCCTTAACAGTAACCTGCCCAAGCAACAAGGACCTCCGAAGCTGAAACGCAAACAAACACCAGTCACAACCAAAGTGTCACATAACTTACCACACCAGTGTGCCACCCAACACCAGCCCCTAAGGCAAGACAGCGTACCCAACACTTTAGTCGTAGGTGACTCTATAGTCAGGCACACTGATGTCCCACTCACCAGGCTGAACAAGGAGAAAATTACAGTCAGCTGCCTGTCAGGTGCCAGGATCCACCACATAAGTCACTCCACAACAAGTACAAATATGACTCTGTCATTGTCCATTTTGGAGTGAATGACTTGATACGTACCTCCCTGGACTACATGAAAAGAGACATGGAAGAGCTCTCTGATCATGTGGCCCAGGCAGGTATGACCCTAATCTTGAGTAGCATCCTGCATTCGCCCAGAATGATACCATAGTATAAGGACAAAATGATTGACTTCAACAATTGGTTAAGCTTCTGGTGTCATTCATAGGGGATCCAGTATCTGTCTGCCTGGGATGACATGATTGGGAGACCACGATGCTTTGCCACAGATGGTCTGCACCTGTCACCCCTAGGATTCAGGTTACTGGTTAAGGCTGTTGCCACCCCTATAGTGCTTTTTTAGGCAAAGTTCAAAGGACAAAACCACCACTGTAACAGGTACAAGCATGCAAAATCTGAAGGTAATGCCTCTCAGTGCTAGAAGTCTAAACCTCAAGATGCACTCTCTCGAGGCACTCCAAAAAATGGAGAACTAAGACCTGGTTCAAGGCTCCAGAGAGCACCCCTGCAATACCAGGCTACAACTCTTATCACACTTTTCGGCCACCAAATCAGGACAGAAACACTAAAGGTGGAGGAGTGTCCATATTCACCAAGGATATTCACAACACAAAGCTAGTTGCCCAACCCAATTCATCTGAAATTCTCCAGGTGCAGCTAACACTAGTTAAGACAGCAATCCAAATTGTAACTTGCTACAGATGCCCCACCATGCCCCAAGATTCTCACTACACCTTTCTAAACATACTGGAAAATATTAAGATACAAGCAAACACCCTAATACTGGGTGATTTCAACTACCCTGCCATTAACTGGGAAAACTACTCGTGTACCAACACCTTTGCCCAACGGTTCTTGGAATTCATAAATTCCAACGCCCTGGATCAACTAATCCTTAGTCCCACCAGGGGCTCCAGTATCCTAGACCTGGTCATTACCAACATGGGAAATTGATGCTCTACACCTATGGTCACCCCCTCGTTGGTCAGGTCTGACCATAAGCTAATCACCCTTGACATCCACATCCCACCCCCACCCCTCAGTAAGGAAACCTCCATTAAAAACTTCTCCGAAGCCAACTTTATGCTACTCAAGCCAGAAGTGACAAACATCATGACACCCATGCAGACAGGAACTGAAAGTTCGACTGTTGAATCCTGCACTAAGGCACTGTACGAGCACATCCACTCTTGCATGAATCGTGCCATCCCCAATACAACCAAGACTCTCTCCTCCAAAAAAAGGAAGCCAGTCTGGTGGTCCCTTGCCATAAACGAACTTTACAAAAAAAGGAAGAAACTGTTGCAGAAAAGAGGAAAATCCCAGGATGCAAAAAACTCCCTTACCAGCCTTGATAAGAAGCAGAGACCCCTCATAAAATCCTCCCAAAGCTAGTTACGAAAAGGAAATTGCCAAAGGTTTCAAAGACAACCACAAGGCGTTTAGTAGCTATGTCAAGAATCTAAATGGCAATGCTAAGATCTGTTCTGAGCTACAACAGAATGGCATTAAATATACTGATCCCAAGAATATTGCCAATATCCTGGCAGATCGATTCAGTGCCAGCTTCACCCCCCTCTCACCCCCTAAAGGGCCCATCTCAATACCGAAAGATTGCCAAATTCTTGAAATAACGGCTACACAGGTAAAAAACGCACTCTCCAAAGCTAAGAATACAGCATCCGTGGGACCAGATGACATCCCAGGCTGTGTACTATATGAACTACAAAATGAACTGGCACCTCACCTAAGTGTCATGTTTAATCATAGCCTCACTACTGGCTTCGTGCCCACTGAGTGGCGCACAGCTACAGTTATCCCGCTCCACAAGGGAAGATCCACCTTGGATTCCGGGAACTACCGTCCCATCAGTCTGACGAGCCTGATCTGCAAGGCCATGGAACGTATTATTATGGAACTTAGAAACAAAGACATTGGCAACCTTTAAACACTGGACCCCATGCAGTTTGGGTTCATGAAGGGCCGATCTTCTCTCCTGAACCTGATTGACTTCTTCGAATGAGTCTCCAAAGCTGTGGACAAGGGTAAGGTGGTCCATACATCCTATCTGGACCTCGCCAAGGCCTTCGACACTATCCCACAGTCTGGAATTGTAGATAAACTTACTAAGCTGGGCATTAATCCCTACGTCACTCAATGGCTTGCCAACTGGCTTACTGATGGAATCCTCGTTGTAAAAGTAGCCAACTCCAAATCCAGCTCCAGACAAATGACAAGTGGATTACCTCAGGGTTCACTCCTGGGACCACTCTTGTTTGGCATCTACTTCTCTGAAGTACAGGCCAACACTAAGGGACTCTGGCTAACAAAGTTTGCAGATGACTGCAAACTGGGAGCCATTATTGAATCCCCAAATTATGTGGATATTCTACAAACGGCCTTACAGAAACAGATGCTTGGTGCCAGAGCCATGGGCTCAAACTCAATGCCAAGAAATGTATAGTTATCCCCTTTGGGGAAAAAACATGTACCCGTGAATTACCACATGGGTGGCAGTACACTAAACACCGAAAGTGTGATAAGAGACTTAAGGACACAGGTGGACAGTGGTCTCACCTTTGATAACCACATCGCCACAACAGTCAAGAAATCCTTCTATGTGGCACACCTCATCACTAAGGGCTTTTCATCCAGAAAAAAGGAGGTCATTGTCCCACTGTATTTATCCCTCATTAGACCCATTATAGAGTACAACACCCCGTTTGGTATGTACCTCTCAAGAAATATTCAACTGGAAAGGCCGCAGAAATACCTCACTAAAAGGATCACATGCCTAAAACCGATACCCTATGCTGACAGTCTTAAAAAACTCCACCTATACTGTCGCATATAGTCTACTTAGAGGCGATCTCTGCTTAACATACATGTCAAACCCAGAGCTGTTGAACATGCTACACTTAAAATATAATCCCAATCCCTCAGAGACACACTCCAGGGATCTAAACCTTGTCATCACAATGAACAAAACATGCTGGAGGGATAGGTTCCTGACCAAGAGACTCCCCAGACTCTGGAATAGACTGCCCATACATGTCGAGCACAGCACCTCTTTGGCCCTCTTCAAAAGGAACCTTGATTATTGGATGGGAGATGGGAAATTCACCCCAGGGATCACGTCAGTCAAACTGCTAGACAGGAGTCCAGGGAAGTAAATACTGTGGGAAGAAATATCCAGGGAATTGTTATGGCTAGGCATGTGTAGGCCCTAGGGCCAGTAGCCTAGTACCAACCTATGAACCTATGTAGGTGCTCATATAGTTTTTTGGTGTAGGTTTGGACATTAGTGCTAGTTCCAACTGAAGGGACGGTGGCTGTGAAGCTGTGTCTCTCATGGTAAGAGTCTCCTGTGACTAGTATGTTGGGTTTGTGGCTGGGCCGTAGAGGCTGTGAGACACAGACATGTGTGCGATTTGTGATATTAAGTGCTGTGGGTTGTGATGTGCACGCGTGTGTTTTTGCTTCAGAGGTTGGTCTCTGTTTAGGTATGTTTTTGCCTAGAGCCCCTGCATATGTAGGAGTGTGTTGTACAGATGTGGTTGGTGTTAGAGGTGTGGTGTTTGTAGTGTTTGTGCAGATAACCTTCTCAGTGCCAGATGTGTACTGGCTTGTGACTGAGACAGCAAGGATTCTAGGTTTTTAATGTAATTGCATCTCTCTCATGTTGTGTTCCTAGGTGGTAGCAGTAGTGGGTTGTTTGTGAACATAAGGCAGTTGCTACACTGTCTCAGAATGCCCATATCAACTAGACTTGCAGGAGGAAACCATAGGAAATTATCCGTCCATGGTTATCAGAATCTGTGGAAGAGAGGTCAGGGATAGTAGAGTGGGTACTATCTGTGGAGAGTACCTATAGGTGTGAATAGGGCTGGATAAAATCAGTACAGTAGCTGCAGGCAAGAGCCTCAGTTACACAGTAGTGCTGGTAAGGGAAAAAATGCAACAGAGATATCTTGCAAAGGGTTAAAACAGCACTGCAGCAGCATCTACGGTCACAACAGGCACAAATCCACACAAATGCTGGATTTAAATACCACAAAAATGAAAGTAAAATAGAAACGCTGGATATGGCCATTCAACCCTTGTCCCTGAGCTCTTAGCTCAACATCGTATGCTAGGCCAGTTCCAGCCAGTTCACTTGCTCCCACTAAATGCATGCAGACCCCGGCCAACACAAGATGGTGTAGCAGGAAACACGGGAATCGCACAAAACAGATCTGGATACAGCAAAACCTGTAACCCGACTATGGCAAAGATATTTAAACTCTGTTTAAGCTGATTTAACACAGGAGAACAGATATACACACACAAATAAAGCAGAGGCAAACAAGAGCAAACTGGTTTAAACATGCTAACCAATTAACCAGTAAAAAAAAACTCAAACTAAGCCCTGTTCCAGCAGTCTTCAATCAGACAAGTTGTATCTGCGCACTACTGCCATCAGGGTACAGGAGAACCCTCTCCAAAAAAGATGTCCTGGATTCGTGCTCAAGTTATGCAAACAGAGGTAGCTTCAGCAGGTCTGAATCTAGTGTATATTACAGCAAAGAAGGCGCACCAATTCCAGAAACATTTCAAGTAAGCAGACACAATAAGCCTTCAACCAGCAATTTTCAGCTCAGAAGGGCAGACTCTACCCTCTCTTCCCACAAGAGTGTAGATTGCAAACCTTATTAATGTAAAATAACTGTACTGAAGCCCAAGTACTTAAACTGGAACAAAGATACTTTTAGAATAACAGGCACTAAGCCTTCAACCAGCAGTTCCCAACTTAGAAGGATGTAAGCTACCTCTCCTGCCACAAGAGTGTAGACCACAAACCTTCTTAATGTAAAACAGCTGGCCTGAAGCCCAAGTGCTTAAACCAAAAGGTTTAGAATAACAGTTAAAATTGAATCAGTCTACTAGCAAGCAGTAATAAATGCAGCAGAATAAATGCAATTGAGTACTTTATGAATTAGCAGCCAAAGCAAAATAAAGTACTAAAGTAGGAAGAAACACAAATGCAGAAAAAGCAGATGAATAAGGTGCATTTTTTTAGGTTAAGTTGGAAAGGATGCAACAAGATAATTCAAGGTTGAAAAACTAAGGGGGTTGGCCTTCCTAAATGATCTCCCACTACTCAATAGAATGAGCTGATGAGATGAGACTGGGAGGAGTGTCCAACTGTAGTAGGGGCAGGCAACTCAAAAGCCACCAAATGTAAGAACACAACAAGGACTGGGTGGGAGGGGGAAGAATGCATTCAGAGATGAGTGATATTCAGAGCAATGCAGACCACACAAACACTTCAGCTAAATATAGATATTTCTAAATAAAAAGCAATGCTGTTTCTAATTTCCCCCACTAGTTAACTGATGCTGTTCACAGTTTGCAAAGGAGTTCTTTGGTAACTTTTTTTTCACTGACCCTAGCCAGGAACTCTTAAAACTCCAACAGAACAGAAAACTTAAAACAAAACAAATGTAATGCTAGAATAAGATACAAAGTAGAAGTGATCAAACCTTAAATAAAGAGCTTCAAATCAAAATTAAATGCATAGTGATATTCGGAGCAATTTTTATTAAATATTAATTTTGTTCAGGTTTCTGGAAATCCAAAGGCCTCAAAAGATCTCTTCATAAACTCCCAACTCACTCTGTCAAATGCTTTTTTGTTTTTGTTTTTTTTGTGTGTCCAGGTCTGTTAGCATTTGTTTGTTTTTATTGTTCGATGCATCATTTTGAATTATAAAGATTCTTTTAAAGGAAAAACTCCACGCTGAAACTCCAGAATGTTTTTTTTTTTCATTGTATCTTTAATTTTTTTGAGCTGTTTAATGCATTAAACAACTCTAGGTGCTTCTTATAAAATTTTAATGTTTTTCTACAAAATGGCTGGCAGTATGATCTGACTTGTTATAATGGTCGTGTTTTAGTGCTTTTTTTTGTCCCCTATTAAAAATGCACTTTATGTCCCCTTTACATTAGTTATATAGACATAAGGAAGTGATGATGGTTTGCTAGCCTATTAATATACAGCAGCAATGGTGTGAGTCACAGGCATCTTACACACCTTCTGTAGCAGAAGTGCATACATTTTATTCCTGAATGATCATCATATACGTTTTTCTTTGTGCCTGTTATAAGCCATTCAGAACAACTTTGCAACTCTAGCTGAAGAAAGCAGCTAAATTCCAGGCTTTAAGGATTGTCATTTTGCAGTTCTGTGTTGTCACTCCTGCCAGACCATCTCCACATTCTTCCTGAGTTGTTAAAGCTAGCAACTCCTGTAGTCAAAAGACGTGTTAACACTTCAGAGGACATATTCTGATACTTACTAGTGTCTGTAGCAGAAGGAAGATATTTTTTCTTATCCTAAGTGGTATGTGCTAATGTGCTTGCTTTTTGTTTTCTGAATTATTTTACAAGCACACTACGAAAAGAAAAAAATAAGTACAACTATCTGCTGTAACTGTTAGTGGAAACAAGTATCTAGAGTGGAAACCACTGACCACAAAACAACCAACGAGATACGCAAGAGGTGCAGATAGATATTCCAATTGAACCAGACTTCACTGCAGCAGTCTTTATTATAGAAAACACAAAGATAAAAACATGAAACGCTTAACTCCTTTTCATCCTCTACCCATCGGACTTCAGACAACAGGAGTTAAGCGTTTCGTATTTTTAACTTTATTTAAAGCCATTATTTTTCATTCTAATGTAAGTGAGTCTGTAAATAACTCTTACAGTGTTGACAGTATAGTCATACTTGATGATGACCCTGACTTGTGTCTGCTAGTGGTTTGTTCTGCTTTATAAATAGAATTTGTCGCTTTGTATTATGGACGCCCATTTAAGGTATGTAATTGTTGCACTTTGCGGGTCATTTTGGGATCAGCTGTAGCGGGTTTTAGACGTGTGCGTTCTGTGGATTTGGTGGGAGTGTACGTCCAACGTCTGTGGTTTCTGATTAGGATTTTTACTGGCCCATCAACTACTTGTGTTGAGAATTGCGAGCTTGTTTGCACTGTCTGGGAAATGTGCCATGAAGTTCTCCACTTTTGCTGAATTGGCATTTTAATCGAGGTAGTGAGTTCAGTGTTATCACTATTTTCACTGCCCTATCTTATCGTTTTCATCAGTTTCTCTGTTCAGTTCAACATTTCTGCTGATAAATGCTTTTCTTTGAAGATATTTATAAGGGCACAGTGTTTAGAAGCTCCTGATGTCAATGACGGGGAGTCTTTACAATAATATGGGAAGTGGAGCAGTTTGGTTTCAGACACAGTATAACTCGTTTATATTATTACATGGTTGTGGTGTACTGCTGTCTTTCATTGTGCTGAAAAACTGGTCTCCGGGTCCTTGCACTTACCAAGCATCAGAGTGACATCAACAGTAAAAATAAATAAATAAATAAAATAAATCATTGCCCCATTGCATGTGTTTATGTTAAGCATTGAAAGGCTGTATGGATCAGTTTATTTTAGAAGATAAGCCCATTTGATATAAATTACTGGTTGTTTTGAGTATAGAAAGCACAAATGTCCTGGGACCATGTCTTCAGTAGTTACTAAGAAGGGCAACACCAGATGTCATCAAAATCAGTCAATTATTCCATTCCCTAGACCATTGCATTCATTTACAGTAACACATGCTTTGTGAGACTCTGATGGGGGAAGGGTGTTTGCGTCTAAACTTCATATGCTTTGCTTGTTTTGTAAAGTTGTTAAGACTTCTCGTTGATTTGCTGGTGTTAGTTACCCGAAATGGGTTTGAAATGTTAGGGATGTATAATTGAAGTTCCTACTTTTTTCCATCCATTTTTTCGTCAAGCATTCTATTTTGGTGCAGTCTGACCTTACCTGTCATCAAGTCTCAACTTGCATATTTGGTGGTGGTATTATTGTTGTTGTTATTATTATTCCTTCTGTGGAAGGTTGGGCGCCAGGCTTGCAACTCAACACTAAAACTCCACTGCCAATCATGAGTGGACAGATAATCCGTTGTGGCGACCCCTAACAGGGAAAAAAAACGAAAGAAGATGTGTTCTATAATAAAGACTGCTACAGTGAAGCCTGGAACAATTACAGCTATCTCCTCTTGAATTTGTATATTAGGATATTTTTTTTTTAAACAGAGGCACAAATGCTACAAAACATTTTATTTTCCTACTTCTGTTGCACTGCTATCCGTTGATTTATATTTTAGCATATTGACCACTTCTTCAAAATCATAATCTTTGAGCACATTAGTAGTTCTGTTTACACTTCTTAATACTTTCTGTAGAAATGTTACAGTTACAGAAAACATCACTTATAAGTGAATTACTATGCAAAATATGCAGTCCACTATTTGGTTTGCCATCTTGGGCATTTTGTATATTAAGATAAAATGAATTACCAATATATATATATATATATATATATATATATATATATATATATATATATATATATATATATACACAGAACAGAAATGCCCAAATCAGGTCTGCTCTACAGGAAGAGACAAATGGCAACCCTGTCAGTTAGGTCAGTGATAAGTTTCTCTTCCTCACAGTGGAAAACAGTTTCGTAAATTTCTTGTCTTTTTTATAGCAGTTGCTGAGCTCCTGATATCAGCAGGACTAATTGCCCATGCAGTACCTGACAGGGTAAGCTACAGATTTCTGTTGTGGTATCTGGTATATTCCTCTGCAAAGTATGTGAGAAGTTAAGCTTATAGTGGGCTTTTCCTTCCTTTGATTCTGAAAGTTTTAGAAAGTACTATTGCCTACACAATACTGGAACCATATTGTAGGGTGAGATGAAACCTAAGGATTGAATTAAACTGTAGGGGAAGATGAAGTTTTCATTTAATGTTTTCAAATGTTTACCTGTCTTCTGTAAAACCCAAAGTGATCCAGGTCTGTTACTACTAGTATTATATTTGCCAGTCTTTTTGTCAGGACTGTCGTAATACTTTGCTGTCATGATTCCGAAACAAATGGGTCTTTATGACCCTGGATGAAGAGGCTCTTTCCCTTTTAGTATAACTACCAACTACTGCTTCTTTCCAAATCAAGGGCAAATTCCCACCCATACAAATATTAAAACTACTAGCCACAATTTTATTATCTCCTTTTCCTTTTTACCACAGTTCTAATTGAATTCTAGCATATCTGGTGTTTATTTGCATTGTCATTTTGCCTTTTCTTCTTTAATTCCATTTTCCTCTATCTTTAATACCACTCTTTCTGCCTCTGTAAACTGAGGAAGCTGTAACTGTCTCAATTATCATTTCTTGTTTTATTCACATCCCTTGCATCTTATCTATAGAATGTACTGTAGTAGTTGCTGTTACCTTCATAATTTTTCCTGGATCAAATTTTACCATACCATTCTCATAATTCCCATTTTTATTTATCTTTTCAACCCTTTGACTCGAGCATTGAACCAGTAATTTCTGTGCTTTTATAGAATAGCTTCTAAGTACTCTTTCATGGACATGTCTAGCTACTTTTAATCGATTGTTAGCATGTTGAATTCCACTTAGTTCATTTTGCTTCTCTAAATCCCTTATTTTAAGACCTCTATATACCCATTGCGATTATTGTATTGTTTACTTTCATTGTAACCACATTTCTAATGTTCAGTATACAATTATCTCAATCCTTTGCAAGCTTTTTGCTTCTTAGATTCAAATCTTGTAACATTTCACTTAATGTTTGATCTACCATCATTAAACAATGTTCTTTTCAGGAGAACTACTGGAAAATGCTAATGTTTGTTACAGAGGCATAATTACTGGGAGTATAGGGAGCAGGTACCCCAGCTGCATAAGTGTTAGGGCATACGGTCTGCAGATCCCAGTTGTCCTTTAGTACATTCAGTATTGCAGTATTGAATTTGCAGTCAGCAGTGCTGTAGTGATTCTTGTGTAGCATAAATTGTAGCAGGTGAACTCTTCAACTTAAAGTTGGGTGGGAGAGGGAAGGAGAGCACTGGGTGCTACACCCCTAATTTGTCATAGTAGTCTAATTTCTTAAAAAAACTTCATTATATAAGTGCTTGGTCTGACACTATCATTGGATTTGTGTTCGTGGTTCGCACCTTGTTACTGTACATATTGTTACTAAACTTCAGTCTAGATTGCGCAGTGCCTCAGTTCCCTCTTCCTGCAAGGCTTTTACTGATCATCTTATGCAACTGGATGAAGTTTTCCATGACCTTTTTGAAATCCAAAAAACGGTACTAGAAACACCAGAGGGGTCTGGGGCCCCTTCTAAAAAGAGAAAGTTAAAATCCAAGTTGAAGATTCTAATTCCCAAGATTCAGAAGATGAACTGGCTTAAGTTGGCTATTTTCCCTAAGTTGCTGCATGTAAAATAAACACAGATGACTCCTTACACTTTGCATCTCCACCAGAGTAATCTCTTCTTTGAGGACAGTCGTCATATATTGAAAGAAGAGCTCTAGTTGGAGTTGGACTACACAGTGGTCCAGCTTGCGTATAAAACTTTTGTGAGTATCAGATTTATTCATCAATGCATCAATGGAACTAGACCCCTCTCCATGCACCAAGGAAAACTGACTGCTTATGTAGGGCCAAAGATGCTGTCAAATTCCTTTATAAAAAGTTTGGGATTTGGTATAATGGTTAAGGTGTTTGACTGATGAACACCAGGTACAGTGTTTGATTTTCTCCTTTGTGAATGAAATTGGTTAGAGTTAGAATGGCATATTAAGAAAGTTGCCCCAGTAATTAACTATGAACTTATGAAACCATGAATCTAAGGAAAAGGGAAAATTAAAATCTTGACTCACCAAACTCTGGACCCAACCTATTTCAGATTAGTTAAAGGTAAATCATGCCTGTTAAACATGGTTGACTTCAAGAAAGTCACCAAGGCCCTGGATGAGAGAAAGATGGTGCATACCTCACCTCTTGATCTAACCTAGGCATTTAACACAATCCCCCACTCAGGTATTATAGAGAAGCTCTCCTACTTGGGATATAACCTTAGCATTACCAGATGGGTTGCCAGCTGGCTACCCGACAGGACACACTGTTAAAAATGGGTGACTTCACCTCTAGCAAAAGAGCAGTCACCAGTGGCATACTTCATGGTTCTGTGCTGGACCCCTTAATGTTCGAGATTTATTTCTCAGATATCCAGGCAAACTTGGACGGCCTATTTGCTGACGATTGCAAATTGGGAGCAATCATTGAGTCCCTCATCCATGTTAATATACTGCAGACAGGGTTAACACAGACACATAAATGGTGCCAAAGTGATGGATTAAAACTAAATGCAAAAAATGCATCATTATTCCTTTGGGAAAGTTGACATTACATTATAAATAGTAACCCCCAAGTGTAGACCCAGTGGTATGTGATCTGGGTACTTAGGTTGATATTAATCTGAAGTTTGACAACTACGTATCCACAGTAGTAAGAAAATCCTTCTATGTGGCACATCTTATAATTAAAGCATCGCATCTAGATCTAGGGATGTTATAATTCCATTATACTTGGCCCTCATCAGATCAGTAATTGAGTACAATGCTCCCTTTTGCATGTACCTCACCAGACACTTGTGTAACAGTTCGAGAGACCCCAGAAGTTTCTCACCAAGAATTTACAGGGTACACAAACAAGTCTTGTGTGGAAAGAGTGAATGCCTTGTCACTGTATTCTGTCTCCTACAGGTTGCTAAGGGATGACTTGTGCCTGACTTATAGGGCAGTCTCTGACCCTGCCCTGATGGAAGTGTTACATTTTCATAAATCAAACTGCACAAGCATCTCTCACTCCAGGGATCTTAACCCTATCCTCTGACATGAGCAGGTCATGCTGGAGAGATGGATGCATTTCCCAGAGACTGCCACTTCTCTGGACAAGCTTTCATTTCACGTGAAACAGAGCCCCTCCCTGACCCTCTTCTTATGCAACTTAGATCAATGGATACATGACCGCAAATTCACTCCTGAGGTGGCGCCCATTTCCCTTCTGGACAGAGGAAGTCTGTATTAACCACCATAGATCCTTACCGCTGCAAACTTCACTCATCTAACTGCCGACAATTGGGGCAACTCGGGATAAATTTGGCTAGGGTTGTAAGGTCTCTAGACCCATTAGCCTAGTAACCTTTTATGAAAGTAGGAACCTACAAAAATCATCTACCTGATCCAACAGTGGCGTCTCTGGATTCAGGCAAGGGGAAAGCTGTGAATTCATTGAAAGGGGAAAGTAAGATATTCCTCAGGTTTATGGGAAGAGGTTCTTTCAGAGCCTTAAACTGATAGACCCACATATTTTCTTATCAGCAATCCCTACTGGAAAAGTGAAGACTAAGGCAGAGGGATACAGAATAAAGGATCTGAACGAGGAGATATATGAACTAATCAGCTTAGCTTACCAAACACTCCAGAAAATGTAGTTAAGATGCTGTGGATGTATCGTGCAGTGCAGCAGCCAGAGGGTCTGCTCAGAGAAATTCTTGGTTGTGGACTCTGCCCCTGTGAGACCATGTAAAGGAGTCACTCCTACTCCTTAACGCACCCTTAGATTACGATCCCCCCCCCCTTGCTGAAAGAGTTTTCAAGAGATTGAAGAAAAAGGGCAAGACTATGTAGTCTGTCAACCAATCATCTTTGTTTGGCTCAGGTTACTAATTTCAACAGAAACTGCTTGGCTGAATCTTGGTCCTTATTAACCTAATCAAGATGAAAGCAAATCTGTCACAAGGAAAAAGGAAAAAGTTCAAAAGAGATTGGAAGGCAGGAGCCAATGAGCAGCCAGGGCACCATGACTCCTGGATGGATCAGCCATACACTTAGGCAGGCTACCCAGCCTACCCTCCATTGTTCCCATTATTTTTCTTTTCCTTCATATAGAGTTGGGAGGATGCCTTGCTTTTTATTTATTTATTTATTGTTATTTATTATTCATAGGTTCGTAGGTGTGAACTAGGCTAATAACCCTGGAGCCTTTACAAGCCTAAGTCTTGTGGACTTTGTTGCATACTTCAATGCCATGCATACGTCCTTCCATTGTTCTCTTGTAAATTGCTTTTCTAGAGTCTCTTCTCAATCTTTTTTAATCTCCTCTGATTGATTTTGTAGTTATCATACAGTAGTTTGTGTGCAGTTTTAATTACCCATTTTTAACAGCAGTTTCTGCTCTAGATTCACCTAAAAACTCTGCCAGAGCATGTCTTTCACTTAAATTCTCCCATCCCTTTCTCTTTGCCTATACTCTGTTATCAATCCTTGGTAGTCAAGACAGTTTCTGGCATGCACACCAAATGTCATCTTGGCCTCATCTCACTCTGTTACCTTTCTCTGCTGTTATTTGCTATAAAATAACAGCTAGCCCTAAGAAAATGTGTACTAGCTATCTTTAAGTAAAACTAAATTGTACAGTATTTTATTAAATGCGTTAAAGTATTAAGGCTGCCAGGGAGGCTGCTGTCTTGTTCCCTTCTCATAATTTCCAACTTTATTTTTCTCTGAATTGCTTACCATTGTATCTTTAAATTTTGTATTTCCCTTAGCAAAGAATGCTCAGAACTGTTAATTAATTGCTTGAACCTGCATACAGCTCATCTCGAAAATAAAGTACCAAGCAACGAATCTTAGTAAATTTTACTCAGATCAGAGCATACAGCTACCTTCAGCTACAGACTTCTTGACTCCCACTGAACATTTGCGAATGGAAAATAGCCAGTATCTTTGCACTCTACAGAACTTACCATTTTTCATAGTTTTCATTATTTTGTCTTATTTTTAAAGCCTACTTGCTTACAAAAAGGACTTGTCTGTAGCTTAAGCCAAGGGTATTAATCTAGGTGTTCACTCTTGTAAAAGTAAGAAGAAATATTTTAATTCTATATATAATCAGTGCACTTCTGCACCCCAGCAACCTAAGATCACAGCATATTAATATTAAAATTGCTTCTGTCCAGCCTTTGTTCTCTTGTTATAGCATAAAGCTTGTATCCCTTACAACTAAAAAGTATTTGTTTAGTATCTTTTAGCACACACAACAGTCATTGAGAAGACTGACCCATATATAAAATACAGCTGACTACACACTACACAAAAATGCTTTACTATATATGACATGCAGTTTGCCATGAAATGTTTTATACAAATACTAAGAAGAACACGATTTTTTACTAACAGTTACATTTACCATTTTAGTGTTCTAAATATTAATGGTATATAAAGCAGGGTATATAATTTACTGTCCACCCACAGGGTTAACAAAGTCAACAAAAGTCCAGTCTTTTTAAGCCACCTTTTCTTGCAAAGCCATGTTTCACAAATATGATCAGTGCTTTATAGTCTCCCATTTATTCATTAATTTCAGTGCTGCTGGTGGTCTTCCTGTTCATCATCATTTTCCAATACTTGATTCTTTTAGTCGACTCCTGTGCCTCTTTTGGAACACTGGAAAATGTTTCACTGGGGAAAGTCTCTCTCTATATGAACTTTATTGTCAGAAGAGTGGGAAGCAGTGTTCTCTTCTGTTTGCTGGCTCAGTTTTTGTTGAATAAATGTTTTTACTTCTTCCTTAGTTTGTTTTGCATCCAAAAATGTCTTTGATCCTCCAGGAAAAAAAATATTCTGAAGACACCTGGATACAGCATCTTAAATCTCTCACCTGCTTCTTGACATTGCCTGATTGCAGGGATAAATTTGCTTCTGTTCTGCCTGGTGTACAGCAGATACTCATTTTTTACAAACACTTGTCTGCCTTCCATTTTAAGACTTTACTCTTCTGCTATGGTTTCAAGCCGTGGTGGTGCAACGGTAGCATTGTCGCCTCACAGCGAAGAGGTTCACTTATTCGATTCTCGGCTGGAGCGCCTTCTGTGTGGAGTCTGCATGTCCTCCCTGTCGTTGAGTGGCGTTCAGAAGACATGCGTAGGGCATGCCTTCATTAAAGGTTGGGCATCGAGCTGGCACTTCGGCACTGTAAAAATCTACTGCTAATCATTAGCGGACCGGAGTTCCACTGTGGTGACCCCTAACCGGGAAAAGTCAAAAGAAGAAGACGACTCTTCTGCTACGGTTTTGTCAGGATCAGCTCTTTCTGCTGGTATGATTGCATCTTTACTAATCTAGGTCTTCGCTGATTTCTCATGGCCAGGTTTGGAGCATGTGCTCAATGTGCCTTTTAAGTTAACTCCTGCTGTGAAACATCAGTCCAGTTGCTTGTGTGTGCTTTCAAAAATGAATAGTCTATTTCTTGCAGTTTCTGTTCTACAGCAGCAAATCTTGGGTTTTCTGTGCACGTGCTGACTTCTGGTACTATTTTTCAAACATCACTTCTTGAGAATCATCATTCTTGGCCAGCTTTTTCTTCATTTTGACGTCTCATTTTTGTAGTTTTATCAGTCCATCTGAGCAACTTGTTAAAACTTCTTTTTTTGTCTTGCCTTGTATTAATTGAGTTGATATATTACTTTAATGTTTTATTTATTTGACTCACCCTTTTGTACACTTGATTAATTTTTTCCTCTAAATTACTAGAAGCTATATCTTGAACCAAAACGGGAGCTTGAACTGCTTTTTGCTAAACAGATACTGTTTTCCTCTTCACCAGTTTTGGTTGATTTTCTTTAACGTTTTCCAAATTTCTTCTTTGCTGGCACCCAGGCAGTATACTTACTGGGCAGTAACTGAATTTTACCCCAAAAACAGTTTGAATGGCACTCCTTTTTCTCAGTTTCTGTTTTCATACCGAGAGCTGAAATTAAGCTTTGATCAATGTGCAGCCGTCTTGGAAGTCCTAACTCTGCCTATTCTCTTAGGGAATTTAATAGTGAAAAGTGATTTGTGTGTGTGCTTGCGTGTTTATTTATTTTGATGTTGGTCATCCTTGCAGGCAGCCCAGTGGCTTGTAGCATTTTTTTCTTATGTCATCCTGTTAAAGGTATGGGTTTAGCTCCAGAAGTGTGACCTGATGAAAGCATCTTGAAGACCTACTTGTATGGTGACTACACAGCTGCAGATTATTTTTGTGTGAGCAAATATATGTGAGAGAAATCTATACACACGTAGATATGTATTATACATGAATGTGTTTAAATTTATGTATGTATGTATGTGAAATGTGTGCATGTTTGTATGTCCCAGTGTGTGTGTGTGTGTGTGTGTGTGTGTGTGTGTGTGTGTGTATATATATATATATATATATATATATATATATATATATATATATATATATATATATATATAATGTATGTATGTATACATACACACACACACACTACACACACGCACAGTGCATGTGTATCTCTCTCTCGCTCCATAGAAATGTATGTGTACGTATAGAATATGTAATTTGTGTGTGCTTGTATAGGTAAATGTATACATGCATGTATAAATGTGTGCGTGTGTGTAGTGTGCATATCTTGTGTATATACACACGTATGGGTATAAGACCTTGTATGGTTGAAATTACAACATGAAAGAGAAAAAAAATCTCAAGTTCAGGAGCTTGTGTGGCAGATCTTGTTTCAAGAGATGTTTTCAATTATATATGGAAATTAGTGACATTATTTGTGAAAACTGGTGATAGAAGGCTGACTAAGACTTCTTTTTGTTTCGTGAGACTGCTAATTTTTTTTCATGATATTGCAGGAGCCTATTAAACCTCTTGAAAAAAGAGCCCTAAACTTCCTTGTGAATGAGTATTTGCTGAAAAACAATTACAAGCTTGCAGCCATAACGTTCTCTGATGAAAATGATGATCAGGTAAAATTTACATCTGTGATAGTTAATTTGTTGGTGGGAATGTTTTTATTTCCTGCAGTGGTAACACTTAGTTTACTGAAGTAATCTAAGCGTCTTAGACCAGTAATCTCTAAGTACATATTCCTCTGTGTCTGTGTAAATTCTCACTTGCCTACTGAAAATTTTTTTTTTTCTGTAGAAGCCCGGCTACACAATACTCTATGATAAGTAACTGGAATAAATCATACTGTAGGTTTCATCACTACTGTAGTTGACTTGTGCAGTTTTTATTTTCACAGAAATTGATAACAGTAAAACTTGTGACTCATAAAACTTGAAATGGCATGTGAAAGTTATTTCACGTTCTGCATTTTATAACAACGTTACTTACTAAGGAGTTGTTTGATCTTGTATGTTTTCCTTCATAATATATTTGTTACTTTTCAACATCTATTCAAGACAAAAACAGATACACTTTGGTACTTTAGTTTAATTGCATGACACATACATATGTAGAGAGAAATATGGGTACTGCTACTCTTCATTCCTTGAGCCAGTGCTGTCCATGCTCCTCAGCTTTAATGGTCTCAGATAAATACTCGTTCTTGTTTCCGGGCCTTTAGCACTCATTTCATTGGGTGCGTATCAGATGCTGTGGAAGTGCAGTGCTGCATGTGTGAACAATTAGGATTGTAGAGAAGGGCCAAGCTGGTTCTGCTGTCACCAAATGAGTGCTTTGTTTTCTTTTCATTTTTGATAATTAAGTTTTAATAAATTATCTGATGTGATCTTAACCCTCCTGTTCAACCATCAGGACGTATCTTTAAAGTCAGCTTGACATTGAGACTTTACCCAGACATACTTCTCCTTCCTCCAGTCTTCCAGTGCTCTGTGCTTCCCCACTGACACCAGGACTGTGTTGCTGATCTTCATCTTGCAATAGTTTCTTCGCTGTAAATTCTCTGAGATAATATATGGGTCTACTTTGGAAGCTTGAAGTTTTAAAACTTCGAACTTCATATGGTCGAGACCACAAGATTGAAGTTTTGAAACTTTGAACGGTTTAAATGGAGATAGCTGTACAGCGCAAAACAGGAAATGTGCCATTTTCTTCACTGTAGTGCTATCTTGGAGTTGGTATATTTAATTAGCAGGGGGGTGTTGTGGGGCTTGCCCCCCTGCATAAACGCAAACAATTTTTTTACATTTTTTTCTTATTGAAGTTTCAAGCTTTCACAGCATCAATGTTACGGCCTCGACCATATGAAGTTCGAAGTTTTGAAAGTTCGAGCTTCCAAAGTAGATCCATATTTGATATATATTATTTGGTCAGGAATTAGTAAAGTTGAAAAATCAGTCACGTTAGAGTGGGCCCCATGGTGTAGGAAGACAAAGCCCTTGCTATTGCACAGACAACTCATGTTTGATTTGAGGCATAGGTGCTGGAGGAGACATACGGGAAGGATGGGAATGAGCAGTCTGTCAGCTCACCCATCATGGCGGGAGTGTAAGGCAGCCTTAGCTCACTATAGTAAGCAGCGTATGAGTCTGACCAGCTCCGTCTTGCATAAGCAGTGAGAAGCTTGTTTGAGAGGATGCTCATGCACTGGTGTGTGCATGCACTTCCCACGGGCAGTGATTGCAAGGCTGCCACAAGGAGGGGTTAGGGCATACTACTCAGCAGCAGTATGACACTGCATCAGGGTCATTAATCTCTTCAATAGCCCTAGTTGTGGGTCAGTGGTTCAGTAGGGCTGATAAAGAAGAGGAGCTGGTGGCAGCTGATGGTCAGCCACAATGAGGGGAAGAAATAATCACTCATATTCTTTTCAGAGTTTTTGATTTCTTTTCATAAAGTTTGACTTTTTTTAACCTTCCTCAAACACTTCAAATTTGGTGTTTCTTCTTCAATTTTTAGTAGTCCCCTATGTTGTATTCTTGTCTGTGTTTTTTTTTTGGCTAAGTTTCTTGCTGTTATGTACTGTTTTGAATGTACCTTCTGTTTACTGGTGCTAACATTTTATTTTGTTGCTTTTTTGGGTGGGTGTATTTCAGAAGTTCTGTTTGGTTGGGGAGAAGAAAATGTGATAAATGTGGGCACAAAAATTCCTACAGTGGAGTGCCACTTACTGTGTGTTTTGACTGGATGCCTAACTTCATATGAATGTGTATTTGTGAACCCATTTTTTGTTGCATGTTTCTGTCCGGAATGATTGAAGCTGATAAGGAAGCCTTCATCCAAACAGATATATTTTAGTAAGTGGAACAGGCTTCTCTTTCGATGAGTGGGTGTATGTTGCAAATCTTAAGTTGGTCAGTACACAAATGCTTCTGCCTTACCTCAGAAAATGCTGCAGTTCGTGTCTTGTTTGTTCAAGTGGTCAGAATGCATAACTGATAGTTCTGCCCATCACAAAAAATAAAAGAATTGTGGAGATGTTCCGATACTGACTTAGAAATACAGTTAATGACAGAAGTTTCAGAGGGAGGCTGTCAACAAGCAATAATAATCAACAAGGAAAGATCAGTCTTATTTTCTTGCAAGGAGAACTGAATTGTTTCCAGGATTTAGTGGTCAAAGCTGACGAATAATAGATGTCCTTCAATTTATGTTGCAGTATTCATTACATGAGGGAGTCCACCTCCGGCTGACTCGTACATCCGGCCAGTATACAGAAGTGTAATGCTAATGTGAAGTACGTGTGAGGAACAGAATCAGAATGTGCATCAGTCA
Source organism: Protopterus annectens (assembly GCF_019279795.1). Taxonomy (NCBI): domain Eukaryota; kingdom Metazoa; phylum Chordata; order Ceratodontiformes; family Protopteridae; genus Protopterus; species Protopterus annectens. Next base: position 845,378,960 of record NC_056731.1, read on the forward strand.
TAAAGTGATGTTTGTTATAAAGCAGATGGCAGCACGTACCTGACTTCAGAACTTTGCTACTGCCTGTCTGATCATCTGTTCCGGTCGTCCCTTGTCAGACAAGTTGCGAACCTTGATTCAGATAAGTGCCCTACTGGGGTTTTTTCATTACTGTCTTTGGCTACTGTGTATTTTTGTGATTACATCTCACCTAGGAAGGGCAAGTATTAGTGTGGAAGGCAAATTCTACATAAGGACTCTCGAGGCCTTTGTTTATTTTGCGTAGGTCCGGAACACGACCATACTACCTGCTCTGTTTATAAGGCTATTGTACCCAAGATGCTATGTAGTCGCAGCATTTCTCAACTTATTTCTTGAAAATCACCACTTAAAACCTCTCTAGCATGACATGGAAGCTACATGCCCTTCAGGTGAGCCGCAAGCTAAGAAGGCCAAGAAATCGAGGCCTGATATACCCCCTGCTTTCTCCGATCCAGACATTTCTACTGAGGCTGATGTTAACCCAGAGAACATTCTGGAGTCTGTAGACAGTCCTTTGACGTGTACCAGTGTGAAGGCCGTGAAAGACCCTACCCAGCACGTCCTCGAGGGAAACTCAGACATCCGAATCGGGCATTGGGAGGGACCACGGCTTGTTGTGACTGAAAGTCCGCATGGCACTACAGAGATCATAGTGCGAGAGGATGTTCCTACCAACACTGTAGAGTGTAGGCCAATGTCAGGCCCATTTACTGTTCACCAAATGGAGGTTTCCAAAATGAAAAAAAAAATTAAGACAAAACATGTTTCTCCAGCTTCTTGAGAACAGTCTCCGGATTGGCAGGCCTTTTCACAAAGCCTGTTCAATGTCTTTATGGCTCTGAGACTGTCCTGATCTCTCTCTCTCTCTCTCTCTTTCCCTTCTCCTTCCATTCCTCCCTGTACTCCTCAAAAGAGGACTTCTGAGGAGTTTTCCTCAGATGATGAGTCTTCAGGGGACGAATCTTTGGATTATTTAGCCCAAATTTCTTCCCCTTTGGGTTATGTCTCCCCAGAAGAAGAATCTAATGGCACTGATTCTCCTGGGGATGATATCTCCTTTGGGCAAACGATTCTTAAGATGAGGGGAGGGAGTCCAAAAAAGGTAGTATAACCTGCTACAGATGGACACCCCTTCACCATCTGCCATTCCTCCTTTTCTGCCAGCCTTCCTATATGCTTGTGCTCCAGCTTCAAAGTGCCCTGATTCTCAACCTCCACCCCCGAAAAGGCCAGATTGATTTTATAAAGTGCTGGAGGACTCCCAAGTTCCTGTTCAGATATCCCTCTGCAGACATTGCTACCATCTCAGTGTCTGCAGATAAAACCGACAAGATGCTGCCTTCCAGTTCCCTACACCCTTCAGAAAAGGAGGGCAAAGTAATGGAGAGAATAGAAAAAAAAGTTTATATTTCAGCTACTGTGGCTTTCAGGAGCATTAACTGTCAGACCCATATGGCCAAATATTCTTTTGCCCTTCTCTCGGACGGTGGCAAATTACTCTCTTAGCTTTGTGACTCTCCCACTAAGGCTAAGCTTTCCTCAATTGCACAGCTCAGGTTACATGGCATTCCATAAAGTGTAGCTTTGATGCAGTTTAGGCATCAGCTAGAGCGGCTGCATCTGGATCAGTCCTGAGGAGGTATTCTTTGCCTGAATGACATTAAGGGGAAAAATCGTGGATGCCCTTGGACTACAAGGCCTTGTTTGGTACTTCTGCTGAACTTTAAGTGTCTACAGGAGAAGGGCTAGGAGCTGCAAGACCTAAAGCATATACGTGAAATTGTTCGATCTCGCCGTTTGTTCTTACACACGGGTTCGGAGCCGATCCTCGGCTCCGAGTCGGCCACATCACCAGCTCCGCATCTTCGAGAAAGCTCAAGGCACAGTTTTATCCCATGATCCTCCTGTGCTAACCCTCAGATCTAGTTTGCCGCTAGCAGCAGATCGCATCGTGAGAGGCTCGGGCCAGTATTTTTTCATACTATTATTCTATCCTTTTTGAAGTTTGTTGTTTAAAAAGTAGTTTAGCAGTGTAGAGTGTGATAGTTTTATTAGAGTGTGTTTTTTCATATAGCTAAAGTAGTTTAAATAGTTTAGTGTTTTACTTCAGTTAAGGCCTTGTTTTATTCTGTCAGGACTGACAGTAGGATTTAAATTGTTATATTTCCTGCCTTAACTTATCCTTCTCTTTATATATAGAGATAAGTATTAATCCTTTCACCTATATTTAGAGTGTTAATAGTGTGTTATTTTATATATATATATATATATATATATATATATATATATATATATATATATATATATTTTATATATATAGTGTGTTAGTATTTATTTATTTTTTTTACTAGATATCTTATAGTGCTAATATGTCTGAGAAAGCGAAGTCGGGCTTTAAAAGGTGTCAGTGTGGACAAAAGATGTCCATAACTGATAACCATTCCTCTTGCGTCTACTGTCTTGGCCCTCTCCACTTGCAGGAAGACTGTTCCATCTGTCATTCCTTCAGTGGGAGGGTCATGCTAGAAAGACACAGGAAGTTGGTGGACAGAGGGTTATTAAAACCCAATTTTCAGGAGGCCCTGGACAAGACTGAACAAGTGTCCAAGTCTTCGAAGGGGTCCAAGTCTTCAAGAGTGTCGGAGCCTAAGTCCTCGGCTCCGAGCACCTCTTTTCAGATTCGGACGCCGGCTCCAAAGACCTCGGGGTCGGGCGTCTAATGTTTGTCTCTGATAGAGACTCAGGTATTGGAGCCGGTGTCGGAGGTACCACCGCCTTCAATCCTTCGCTCGGTGACGGCTTCGGCCCGTTCTTCGAGGCCGCTTTCTGACTCCGACGTGGAGCGAGTGGTACAGAAGCTAATGGAGAACTCTGCTCTGTCCAAACTAATCGAGGTTTCGTCCCAATTGGTTTCGAAACTCGAGGCTCTTCCCGCCCCAGAGACAAATCCTCCTCCGAGACCCGTCGAGTCGTCGGAGCCAGGAATCGAAGAGCTGATGATTGTAGAGCCCTCGATGCCGAAGTCTCCAGTAGCGCTATCGGCACCGTTGACCTCGACACCTTCGGAACCAGCCGGGGGGTCTCGGAGCCGACTATCTTTCCTAGGTTCCGGGGCGAACAGTCTAACCGAACATTCGATTCTGACTCTTCCCCTTGGGGGCTTGGCTCGGATCAGATCAGCTCGGATCCGTCCTCAGGGTCGGAGCCCGTGGTCCTGGTTCCGGGGAAACTACCGGCTTCTTCGGAACCGGTGGGATCCTCGGACTGGGGCACCGGTGCCTTTGACATCATGAGGAAGGTCTTGTCTGAACAGACACATACGTCATAGGCATCTTCTTCTCCTCCCCCAAAGGGTCCACGTTCTGCTTCTGTACCTTTGGTTCCTGCCAAGCGTCGAGACCCAATGCCTCAGCCAGCCCCAGAGGGCAGCCCTGGTTCCTCGGATGCCTCCCCAGAAGCCCCCTCTGAAGATGTACCGAGGAAAAGATTGTGCAAGAGGAGGCGCATTGATTCCCCACAGGAATCTCTGACATCTGATACCGATTTGGATGAAGCAGAAGGGTCCCCATGGTCCCCCTCTGAAGATGTCTCTTTTGCTGACATTTTGGAAATCTTGAAACAAAGGGGAGACTGGCAGACCCTTGCCCCTTCTGTAGACGAAGCGGCATTGCTGAAGGCATTTGGGGCTCAACCTTCTACCTCCTGGGTGACCCCTCCCTTTGACGAGCTCATGGACCTGATAGCGTGAAGGGGTGGGAGACACCTGATACAGTGGAACCGGTCCCCCGCAGACCCAACAAATATACCATGGCCCCTCAAGACAAAAGCTTTCTGACTAAAGGAGTGCCAGTGGATACTATGGTGGTGGCGGCAGCCACTAAGAAGGAAATGTCCGAATCATCTTCCTCTGTTCATCCTCTTAATAAGGATTCTAGGATGATGGACAGGTATGGGAAGCGTGTGTTTAGTTCTGCGACTTTTTCCATGCGATCTCTGAACTACCTTACACATTTCACGCGTCTACAGAGAGATCTCCTCAAGGAACTGGGAGATGCTCTCCAGGGCAATACAGATGCTGCTGTCTCCGAGAAAGTGACAGCACACCTTAACACCCTCAATTCCATAGTTAACTCGTCCATGAGGCTCATTTCTTATGCAGCCGAAGGTTCGAGTAGAGCGGCAGCCTCAGCAATTGCTCTGAGGAGACCATCCTGGCTGCGCCTATGCTCCTTTGCGGAAGCCTTCAAGTCTTCCTTTGCTAATGCCCCTTTTGATGGTGCCTCACTGTTTGGTCCCAAAGTAAAGGAGACTCTCACTAGGTGCGAGCAAGAAGGGGAGACCCTGTCTGCCGTAGGGGTCCATTTTTCCGCCCCATCTAGACCATACCCAAAGGGCAAAGAGGCGGGAAAATGTGGTTCCGAAAGACTCTGGGATCCTTTCAACCCACACAGAGTGATGCCCCCTCCAGAGGCAGAGGAGGGGGAAGAAATGGAAGACGCCGCCCAGGCAGCAGAGGGGGTCCGCAGAATCAGGGCAACAGAGATACGTTTTCTGGGAAGCCCTTCCAGCACTCCTGAGTGCATGCCCGGCTGTCCTAATCTGGAGGCAGTCTGGGGTCGCTTGGCTTTATACCCAGTGGCCTGGCTAAATCTTACATCGGATTCCTGGGTAAGAAGCATAGTTACCAGAGGCTACAATATTCCATTTATAAAAATTCCACCTGCCCCCAAAAAGCTCCCAGATGTTCCACCCAGTCTGCGAGACCAAGCAGCCATAGAAATAAAAAGGCTGCTCGAAAACAGAGTCATCCAACCAGTCCCAGCGGACCAGATACGATCCGGAACTTACTCAAGCTTCTTTTTAGTTCCAAAGAAAACAGGGGACTGGAGGCCAATTTTGGACCTCAGCAGACTCAACACTTTCGTGAAAAAGGAAAAGTTCCGGATGGTCATGCTACAGTCGATTCTTCCTTTCCTACAGGAGGGCGACTGGATGTGCTGTATAGATCTCAAAGACGCGTACTACCATATCAAGATGGCCAGAGCGTCCAGAGATCACCAGCGCTTCCGGCTGGGAGCCAGTCACTTCAGTTACGTGCTCTGCCCTTTGGCCTCACCTCAGCCCCCAGGGTGTTCACCAAATGCATGGCAGTAGTAGCGTCTCACTTGAGACAAATGGGATTCCGAGTGTTTCCTTACCTAGATGACTGGCTCCTGTCCGCCACCACCGAGTATCGCCGTGTGCAAGCCAGGGATTACACCATCAACCTTTGCTCCTCTCTGGGCATAACGGTCAATTTTGGAAAATCTGTCTTATCGCCCTCACACCGTATTTCATTTATAGGGGCAGAGTTAGACTCTTCCCTGGCTCGAATCAGTCTCCCCCCACTAAGAGTATCAGCCCTCAGAAATCAAATTTCTATCCTTCTTTAGAGCAGGAGAGTCCCTGCACAGCAAATCTTGAGAGTGCTAGGAATGATGGCAGCCACTCTTATCATAGTCCCCCTAGGCAGGATGCATATGCGGATTCTTCAATGGATGCTATTCGCTCAGTGGTCTTACCAACAGCTTCCACTATCTCACGAGATCTTAATCACGAACTCCTGCAAACATGATCTCCTGTGGTGGATGCACAGTCAGGACCTAACAACAGGCCGACCGTTTGTGTTGCCCAGTCCTATAGCTACTTTAACCATGGACGCATCCCTGATAGGGTGGGGGGGACTTTTTCAGGGAAGAACAGTCCAAGGTCAATGGTCCAACTTGGAGTACAACCTGCACATCAGCGTCCTAGAGCTGAGGGCAGTGTTTCTAGAGTTGCAACACTTTCACAAGTCCTTACCTCTGGGAACAGTGACAGTTCAGACAGACAACATGTCAGTAGTCTGGTACATAAACAAACAGGGAGGAACCAGGTCTTATCCATTGTGCAGAGAGGCCCTCAGGATTTGGCAATGGGCTGTGTCTACCGGACGCTTTCTGATGGCAACCGACATCCCAGGGACATCCAATGTCATTGCGGACAGGTTGAGCAGAGCCATCCTGTTGCCCCACGAGTGGTCCCTCAAATCACGAGGAGCGGAAAAGATTTTCCGCAGATGGGGCCAGCCTTGCTGCGACCTATTTGCATCCCCATTGAATGCCAAATGCAGAAGCTACTTTGCCCTACTACCCCCTCCGGAGGGTGCCGCCAGGGACGCACTGGTACACGATTGGCTCCTGGGTCTCCTTTACGCTTTTCCCCCTGTCCCGCTAATTCCCAAATTCCTACAGAAAGCCAAACGTCTGGAAAGGACCATAATTCTGATAGCCCCATTCTGGCCTCGACAAATCTGGTTCCCCTTTCTTCAAACTCATCAGGTGGAGGAACCATGGATTCTGGACCCAGTGCCAGACCTGTTGACGCACTCGTCGGGAGTTCCTCACACATCTCTCAAGTCCCTCAAACTGACAGCTTGGCTGCTCCGCTTCCCATCTTAGCCAGGTCAGATTTACTGTCCCCTGCAGTACAACACATAATTGTATCTTCCCACAAGCCATCCACGAGGAAAGCTATACAACAGCAAATGGAAACGTTTTGCGTACTGGGCCTCGCAGCAGAGTATAGCTCCATCAGGGGCTCCAGTACACAAGATATTAGAATTTCTTTCGACACTTTTTCATGAAGGAGCATAGACTTCCACGATAAGGGTACAACTTGCGGCTATATCTAATTTTCATGTTGGTCAGGGAGATAGTTCTCTCATGTCCCACAGACTTTGCAAAGCCTTTATGAAAGGTACCTTTCACCTCCGTCCCCCCTTTCGTAATCCAGTTGCCCCATGGAATCTTAACCTGATGTTATCACAGCTCATGTTGCCCCCATTCGAACCAGCCGCCACAACCCTTCTTAAATTTTTGTCATGGAAGGCACTTTTTCTGGTTGCCATCACTTCCGCCCGGAGGGTTTCAGAGTTGCAAGCGTTGTCTGTTCGGCCCCCATATATGATTTTTCATCCATATAGGGTAACATTCCGCACCAATCCATCCTTCCTTCCAAAGATTTGTTTGGTTCAGAATATTAATAAATCTATTGAACTACCCACCTTCTTCAAAAATCACTCCAATAAGTTGGAATACATGCTGCACAAATTGGACGACCACAGGCAGCTGAGATTTTACTTAGGACAAAGGAATACAGAAAGTCAGACCAACTATTTGTATCGTATGCTGACCAAAGGAAGGGAAAGGCGGTAACAAAAGTTACTTTATCCAAATGGCTCTCAGACTGTATAAATTTTGTATATTCAAAATCAAAGCAACAACTCCCCTTTAACCCCAGGGCTCATTCTACGAGGGCGATTGCTACTTCTTTGGCCCATGCCGCTCACTTGCCATTAGATACCATTTGTGCGGCGGCAACTTGGGCGAAACCACATACATTTATCGCTCACTACAAATTAGATAAAAACTCCAGAGACAGGGCGACGTTTGGTTCCACTGTTTTCAGAAATGTTCTCCTGTGAGCCACCCAGGGTAAAGGAGCTAGGGACGCTACCCGTGTGTAAGAACAAACGGTGAGATAGAACAATTTCACATAAAGAAGTTATGTTCTTACCATAACGTTCCATGTTAATTGTTCATCTCACCTTTGTTCTTACATTCCTCCCCTCCATCCTCCGTCCTGCGTTCTGGAAGAACGGGTACGACTGGATTCGAGTTCAGTCTTCTCTAGATATTGTTATTCTTGAGCTTCCTAGTGTACATCAGGGATGGCATCTTTTCTCTTCTATTGATGACAGAGTATCAGACAGTGTGGTTGTGTTTTTTCTATGCGCTTAGGGCGCAGTAACTAGTGGGATTCTTCTTGTGTAAGCAAACTAGATCTGAGGGTTAACACAGGAGGATCATGGGATAGAACTGTGCCTCCGGCTTTCTCGAAGATGTGGAGCTGGTGATGTGGCTGATTCCCGTGTGTAAGAACAAAGGCGAGATGAACAATTCACATGGAACGTTATGGTAAGAACATAACTTATTTTTTTTTCAATAGTGACTAGGTTTCAGAGAAACTACCCTACCAGAAAGAAAGTCTGCCAGGCCCCAGCCTTCCAAAGATGAGAGATACTAGGAAGCAGTTTTTCTCAAGTCTACCTCCTCTGCTCCCACACAGAAACAGCCCTTTCAGGCCAAGTCAGGTAGTCTGTGATTACCTGCCTCCCAGGCCGCTAACTCCTCTTTCCTTTCACATCTCTCTCTCTGCTTGGAAACAGATAACTTAGGACTATTGGGTCCCAGGCATCATCCTTTATTGAGACCTAATGTGTGGAAGACTCTTCCCCCCTTTCAGGTGTATTCTACAGCCTCCAAAAGAACTGGATCTCTTTTCCCATGTCATTTCCAACTTCCTTTCTCAAGGTACTGTTCAGTTAGTGCTGCCCTCCCAAGTAGGCAAAGGGTTCTACACCAGGATGTTCCTGGTACCCAGGAAGGATGGTCGTTGGAGACCCATTCTAGACCTATCCCATCTAAATAACTTTTTAAAGGTTCCCACCTTTCGTATGTTAACCTTACCTACCTTTCTTCCTCTCATCCTTCCTCAGGCCTTTATGATGTCGTTGGACGTCAGTGATGCCTATCTTCATGTTCCCATTCATCTTCAGTTCAGGAAGTTTCTTCGCTTTGGTATTGCTTACTCACAGTTTCATTTCTGTGCCTTGCCCTTTGGATTGCCTACGGCTGTGAGGGTCTTCACAAATTACTTGGCTCCTGCCATAGCCTTCTGCAGGCTGCAGGGCGTACAGATCTTTCCCTATCTAGGCGACTTTCTTCTCCAGGCTTAGACTCCAGACATCCTTCAGGAGCACCTCTCCTTCACGGCGAGACTGTTGGAGAGTCTTGGGTTCATGATCAGTTACCAGAAATCTTCAATGACCCTTTTTCAACACCACATCTTTCATGGCTGCATGATCCAGTCAGACAGAATGCTGGCTTCCTTACTTCCAGAAAAGGTCCTGCCCCTCACCTTCTACTTCCAGGACCTCTTGCCCCTCCTATCCCTGATTACCAGGGAGTTTCTTTACCCTCTTAGGTTCATGGCATCCACTATTCCCATGCTCCCTTTAGCCAAGTTACACATGAGGAAATTCCAGTGGTTGAGAACAGTATAGGTACAACACTTCCATCTTTTGGCGTTTGTTATCCCACTTCTGCTGTGCCTGAAAAAGGAGTTACACTGGTGGATCCAACAGGTGGCAAGGAACCCAGGCTTACCTATGCAGCCATCTCTTCTCACTCAGGAGTTGTACACTGATGCTTCAGACATGGGATGGGGAGCAACCCTGGACCCATGGAGGGTCAGAAATGTCTGGTGTCCAGCCCAAAAAAGGAGCACTTCAGTATAAAGGAGATGAGGGCCCTGATCTTCGCTCTACAAATTTTCCAACCTCTTCTTTCCCCAGGGGTTTTAAGATGTTTTATAGGCAATACCATAGTCCTCTGGTATGTCAGCAAACAGGAAGGGACAAAGGCCTACATCCTGTGCAAACTGGCTTTACAGGCCTGGGAGTTAGCTGTCTAGAGTCAATTCTCCCTCCAGGCAGTTTACATTCCCTCAGCTAAGAATGTTTTGACAGACACACTGAGCAGGTCCATGACTCAATCCCACAAATGGATGCTACACAGGGATGTGTTTCTGGACATGGTCCATCGATGGGGTATACCTCGGGTAGATCTCTTTGTCCCCCCATGAACAAACAACTTCCAATGTTTTGTGCCAGGGTTCCAGATCCCTTGGCATGGAAAGCGGATGTCCTATCTTTCTGTTGGAAGGGGATTTTTTTTATGCATTTATGCATTTCCTTCCTTCCTACTTCTCCAAAAGGTCATGTTGAAAATCCAGCAGGAGCAGCCAGAAATCTTGTTGGTGACTCCCTTTTGGACAAGACAGCATTGGTTCCTTCTCCTTCTGCATTTAGCCAAGGACATTCAGCACTAGTTACCCCACCGAATGGACCTACTCACACAGAACAAGGGAACTTTAGTACATCCACAGATGTCAACTCTGCATCTGACCCTATGAGTAATGTGATAGAGTTTTGATTCCCTTCAGATATCTTTTTTTTCTGAGGATATGCTACCTTCAGGTACCTTTTTTCCTAAAGATGTGCTGCAAGTTCTGCAGGATGCCAGAAACCCCACAACTAGGAAATCCCTATGTTTCCAGATGGAAAAGGTTTTCCATCTGGTGTCTTAAAAAGTATTTACAGCCACTGCTAGTGGATGTTACAGTGGTCTTGTCCTACCTGTTTGAATTACGGAAGAGTGGACTGTCAACGTCCTCAATATCTCTGCATGTCTGCCTATGTCTCCCCCTTTAACTTCCCGGTTGGAAGTTAAACTCTTCTTAAAAGGCGTCCTTCACAACAGACCACCAAGGAAACTAGTTCCTCCTCCTTGGGATCTCAAATTTATCTTAGAAATACTTAGCCTGGCCCCTTTTGAGCCGGCAAGTTCTTCTTCTCTGCAATACTGCACCTGGAAAACAGTCCTTCTCATGGCCATTACTTCTGTCTGAAAGGTGTCTGTTAGTCTCTGATGTCTTCTTTCCCCTTCACGGTTTTTCACAGGGATGTGTTTTCCTTGCGCACTAATCCCTCATGTATGCCCATGGTGGTAAATGAGTTATCACTCCATCCATCCATCCATCCATCCATCAATCTTCCAACTTTTTTCCCTTCTCAATCCTCTAGTGAAAGGATCTTACACACTTTAGATGTGCATAGGCAACTCAGATATTACATGGGTAAAATCAAACCAATTTGGAAGTCTGACCACCTGTTTGTTTCCTGTCACCTAGGGGCCCTGGCCTGCCTGTTTTCAGATTTTCACTTGGATTTCCAAAAATATTTCCTTTTATGTGGCTCATGGAAAGAATGACACTAGAGCAGTGCCTTTCTGTGGTGCTTTCTTTAAAGTCTTGGACATTTTCTCTGTCCTGGAAGCATCTACCTGGTCTTCTAATTCTACCTGGTCTTCTGTTCATACCTTCATGAAACACTACAAGTTAGATGGCAGTTCTAGGTTCAGAGCTGGTTTTGCCAGGGCTATTCTGCATAGGTTTGTGGAGAATGTTTCTGCTCCTCTGCCCAATTCTTCTTCTCCATGAGCTTTGGTATTCTCCTTCATGTTATGAATACTGCAGCATATGAATGGGACGACACAGAATAGTTGTGTAAAATCTTGCCATAACCATAGATGTCCTTTTCTATATGCTGTGGTATTACTTCCCCCCCTGCCTTCCCCCTGATGCTTGCCTGGCTTTTGATGGTGTTTTTTCCTCAAAAAGGATCAGGTCGGTGCTTTCCACGGCATTCACTTCTGAGGTATAGTAAGTGCCAATATCTACTTTATGACCAACGTACATTTTGATTCAGCGTAACGTTGCACATACCTCACAGTACCATTAGATTTTTGTATACTGGCCGGATGTACGAGTCAGCCGGTGACGGACTCCCTCATGTTATGAATACTGCAGAATATAGCAGAGAAAGGACATATTTGGTTATGGTAAGATTTTACACAACTATTCTTTCCTATTCAGCCAATGAGAAATTGGGAAAAGCAGAGTAAATATAAGTTTAATGCATTGGCCAGGAATGTCAGCTCAAATAGAACAAGTAGTTCACAGTTGTGCTGTATGCAGGTCATAACAATCCTGGAGAAGAAATTGTAGCATACTTTATGCTCAAGGTCATTTGTAGAAGAGTCCATAAACCGATTTGGTTTGTTTCAGAGAAAACCATATTTTGTCATATTTGTAGGTAAAGTAAGTCTTTGATATAATCATACTAGTGGACACAAGTGTAAAAGTAGTTAGTGGTCCTGAGATTATGGCTCCAATTTTAAAATTATTTTGTCACTCCATGACTCAAGTGACACCACATCTTTCCATCTACCTTACTGTACAGTAAATGCACTGAGCTTGTGGTTGCCCTGAAGAGTCCTGCTGCAAAAATGTTAGGAAGATCTCTCTGCCAAAAGAACTTCCACAGCTGAATTTCATTCACATTTCTAAAAGCATTAAAATGTTAATATCTTCAGTTATAACTAATACAAGGCAATACCCAAGTTTCAAATGAACTTCTGAAATAACTTTAGAGCTGTAGATCCTTTTTTCCTTTCACTTTTGCATTAGAGTGATGTTCTTCGTATTTCACTGTTGCAGTCATCACATTTGGGTTATCTGCCCTGCAGGTAGCACTCAGCCGTTCTGAATACCAGAGTCGGATTCCTGTCGGGTGTTGTCTCTTCTTCCATGACGTCAGGTCGTCAGGGGTATAAAACATGCAGCTGATGCCATTACATCAGTCTTTCTTGCTGCACAGTGCCCGAAGCAGAAACAGTTCGCAAGTGCCGGTCGGCCGACTCCTGAAATTTTCATTTTCGAGTTTCAGAATCGAAGTCTTCAAAAAAGCTAAGTACCCCGTTGGGGATCCTTTTTCTTGCTCTTAACCAATGTCAGTAAAAGTTAACAATTGTATTACCTGCGGAAAGCAAATACCTCATAAAGATTTTTATTCGTACTGCATTCCTTGCTTAGGCCCAGACCATTACGTCCCTCGCTGTCATTTTTGTGTCTTGGTCAACCCCTGAACTATCCGTCGTTGGGCTATATTTGCAGCAGATTATTTTGGTACTCTGTATAACTATCCAGAAATGGCTTAGGTAAGCCATCCGACTACTGATATTCCGCAAAAGATGTAAGAATAAAGACAGAGACAAACCGCATATGTCCAAAACTGCCGACAATGCTTCTGTTAAGCTAGTTGCCAGTCCGCCGGTACTCGGGCACTTTCACAGCCCCTGATACCCGCTACCTCAGATTCGCAGGCCTCTACTGAGACCCATTCGGAGTCCGGTATGCCATGAGATGCTTCTTCGACTATGGAACCTGTGGATGTCTCTATCTTGGATGGGTCCAGAGCAGCTGTGCAGGCACCGGCTTCTGAGGGTGTATATAGGCCTACAGACTTGCATTTTAAACCGACGCCATCATCTTCACCAATGTCCAGACTGCATGCTCAGGTCCATATGCCTAAAAAACAAATGCTTACAGTGCCTGAAGACCTTATTACCTTAATTGGGGGAAGCCAGCCTTCCCCCTCTTAAGAGACTTAGAACTGATTTTCCTTCTGATCAGGAATCTGATATTTGTTTCTTCTGAGTACCAGGATTTGCCCTTATCTACTTATGAGGATTCTGATGCAGAGGATTCCATTCCCTCTGCTTCCCCTCCAGAAGTTTTTTCTTTTGTTGAAACCTTGCATACTCTTAAGGAGCATTTCCGCTGGGAAAGCCAGGATTACTCAGACTCCAAAAAGAGGCTTAGGGAATTCTTACTCTACCCTCAACACAGGCCTTTAGCTATCCCTCCTGTTCTGGGCATTGTAGATGATGCTTTCTTGAAATCTAGCCTTTCCCCAGGCACTTTACCTCCAGTTCCCAGAAAACCTGACAGGTATTACAGAGTACCTGATTCTCACAAGTTCCTCTTCAAGTATCCTACCGCTGATCCAGAGACCATTTCCCAAGGACCAAAGGGCATTAAGGCTACTGCTGTCAAAAACCCTACCCCTTCTGATATAGATTCTAGAGCCTTGGACAGATAGAGTAAGACGGTATATACTTCTGCTACCTTGGCCATTAGGGCTTTAAATTGCCAGTTTCACATGTTAAAGTACTAGCAGCATGTTATGGGGCTACTTAAACAGAAAATGATGTTGATTCCTGACTGTGCTGAACACAAAGAATTACAGGATTTAATGCATTCTGTAGAACAAGTTGGTAAACATACTTTGCAATGTGGTTTTGATTCTTTAGAAGCATCTTGCAGGGCTGCTGTCACTGGGTCTGTACTTAGAAGGCATGCTTGGCTTAACGAGCAAAACTTGCCAGATCATGTTAAAGCTAAATTACTGGATGCTCCCTTAAACCAAGACCGCCTGTTTGGCAACAAAGCAGAAGAAGTCCTCACACAGATGGAGGAAAAAGCTAAATCTATGCAAACTGTTAAAGATTTCCTGCAAGTACAACCTCCAAGATTTAGTAGGCATTGGCCTTCAAAGAATTGGTCCTTTCCAGCCTCTTCCAGGCCTTCTCAGTCCAAACCCAGGAACAGCAGACCTCCTAGGTTACATTCTCAGGCTACGCACAGGCCTGAACAGTGGGAGGCTCCCACTTCCAAAGCTGGGAGTAGTAAGACACCCCCCCCCCCCCATGGAAAAATGGCACAATGACTTAACCTTAGCCCTTCCAAGCCCTGCTCCACTGCCTGCTCCCTTCGGAGGAAAGCTCACCCTGCATGCAAAAAACTGGGAACTCATTACCCAGGACAAATGGGTTTTTAATATAGTTTCCCAAGGATACAGATTCCACTTCCACACCCTACCAACCCCAAACGGTTGGCCAGACCTAACCCCCCAAATCAGTGGGCAGAGGCTCTACAGCAGGTTCTCTCTCTTCTGAGTATCAGGGGTATTCAGCCTGTCCCAGCAGAAGAAAGGGAGCAAGATTTTTATTCAAGACTCTTCCTGGTACCCAGAAAGGACAGCTCCTGGAATCCTATTCTGGACCTCTCTATTCTAAACACCTTTTTGGTAATCCCAAAATTCAAAATGCTAACAGTTCAACAGCTGCTTCCTATGCTAGGCAAGGATGCCTGTTTGGCAACCTTAGACTTAAAGGAAGCTTACCTGCACATTCCAATAAGGGAATCTTGCAGGAAATACCTAAGCCTCAGGGCAGGCTCCATGCACGATCAGTTCTCTGCTCTTCCCCTTTGGGTCATCTACTGCGCCCAAGGTATTCACAAAGTGTCTAGCTCCAGCCATATACCCATACTTGGACGATTGTCTGATTCAGGAAGAAAGCCAGGACTTGTTATTAAAACATCTGGCATTCTTAAAGAAACTTCTAACCTCACTGGGGTACACCATAAATGAAAATAAATCTCATCTAGTACCCTGCCAACAGATTGTATTCCTGGGAGCAAGCTTGAACACAACTTCCCAGATCGCTTTCCTCACGCCAGAGAAACAAGTTTATTTGGCAACCTACTTCAAACTACTGGCCAAAAAGTCCCAACTGTCTGCAAGGAAAATTCTGCAAGTCCTGGGGTTCATGGCTTCTTGCATTCTACTAATTCATATGCAAGACTGCATATGAGGAAACTACAATGGTATCTAAAAAGCCTATGGTGTCAACATTCTCAGGACCTGGAATCAATGATTCCTATCATTCCTTGTATAAAGACAGAGTTCCTTTGGTGGGTAGAGGCCTGCTACCACAACAAGGGGCTCCCTTTCACTCTACCCCCTGCTGCCCAAACCCTAACAGACGGATCAGACCATGCATGGGGGGCTCACTTGGCAGGGCGGTGCCTTTAAGGCAAATGGAACCCAAGACAGATGCACCTGCATATCAACCAAAAAGAAATGTTAGCTGTACAGAATTCCCTGGCAGCCTTCAAGGACCACATTCTTCCAGGACAATTATTGGTAAAGACAGACAACACCACAGTTATGTGGTACATAAGCAGGGGGGGAACCCACTCGTACCCTCCCTGCAGACTAGTCATGGATCTGTGGAACACAGCCTTGAGCTACCAAGCAAGCTAAACTCTCTGGCAGACGACCTAAGCAGAAATCTCATGGACCCACACGAATGGAAACTGGAACCAAAAATATTCAACCTCTTGAGGAACAAATGGGAGACTCCAGAGATGGACCTGTTTGCTTCCCCTAAGAACTACCAATTGGAAAAATTCTGCACAAGGACCTCCCACAGTCAAGCTTGGAAAGTGGATGCCCTGTCCTTTACCTGGGAAAGCTTCTCGGTTTATGCCTTTCCCCCCTCTGCCTCTCCTCTTGAAGGTTCTGCTAAAGGTCAAACAGGACAAGCCAAGGACAATACTGATTGCACCAGACTGGCCACGCCAGCACTGGTACCCCCTCCTGTGCAGTATGACACTGCTGGAACCAATGCACCTGCCTCAGACCCCTTCCCTGCTGTCCCAGCAGGCGAGCCAGATTCTGCACCCTCAACTTCAAACCCTGAACCTTGCAGCCTGGCTAATTCCTTGAGCTCTCCAATAACATCCCTCGGTAAGCAGGTGCTAGATGTCATTCTGGAGGCAATGAGGCCTAGTACTAGAAAATCCTATACTGAGAAGTGGAAAAGATACTGTTCCTCCTGGAGCCAGACTCAGGGGATGGGCACAACGGTGCGCAGCTTACCTCATATACTTCAGTACTTAAATGCTCCACAAGGGCCTATCCTTCTTGTCAATTAAAATTCATGCCTCTGTCATTTCAGCACATTATAATACTGAACCACCCCTCTTCTCTCACCCCCTGCTAAAGCAATTCCTCCGAGGGGCCAAAAATTTAAGACCCCCCAGGAGAGCCCCTACTTCAGCCTGGGACCTTAACTTTGTATTGGAAAAATCTCACTCTCCCTCCCTTTGAGCCAGCTGCAACTGCAGAGTTGAAATTCCTTTCCTGGAAAACAGCCTTTCTTCTTGCCATCACTTCAGCAAGAAGAGTGTCTGAATTACAGGCTCTCATGGCAGTGGAACCCTTTATTATCTTTATGCAGTCAGGGTTTCCCTCAGGACCAGTCCTTCGTTTATCCCCAAGGTGGTGTCTAGTGTGGCCCTAAATCAGTCCATTCATTTGTCCACCTTTTTCCCGAATCCACAGAACAAAGGAGAACGAATACTGCACTCTTTGGACGTGGACAGAACTTAGATTTTATTTGGACAGGACTAAGCCTCTCAAAAAAATCTGAACAGCTGCTAGTTGACTTTGCCGCAGGGGCAGAGGGGAAGGCCATTTCAAAACAAACCATTTCTAAATGTATAGTCCATTGCGTTAATTTTTGCTATAAGCACCATGGAAAACCTACCTCACAGGGGATAAGATCACATTCCACCAGGGCTGCGTCTACCTCTACAGCCTTTCTCAGAGGAATCCCTACCAGGGACATCCTAGAAGCTGCTATCTGGAGCTCTGTACATACCTTCATCAAGCATTACCACATGCCTTTTTTTCCAAATCCAGAGCTGGTTTTGCCACTGCAGTCTTGCAGGGCTTAATAGCGGGCCCTAATGCTCTCTAACTTCCTCCTCCCTTCCTTAGCTTTGGGAATCAACCCAAATGTGATGACTGCAACAGTGAAACACGACGAACATAGTACAGTTGTGTACACTTACCGTAAATGTAGATGTTCGAGTGTATTCACTGTTGCAGTCCTGGTTACCCTCCCTTCAGCCCCCTGACTTCTCTTGGCTCTACCTCTCCTTCTTGTTTGGTGTAGTTAAGCTTTCTGATGTATTTGCTATATCCCTGACAACCTGACGTCATGGAAGAAGAGACAGCATCTGACACAGGAATCCAAGACTCTGGTATTCAGGCTGGCTGAGGGCTACCTGCAGGCAGATAACCCGAATGTGATGACTACAACAGTGAATACACTCTAACATCTGCATTTATGGTAAGTGTACACAGCTGTACTTTCTGTGCTGTAGTGTGAAACTGCTGGAAGTCCTTCTCTCCCAAGAGATTTTATTGCTTTAATTTAAGCTACGTTAACACTTTTAACATATTCTATTTAAACAGAGCAAAGCTTCCCTGTTAAAAGTGATTTCCTAGTCATTAACTTTTGCTGAGACTTTTCCAACCTGCACTAGATAAATAAATAAATGTTTGTGTGTGTATATGTATGTCTGTAGCAGCAGCTGGTCTCCAGCTAAGGGAGTATGTTGTTAGATCAGCAACCTTCTGGTAAACTTAACAGGTATCTGATAAATACTGTTACCATGAAAATAAATATAAAAGCTTTGACCCAGTCCCTATATGTTGTACTTCATTGTTTGTTTTTGGTGGAAAACCATATGGGTGGGGGCAGTGGGGGTCTCTTGGAACAACTGCTTTCCATAATTACCTTACTGCTTCTCCCCTCATCTCTGTTGGTCTCCAGTGAGTTTAACTGTTATCTCCAATTTAAAATTACTTTCCACTCCCTGAACCAAGTGACTCCAAAACTCCATAGAAGTAAACAATGCTGTCTCAGAATTTAAGTAAAATGTTTCTAAATATACTTAGCAAACAAGCCCTCATGAGAACTTGGAGTCAAATCTAACCCAGCCCCATGGTTGTCCAAAAATACCAAAAAGCTAATGACAGCAGTCCTGGAAAACAAGGCTACATAACAGAATTCCTGTTAACTTGCAACAACTTAGACGACTAAAAAATACCCAGGTCAGATATCCCATAAGAACTGGCCAAAAAAAAAAAAAAACTTCTACACCCAACAGACTAAATATCATCACAATTCTAAGCTTTTCTGGACAGCCGCAAGAAACCTACTGAACCCTGGCAAAGCTACACACAACCTCCCCACAAAATAGTACCTATCTATTTAACCATCATTTCATGCAGTCAGTTTCGACCTTACTGCAATGAAATAGCAATTGTAATGTGACACTTCCAGTTCTATAACCAGTCTCAGGCAAACACTTCCCATTCATACCAGTCCCAACATCTACCTTTAAAAATATCTCCATAGGTTAAAACCATATTACCTTATCCATCAGTAACCTTCTTCCAGAATGCCTCCCAAGAGCTACTGATGCACTAGCATACTCTTTCAATCCTAATAAGTCATTCGGTCAGTGAAAGTATGTACTACAACTCTGGAGGACATCCTGCTTAAGGGTGACCCTTCTACAGAAGTCTCTAACTGTAGAACAGTTGATGTTTTCTCACCTTTGTCTGAAATCCTTGAGAAGTGTATCCTCTCTCAGCTACTAAATTTCATCCGGATACATAATCTCCTCTCCCCTACCCAACACTGGTTTCAACCCAACCACAGTACTACTACAGCATTGCTAAGTTTTATGAACAATCGACCAAAACCTAAAATGAAACAAACTTGTCTCCACATTTTTTCTTGACTAATAGAAAGCATTCAGTACAGTCAGTCGTCAAAAGTTCGTACATAAACTATCCTTCATAGGCCTAGCTAATATCTTTTGCCTCTCAGACAGAAAGCAAGACATAAAATGGCAAAATAACTACTTGCCAAACCTATCCACATTAAGTGCACTCGTTAAGTCTGTTTATCAGTGACCTAAACACTGTTTGCTTGCATATTACAATCATACAATACATAGATGGCTCCACACACATACATCAAAAAACCTGAAGTACACAAAATAACAAACACTTATTTTCTTTCATAGAAGCCTGGCTTACTAACTCTCAGTTTCTTCTTAATCCCAAGAAAACTAATATTCACACCAAAACGGTATACTGCACAAAATGTCTCTTCACCATTACCTTAACAAATAATACAGAAATAGAATTAGTCTCGTGTACTAAACTACTCTGAGTCCCTATAGTTGACTAGTTTAGATCTGACCACCATATCACACAAGTGATAAAGAAGACTCTCAAAAAAAAATTGGGCAGCCTGTACAGAGCAAAACCATTCCTCACCAACAGGGCTAGAAGATTACGTCAATGTATTCCCTACAAATCTTAAGGCACACTTCTCCTGTTCCAACAAATGTGTCGTCTTCTGTATTGTAGAAACTGCAACAGTCTGTAATAAAATAGCTAAATTTGCCTCTAACATGCCAAAGATAACTGTCACTACCTGGCTCTGAAACAGTACAACTGTCTTGAACTTTCTCATGCTCACATACTCTCACTTAAGTAATTCATAAACTACTGCACAAAACAAAACAATATCCCTTTCGTAACAGTCTAATATAACTCATAGTCCCTCAGAAGACCCTTGCATTCTGGTGATAAAATTGTACTTACAATAACTAAATCTAGCAATATAGCAGGAGACTCATTGTATTACAACTGTATCTCAGACAAGTGTAACTCTGTTCCTCCCTGCTTATGGCAGAATTTGAACTTAAAATCTTTAAAAATCTGAGCTAAAGCAACACATTACACACCTGTGTCTCTGCTCCTGTGCCAACTCTGGCCAAGACTGATCCACCTAAACCCCAAGCTTACACCTCTGTCCCCCACTACAACTTAATATTCACTTTTAACTAATCTACTGTACTCTGTTTCTCTTAATTTGGCTTCCTCGCTGTAGTACTCAAACTGTATTGTATTAATATCTTAAAATCCACCTCCTCTTACCAACCAGTCTTAACTACCTGTTTTACCGATCCCGTATGGTTGATTTATCCCTGACCACGGGTAGCCTACTGTTCTGATGATCATCTATTCCCACAGCCTCCTAAATTATTCTAATTGTAAGATGCACAACTAATCCACCACTTACTTGTGACAAGTGTTACATAAGAACAAACCCATTTCCATTATTATCAGATTATTTCTTCTTTGTATACACTACTTTTACACACTGATTTGTATTTCTACTTTGTTTCCCATGTTGTCTTTGTGTCGTATTATCTGCTGCATTTGTTATTGATAATGCAAGTAATCCTTTAATTTTGTGTGGTGCTTTTCTCCTGGGCCTCCTCTGAAAAGGGGTTTCACGCTCAGTCAGACTTTCTTGGTAAACAAATGCAGTAAAAAAAAAAAGAAAGTAAAGATAACTCATGTTTTATGTTTAACAGTGATATGCAGTACAGAAGTCAGGAATTCAGATTTGCGTTGGTATTGAGACATATAATGCCTAGTCCACACAGTCTGCAGTTAAATCAACTACCCAAACTGTGTCAATCTAGAGAAAGAGCAGTAACAAAAGCTATAAGGGTTGTTACTTCATAATTTTGGAATATAGAAATACTGCATTGCAAGGACGTGATCTCTCATAAGTTCCGTTGTTGATGGGCAGAAGGTTGAAAGGCAAATAACCCACTTCATCTGCTTTACTGATATTTGAAAATCAGTGAAAACTAAAGGAAATGGTAGGAAGAAATATAAAAGATTTGAATGCTTCTTTTATATGCACATCACAAGGCACTGCCAGATTTGCAAATCTGAGGTGGATTAAGAATACAGGATTCAAGTAAATGTCTACAAGCAGCTGAAGCTGGGTTCTGTGTTGTTCATTGGGAAGATGGAAACCTGTGTATTAGAAATTGTAGACATATGTACAAGAAGATTATTTCTGAGTTCCAAGAGAAAGAGTAGGCAGAATTAGTGTCCCTGTAGAAGGACACCCTGGGAACTGTTACTCAAGAATTTTAGAGGGGGAATTACTCTGGTCATGTCTCCATCAAAGGCTGTACTGCAGCATGAAGTGTCTTTAATTCCTCCAAATGTTTTGAGTTTCTAATTTTGTGATGGGGAGTGGATCTCATTACTAAATTAGAGTACAATTTACATCAGTAAGATTAGAATTGCTTCATTCTGTGATATTTGCCAAGAGTACTCTTCTCAGCACCCACAATACACCCAGAATTGCTGCCTTCTGCAGTTTATATGGGATTGCATGTACCAGTAGCATATGTAAGTTGTTGTTCCTTCGGCTTTTCCCGGTTAGGGGTCGCCACAGAAGAACTCCGGTCCGCTAATGATTGGCAGTAGATTTTCACGGTGCCAAGTTGCCAGCTCGATGCCCAACCTTCAACGAAGGCATTCCTATTCATGCAAGTCTTTTGAACACCATTTGACTGCTGGGAGGACATGCAGACTCCACACCGAAGGTGCTTCAGCCGAGAATCGAACGGGAGAACCACGTAAGTAAATATGATTGTAAATTGTTTTAGTCTTGTTGCTCCTACTAATAGTGAAACTGTTTGGGTATCTTTCTTCCACACTGCTGTCTTTTCTGTTTACATATCCTGGTATTTTATGACTTTTTATCTCTCCATACATAAGACAGTATAATCACTGGTTGTAGCAATTTCAGTGATTAATGCTACTTTTATTTTTCGTGGACCACTGCATCTGTTTTCTTAACTGTTTGTGTTGGGTAGTTCCATATGATTCTGACTTCATCATTGTTAATAATGCTTTTTGTGGTTTGTTTCCAATGAGTTTCAGCTACTTTTATGTTCTGGTGTTTGCAGAATCCCCAGTGCAACAGTCTTGTTACATTGTTATGCTTTTCAGTATACAGAACCTCAACCACGAGTGTATTACACCGAGCAATGAGCTGTGCAACTGTTCCCAGTTCTGTTTACAGAACCTGCGTTCTCCTGTTATTCCCACATTTTCTGTAGACTTTTAAACCAACATGTACATAGCCTACTATCTTGAGCCATCTTTGTCTTTCATCGTTTGGTTTAAATTCACTTCTCCTTAACTGTTCTTGCATCAAATCTTCGTCAACATGTGATTATTCTGGGCATTTTCTGCACTTACCACTATATTTGTGGACTTATTTTTTTCCTTTTCTTCTGGCCCTCTTCTTTCTTTATTTTATTTACACTGTTGACTGGGTTAGTCTGTCTAGGCCATTTTTCCTTTCATCAGTGGAAACCTGAGGTGGTGTTAAGGCACTGGGGAACTTCCCCTACTCTTTGGAGCTGCTAGATGATACTAGAGGGCTCCTCCGGCAGCAAGGAAGAGACCTAAGGGAAGCAGCAGTATGGAGGAGGACAGAGAAGCTATGTAGAGTTTGGAGGTGGAAAGTGAGAATCTGGAGAAGAATTTGCTCAGTATGGAGCTTCACAAAGTAAACAAAGATTCCTGTGTGGTGGATTTTGCAAATGAGCAGCATTTAGGTGTCTCCTTGGCAAAATAACTGAGTGATTCTGTAGAAGTGGTGCAGTTAACCTAACTGGTGTCAGGATGGCTTGCAGATGATGGTCTGTCAAGAAAAAAATTGTCAAGCGGGATGATCCAGATGATGTTTCTGCTATTTCATAGGGTGAAATGGCTGATAAGTGCGGGGATGTGGAAAAGGAACCTAGTTAAGTGGCAGCAGGGAATGCAGAATAAAAACTTATGCAGCAGTGACAAAGTAAAAAAGGAAAGCAACAAATCTAAGCTGGGGTCTGGTTTTGTGGCAGCAGATAGAGCAACCAAAACATATATGCAACAGTGACAGCAGGCAAGAAAGGAGAGCAGCAACAAACTGTAAGTAAAACTGTTTTAAAAAAAAAAAAAAGACCAAGTGTGAGAAGAACAAAAATGATACTGTAATGGACAGATATTATGTATGGGACAATTTGGTAACTGTTCTGGGTTTTAAAATTCAAGAAATTCAGTCTTTTATACATATTGGAACAGAGACTTTTTTATGACTTGACATTTAAAACTGATAGATTCTTGATAAATGCCCTTCTTTTTGTTACATGGTTCCATAAATTTTATGTGAAAAATTATTTTCTGGTACTAATGTAAATGTTAAAATGTTACTTTGCAATTTAGAACTGTTGAACTGGAAGAAGATGTTAAAAATGCATGCATTGTTCTGTGTAAAACTGTTGATATTATGAAAGTTAGAGATGAGAGAAACTTGTGGAATGCTGGGTGGAGGTTGAAAGCTGTTTTGAAATGTGAAAAAAAAAATATGATGAAATACTTGACTGATTGTTACTTTTGTGCCTGGTCATCGATGGACAATAATGTATGATGGCCAGCCTAAAGCAGGTTTCTTTGGTGGGGACTTTTCTCATTCAGTTAATGATTGCGACGAGGTACAATGTTGGGGAGAAAGGACATAATGCAGGATGGTATGTGACTGAATACATGTTGTGTTTAAAAAATACCAGACCTTGAACTTCCTGTTGTGGGGGGCTGTGCCCCCCACACCCCCTGCTAAATATATATTCCAACTCCGAGATTGCACTACAGTAAGGAAAGGGTAAATATCCTATTCTTCACTGTACTGCGATCTCAGAAAAAGCACTTCAAGGTCTGGTATGTTCGATATTATGAGCGTTCACAATTTGTGCGCTTCGTTCATATGATATAGATCCCAGTAGGACATGATGTTTCAGGGTTGTTGTGGAGAAGTATGGAGTAGATAATAGGGTTAGGATCGTGTATATGTCAGCATATTATAATAATAGAGTGAATGTGTTAAGGAATGGGTGGCCGATTTAAAGAAATATGCATGGTGTAATGTAAGACAAGAATGTCCCATTAGTAGATTATTGTTTGCATTGGTAATGAATGCAGTAATGAGTGAAGTAGTTTATAAAATGAAAGATGCTAGTAGATATGGGATGCAAAAGCAGGTGGTGTGTTTTGACATACACAGATGATTTAGTGGTAATTGCCAAGAACAAAATATGGATAAGGGAAGATGTTAAGTTGTCAGTCTCGCCTTCATTCGTGCTGGATGGGTTCGGAGCCGATCCTCCGCTCCGACTCGGCACTTGCTAAGCTCGAGAGCTAATTTTACCAGCTCGAGGCAACCCTATATCCCATGATGCAAGGCGGAGATTACTCAGATCTCGTTTGCCGCTTCGCTAACGAGGTGCCTTTTTACCAGCTCCAGGTAAGTGAACTTATATAGACTCTTGTCTACCCCCGTTTCTAATTTTTTTCACCTAGGTATTATTTTTTGTTAGTTGTCGATTCACGTTAACCCTATTCCTGTCAGTGTTCCCTCCTTTAAGTGAATTTTTCCCTTCCCCCTTGTTAGGCCTTAGGCCTTCCCCTCCCTAAATTTTTTCCTGTCAGGGAACTTTTTGTGTGTGACTGTCTGTGTCCCTGTTAGTGTAAAATTAATTAATTTAATTTAATTTAATTTAATTTTGGACTGAGTGTGTTTGTGTGTCAGTGTGTTTAAGTGTTTCATCAACACAGTTATGTCGAAGGACACTAAGGTCTCAGGTTTCAAGAAGTGTGACTCATGCTGTCAGAAGATGTCTCTGACAGACTGTCACACTTCTTGTATTTATTGCCTGGGACCTTCTCACCTGCAGGACTCTTGTGCTATCTGTCATGCTTTCAGCCCAAGAGTCCTGCAGGAAAGAAAAAATAAGCTCATTTTAAGGGGCTTATTAAAACCCGAGAGCTCCCCGACTAAGTCGGCGCCGGGGAAGCCCTCGAAACCTGCTAAGCCTTCGGCTCAGGCTTCCAAGCCGTCGGCTTCAGGTTCGTCCTCTCCTGGTTCAAGATCGGCTCCGGCCGGAGCCGATCCTTCCATACCAGTGTCAGTATCTGCTCCATCCGGTGCCGATACTGTTAAGTCTAGACACTCAGTGTCGGCTCTGGTCGGAGCCGACGTCTCTTCGGCTCCGATGGCTCCATTGATCTCAAAAAAGAGATCTTGATTCCCTTCTGTGGAATCAGTTCATTCGGCTCCGAGATAACCTTTGCTCTCGGAGCGGGAGCAGATCTTCTCGGTCATCCAGGCTATCTGATCACGACCTTGAGAGAGTGGTGAGTAGACTATTAAAGTCTCAGGCATTGGCCCAAATTCTCCATAGCCCATCTCAACAGACGGTAGCTATATCTCATCCACTGAACATTCCTCCTTCGACTCTCTTACAGAGCTCGGAGCCGGAGCTCCTTGGAACCGGTACCATTGTGGCTTCGGAGCCGATACAACCCCTTTCGGCTCCGTCGTCCTCGGCTCCGATTTCCTCCTTGAGACCTTCATTGGAGGGATCCGGGCGTCTGCTCTCTCTCATCAGTTCCGAGGGGGCGAGTGGCATCGGACCCTTGTCCGACCCCGTTCTCCCTCTCGGAGCTTCGGCGTTGGTGAGCTCGGCCCCAACATCTGCCTCGGAGCCTTCCCTCTCGGTGAGGCCTGGGGTTCCTATCTCTTCGGAGCGGGAACCTTCTGGTCTCTCTGATGGGGGAGCCTTCGAGGTGATGAGGAGTGTACTAGCCCCTGGGCTTAGTCAACGGACAGTTCCATCGGCTCCTCCCACTACAGTGCCTGCTGACGTCTCTTCTTACTCTCTTGCTTCCGGACCCAGAGATCCAACGCCTCAGGTTTCCCCATTGGGAATATCTTCCTCTTCCGAGGCTTCTCCTGATCCGTCAGGAGAACCCCCCCGGAAGAGGACATGTAAGAGGAAACATTTAGACTCCCCTGAGTCTACTACATCAGATACTGACTTGGATGAGTCGGAGGGGTCCCCAAGGTCCTCCTCTGAGGATGTCTCATTTTCGGACATCCTTGAAATCCTTAAACAGAGGGGGAACTGGCCCTCCCTTAATCCCTCCGGGGACGAGTCAGTATACCTGGAGGCGTTCGGATCTCGACCCTCCACCTCCTGGGTGTCTCCGCCTTTCTACCCTCTCATGGAAGTAGTGGCTCGGAAGGCGTGGATGGCTCCGGATTCGGTGGAGCCTACCCCCAGGAAACCTTCAAAATTTATTACAGCCCCACAAGATAGGCAATACTTAACAAAAGGTGTCCCAGTTGATGCCATGGTGGTGGCTGCTGCCACCAAGAAGGAATTAGCTGATCCTTCAGTACCTGTTCATCCTCCTGTTCATCCTCCTAATAAGGATTCTAGGACTATGGACAGGTACGGTAAGCGGATTTTTTCTTCAGCGACTTTTGCCATGAGATCGCTGAACTACCTATGCCACTTCACCCGCCTTCAAAGAGATGTTCTTAAAGAGTTGGGAGAAGTTTTACAGGATCCGTCAGCTGCTGGGTCTCAAGATAAGATTACCTCACAGCTAGGAATCCTTAACTCCATTGCTAACTCCTCCATGCGGCTCATTTCTTATGCAGCCGATGGAGCGAGTAGAGCCGCAGGCACAGGAGTGGCTTTAAGGCGTCAGTCCTGGATGCGGCTTTGTAATTTTGCAGACCCCTTCAAGGCGTCTTTCACAAACTCCCCTTTTGATGGCTCGACCTTGTTCAGTCCTCAAGTGAAAGACAGTTTGACTAGATGCGAACAAGATGGCAAGACTCTTTCTGCCATAGGAGTCTGTTTCTCCGCCCCTTCTAGACCTTACCCCAAAGGACAGAAGGGAGGAAAAATGTGGTTCCGCAAATCTCAAGGAGTCACGCCTGACGCACAAAGTCAGTTTACCCCCAGAGGCATAGGGGGTAACAACAATAGACGCCGCCCTAGGGGCAGAGGGGGTCCGCAGAATCAGGGTAGCAGAGAGCCTCTTTCTGACAAACCCTTCCAGCATCCCTGAGATGTTGCCCGATTGTCCGCCTTCGGAGGCAGTCGGGGGAAAATTATCGCTGTACCCAATAGCCTGGCTTTCCCTTTCTCAAGACAAATGGGTACAGTCAGTTATATCCGAGGGTTACAAAATTCCCTTCATTCAAACCCCAATTCAACAAAAGGGAACCCTTCCAGACGTTCCACCCGGTCTAAGGGAACTAGCAGTACTAGAAATATCAAAACTGCTAGTAAAAAGAGCCATCCAGCCAGTCCCGGCAGACCAAATAGGATCCGGAATCTACTCAAGGTTCTTTTTAGTTCCAAAAAAGACAGGGGACTGGAGACCAATATTAGATCTGAGCAAACTCAACAAGACTTTGGCAATGGGCGATCTCCTCTCATCGGTTTCTGATAGCAATGCACATCCCCGGGAAATCCAACATCATAGCGGACAGATTGAGCAGAGCTATTCTCATGCCTCATGAGTGGTCTCTCAAACAGTCCGTGACGGAAGAGATTTTTCAGAAGTGGGGACTTCCTTGCTGCGACCTTTTCGCTACACCTCAAAACAGCAAATGCCCAGACTTCTTCTCTCTCTTCCCCCTTCCAGGCCATCCCCCCAGAGACGCTTTAACCCAAGATTGGCCCCGGGGACTTCTTTACGCCTTTCCTCCTTTTCCGCTGATACCTCAGCTAATTCAGAAAGCAACAGCCTTGAGAGCCAAGTTGATTCTCATTGCCCCTTATTGGCCTCGACAGATATGATTTCCGTTCCTACATCATTACCTCTTGGTACAGCCATGGCATCTGGACCCGGTTCCAGATCTTCTGACCCACCAGTCGGGTCAACTGCACCAATCCATACCCTCTCTCAACCTCACTGCTTGGTTGCTCCACTTCCATCCTTAGCCAGGCTTCCTATGATTTCTAATCCTGTACGGGATATCATAGTAGCTTCCCTAAAATCTTCTACCAGAAAGATCTACACTAGTAAATGGCGACATTTCTCTTTCTGGGCAAAAGCTAGGAACATAGACCCCTATACTGCTCCAATTCATTCGGTATTGGACTTCCTAGCTCACATTTTTAATTCAGGATCCTCTTCTTCCACAGTGAAAGTTCAACTGGCAGCCATTTCAAATTTTCACACAGGCTTTTTGGACCACAACATTATGTCACATAAACTTTGCAAGGCATTCCTTCGAGGTATCTTTTTATTGAAACCTCCAATTAGAGACCCCCCACCACAGTGGGATCTAAATTTAGTTTTAACATCCTTGATTCTTCCCCCGTTCGAACCTGCAGCTGCCTGTTCCTTGAAATTGCTTTCTTGGAAGACACTTTTTCTAGTTGCCATTACATCTGCTAGGAGAGTATCTGAGCTTCATGCTCTCTGTGTTCGTCCTCCCTATCTAATATTTCACAAAGATAGGGTATCCCTAAGAACTAATCCGTCTTTCTTACCAAAGGTGGCATCTCAGACTAACCTGAATCAGTCCATTGATCTTCCAGTATTTTTCCCGAATTATTCGGATAGAGCTGAACAAAAGTTACATTATCTCGATGTTCACCGTCAGCTGAGATATTATCTAGATAAGACAAAAATTTTTAGGAAATCTGATCAACTTTTTCTATCTTATGCAGAGAACAGGAAAGGCCTTCCAGTTTCTAAGGTAACTTTATCTAGGTGGCTGTCTTCCTTGATCACTTACATTTATCAGCTCAGGGGCAAAGAATTGGTTTCTATCCCAAAAGCCCATTCTACCAGAGCTCTAGCTACATCTACAGCTTTTCAAGCTAGACTTCCAATAGACACTATTTGTGCAGCAGCCACATGGGCCTCTCCTCATACCTTTGTCTCACATTACAAATTAGATTTGGTCTCCAGAGACCGAGCAAATTTTGGTTCCACCGTTCTCAAGAGTCTGTTCCAATGAGCCACCCAGGAAAGAGGTGCTAGGGACGTGGTCCCATCCAGCAAGAATGAAGGCGAGATTGACAACTTAACATTTAGAAGTTATGTACCTACCATAACGTTCCATGTTAGTTGTCTTCTCTCGCCTTCTTTCTTGTGTCCCGCCCTTCTTCCCCCTAGCCTGGTCAGACCGAGAAGATTATTCATCCTCTATTAAGAGGTTTTACCTTTTTCTACCTGTTCAACTCCTAGTTTCGCTAGGTTATGTGGATCCTTTCTACAGGTTTATGATGTTATTTAGTATTTTATTTCTTCCTCCTAAGTTGGAAGAAAATACTACTTTTTCTTTAGCTACCAAACGAGATCTGAGTAATCTCCGCCTTGCATCATGGGATATAGGGTTGCCTCGAGCTGGTAAAATTAGCTCTCGAGCTTAGCAAGTGCCGAGTCGGAGCCGAGGATCGGCTCCGAACCCATCCAGTAAGAAAGAAGGCGAGAGAAGACAACTAACATGGAATGTTATGGTAGGTACATAACTTCTAATTTTGGTACGTCTAAATGGATGCTTAATGGAAATGGGAATGACCTTGAATAAAGATGAAAGTAAGGGTTTGGATGGTGTGGTGAAAGCTGGGTTGTGTATTTTTCAGTGAACGTAGCATATTTGCTAGGAATGTAGTTATGATGCAATGGGAAGGTTTTATAAAAGAAATGTCTTCTGTGGAGGATGTGACGCTACCAGCCCAGCTATTTGAAATTTTGTAAATAATTATATGTCACTTGAAAATATTAATATGATTTACATAGAAATGTGGCACTGCCAGCAGCTATCTGGAATTTTGTAAATAATCATATGTCATTTGTGAATAGTAATATGACTTGTATGCTTGTCCTACAAATGTAAGAGAATTGTGTGTTATGTACTGAGCTTCAAGAATGTATCCACAGTGTACCATACTGGAAAAGAACAGAAATGTATATAAACTATATACCTGTGCAAGTGTGCGTTTTAATGGTAGAAGCTGGAACATAGAGTTGACTTGCAAAACTTCAAGAAAATAGGTTGAAAATTAAATTGTTTTACGATTATATTGTTTCAATTTTAGTGCAGCAAGCAGACACAGTGTCTGGGGCTGGAGGTTTTTCTATGGTCTTGAAGCAGAAATAGTTACTAGGTAAAAGTGTGTTTATTGCTCTGACTTCTTACCAGCTGCACACTTCTGAGAGATATGTATTTTTGACACAGAGGTGTTAAATTCTAAGTATCTGTTTAGCCTGGGAGCTGAGGTCAGGTGACAGAGTGATGTCATCTGAGCTAACCCAGCAGAAATGTTGATTATTAATTTAGGAATTCTCAGCGAAAGACTGGGCATTTTGTATCTTGTCGTGGACCTAGAAACATCCATTCAGCACTAAAGCATGTGCCTTGCTCTGTAAGTAAGTCTAGGGTACAGCAATTTCTTTTAGATATACTTAGGAATATAGTAAAAATTAGTTTAGATGTTTTATGTATTTATTTGACTGTCCTGCAACGTTTTAAAATATTTCCTGTGATTCTGAACTCTGCAGTTACTGTGTTGTTTGAATATTGTCTTTTTCTTTTATTTTTATTATTAAATATATTTAAACTTTTTAATTGTGGCTGGTTTGTTTAGAGATATTTAAGCTCTCAGAGTACTTGCATATGTATTTGGTGGCACTGTATAGTTCACTCAACAGCCTTGCTCTTGATCACACTTGCCATTTGGATAATAGTAACATTACACAGTAGAATTGGGCACCCTTTGTAAGGGCCTTAGAGTAGCTGATAAGCAGTGGTTGGGGGCAGTGATAACTACCTTATCGTCTGGGCAGAAGGGGGGATAGCTAGTAAACCTTGTGCCAACCTTTCCAAGGAGTGTCTGTGTGTTTGTATATAAATCAAATCTCGAAGTGTGTGTGTGTGTGTGTGTGTGTGTGTGTGTGTGTGTGCGCGTCAGCTACTTGAGCAGGGACACAAAGCACTGGTTGGACAGAGAGAGTGCTGGAGGTTTTGGCTTGACCACTCGGCTGAGGTCTTAACCCTAAAGTTGTGCCAGTGGGGAGTCTTGATGGTGATCTGGAGAAAGAGGCAGCAACCAGCCCCAGACCGACTATGATCTCTGTGTGCTTTCTTAAGGGAAATTGTACTTTACTGTGTGTGTACTTGTCATCCTCCCATTACGTGTACATCCCTCACTGTTGCCAGTGGTGAAGATTGAGGCATCTTGATTACTGGACCAGTGCAGGGGTGCCACAGAGGTGCCTAGATTAGCGTTCAGGAAAAGGCTTATCTGGTGAATTCTATGTTTATATGGGAAAATAGCTCGTATGTCAAATGTTTATATGATCCCAGAAAAATATGATAAGGAAATTATCCAATTGGTGTTTCCTTTCATATATAATTCAAGATTAAACCCTTTGAAAAGTAGTGTGTTGTGTATGATTTGAAGGTGAAGGGGATTAGGGTTAATAAATTCAGTTGTTTGCTCTGCTTCTTTATAAACTTAGAGTATCGAAATGGGTAAAAGAAGAGAATGAGAACTTACTAGTGAGAAAGTTTAAAAAAGTACAGAAAGTTCTGGGAGATGTGAACAAGAAAAAGAATATATAAATGAAGAAATTAAAGGTTTCAAAAAATACTAATATGGAAGATAAAGGGTGATATAGAGAAAAGATAGACAGATGTGATGTAATAATTTGATGGCACTATGTTATGTAAATACATGGGAAAAATTTACCAAAAGAAATTAAGGTATGGAAAAAGGGTTGTACCAAGATAGAGTTTCAGGATTTCATGTGGTGACTGTTAATAAACAAGTTGCCAGTAAGGGGTAATATGCCATATAAAAAGAAACTTGAAAGAGTGTGTTTATTTTGTTGGGGGGGGGGGGGGGACGACAACAGAGCATGTGTTATTTCTGAAATGTAAAAAAAAATGGTGAAACTTTGGAAAACGTTTTATGAAGAAAAACAACTTGAAAGTATTAATGGCACAAACAGTATAAATATGAATGATTATGTATGGATATT
Source organism: Protopterus annectens (assembly GCF_019279795.1). NCBI lineage: Eukaryota > Metazoa > Chordata > Ceratodontiformes > Protopteridae > Protopterus > Protopterus annectens. The sequence goes on from NC_056731.1 coordinate 845,410,962, forward strand.
TTAAAAACAAGAAGAAATATGTGAGAAGAATTTATTTTATGTAATATGGGTTATTTGAAATGAAAAATTGAATGAAATTTTGTTTAATGGTAAATAGATTTTGTCTGATATGTTGTAAAAAATTAGGTTCTGGTTGTGGAAGGAGTGGGTCAGTTATGGAAGAATAGCCATGACGATGTTATAAGATAAATAATAAATAGTAAAAACAGAAAATGTGCCTTTAAATATGTACATTTTGTAAGTATGTAAATTTTTTTATGTTGTGTTAAATAAAAGATCCCCTACTCTTTTCATTAGGTGCCGTGGAATCTTCTACATCCATCTGAGCTGTTAACCAACTTAGGCAGTTAGGGCCTCGATTTAACATCTTATCTGAAAGGCAGCACACTCAGGAGTGCCGCATCTCCTTTATACTGCACAGCAGTGTCAGTATTGGAAATTGAATCCAAGTGTCTGGTGTGGAAATAGAATCCACGACCTTCAGCACCAGAGAAGGGTGCGCTATATGTTCAGATACTGTAACTGCAATACTCTTTGTTCTTTCATTTGCTGTCTTGGTTCATCTCTACTTCTGGTTGGATTTCCATTCCCACTCCTTTAAAAATGCTTCTGATATCCTAACCATAGATGTCTTCTCTTCATCTATTAGAATTTCAGTATGTTGGGATCTGATGATGTTAACAGATATATGCGCATTCCCACAATTGCAGACCTATACATTGTAGTCGATTTTAAAGAGTCTTGTACCTTTTTAGAGAGTCTCGTACCTTTTTCAGAGTAAATGATAGATGATCTTGATATGCAGTGTTTCTTCTCTATCATTTGATAAGCATGGTTCATCTTTCTTGTCCAACTGATCCAGTGCTATTTGAGGCCAGTTAGTCACACCATAGCTGTAAATTAGAACAGGAAGAGCAAATTGATTTATAGCGTAGACTTTATTCCTAGGTATCAAGTAGTTTTTAATATTAACTTTATTCTTCTGAAGTTTTACATACTAAACTTTCTTATTTCTTAATGCTTTATTGCTGACCATTTATCCATTCCCATAAATTTATAAATTTCCTTCCTTCTCAAGTTTCTTTATATTGGATTCCATTTCTTTCACAGGTCGCACAATCTTGCACTTGGTATTGCAACTTTCTGTTTTATCCTAGTTGCACTAACCTGATTAAGAAATGTCAAATTGAATAAATAAATAAAATAAAATCTGTTATTTTTTACATTTATCAAGGCCAGATGCCATTCTTATATCATCTGAGAAAGTTTTAACCATTTGTAGTTTGTGTTTTCAGATCCTCTTTTAATGAACTGTATAGTTTTAAATCCTCCACAAAAAGTAGATGAGATGTTAAGGTGTATCCATAGCCTAGTATGTTAAGTAACCAGTTTAATGGCTTATGGGCAAGACAGAACAGCAGCATTGACAAAGAATCAATTTGGAATATCCCCTTTGAATTTTTATTCCTGGGATAGTGATTAGCCTTTTATCATGGCTCAGCTGCAAAGTGGTTTGCAACTGTTTCATGGCACTGTAGGATATATCTTATAAATCTATAAGCATTCCATGATCCATGAAGGTGGGATATAACGGAATGTTTTTGTTTTTTTATAAACTTTCTATGCCATATTTCGATTCATTGCTTTTTTTTTTACTCTGTGTATTGAAGCTTTGCTTAATAATAGATGATCCTTTATTCCATACGACTTTTATTTGCTTCCTCTTTTATTCTATTGCCATGATTAACTATTTTGAAGATCGCTATAAACTCAGTCTGCATCAGTTCCAGTATATAGCTTATATCATAGGAAGGCAAATTGTTGTTCTATAGCTCTTAGGATGGTTTGCATATCCACTCTGTTTTCTCCTCTTAACCACGTTGCTGTGTCTGGGATGTACATAAAATGTTTTACTCACGGCTAGATCTTTGTGTAAAGATGTTAAGACCTTCAGATAGACATTTGGTACTGCAGCTGGACCTGGGATTTTCCATTTAGGGGCTTTTCATAAATTTGGCTGTTTTCCAATAGCTGTTACTTCCTCCTATATCTTATCCTATATATTAGAGCTTCTTACTGTTTCTTTTAACATTGCTATCCATTTGGCGTCTTTTATGTTCAACAGGGTTTTTGTAAATTCTTCTTGGGTTCATAGGTAGGTGCTAGGCTATCTGCCTGAAGGCATTTATAAGCCTAGCCAGAATGTGTTGGCTTTCGCCTCCCCCTTAGATTAGTTCACTGTGCCTCTGCCCAGCAGAGCCACTGAAGTGATCCCGGGGTAAACTTCGTTTCCCCATCCACTCGTCAAGGTTTCTCTTGAAGAGTGCTAGTGAGGAGCTCTGCCTAATATAGATTGGAATCTTGTTCCAAAGCATGGGAAGTCTCTGGGACAGGAATCTATCCCTCCAGCACATCCTATTTTTTGTTGTGGTGAAGTTTAGATCCCTAGAGCATGTGGCTCGAGGGGATAAGGTTTTTTTTAGGTGGAGCATGTCCATCCAATTCTGGTTTGGACATGGCCTTGTATGTCAGGCAGAGATCACCTCTGAGTAGGCGGTATACAGCCGAGTACAGCTGGAGTTTCTTCAGTCGAGCTGCGTAGGGCATCTGTTTGAGGCCAGTGATCCTCTTGGTGAGGTACTCCTGTGGTCTTTCTAGCTGTTGCAGGTGTCTTGTAAGGTACATCCCAAATGGGGCATTGCACTCTATGATGGGTCTGATGACTAGAGGGGCACAGTGACCTCTTTTGATCTGGAAGCAAACCCTTTTGTGATTAGGTGGGCCACATAGAAGGATTTTCTAACCACTGTGGCAATGTGATTACCAAAGGAGAGATTACTATCTACTTGGGTCCCCAGATCCCTCATTACATTTTCCATATTTAGGGGACTACCACCTATGTGGTAGTTTGTAGGTACTTTATTTCCAAAAGGAATAACTATGCACTTTTTGGCATTTAGCTTGAGGCCATGATTTTGACACCAGGTATCCGTCTCAGTGAGACCCTTTTGGAGGATGTCTGTGTCAGCCAGTGAGTCCATTATCACCCCTAGTTTGCAGTTGTCTGCGAACTTGGTCAGCTGTAGTCCTCCTGTGCTTGTCTGTACCTCTGAGAAGTATATGCCGAACAGGAGGGGTCCCAGGACTGAGCCCTGGGGAACACCACTTGTAACCGGTTTAGAGTCAGACCTAATTCCCTCAACTCTCACCATGTGGGTTCTGTCCGTGAGCCAATTGGCAACCCATCTTGTGACATGGGGGTTTATGTTCAGGCTGGTGAGCTTGTCTATAATACCAGAATGGGGAATGGTGTTGAAGGCCTTTGCGAGGTCTAGGTAGGCTGTGTGTACCACCTTTCCCTCATCTATAGCCTTGGTAACTGTCTCAAAGAAGTCCATCAGGTTTAGGAGGCATGATCTGCCCTTATCAAAGCCGAACTGGGTAAGGTCCAGTGTTTGGAGGTTCCCAATGTCTCTATTAATGAGTTCCATGATGATGCGCTCCATAGACTTGCAGACCAAGCTAGTCAGGCTTATAGGGTGATAGTTCCCAGGGTCTGTTGTGGCTCCACCTTTGTGGAGCGGAATAACCGTTGCTGTGCACCACTCTATGGGTGCGTAGCCTGTGGATAGGCTGAGTTTGAACAGTGTGTTTAGGTGAGGGGTTAGTTCGTCTTTGAGCTCGTGTAGGATGCAGCCTGGGACACCGTCCTGTCCCCCATTGATGTTGTGTTTTTGGCTTTGGATAGGGCTATTTTAACCGGAGTGTCTGTGATTTCAGGGGCTCTACATTCTTCTGGTATGGTTATGGGCCCTTTTGGGGTGAGAGGGGGGTGAAGTTTGCATTGAACCTGTCGTCCAAGATGTTGGCAATATTGGTTGGGTCAGTGTATTTTGTGCCATTCTGCACTACTTCCGAGCAGATCTGAGCATTGTCACTTAGATTCTTGACATAGCTAAATAATGCCTTGTGGTTATCTTTGGAGTCCTTGGCAAGTTTTCTTTCAAAGCTTGCCTTGGATGATTTTATGAGGGATCATAGTTTCTTGCTGATACTGATCAGGGATGTCTGCCCTTCTTGGGATTTTACTCTCTTCTGTACTAGTTTCCTCCAAAGTGATTTATTTATGGTCAGATCTAACCAGCAAGGGGTTGACCTCCGGTGTGGAACACCGGTCACCCATGTTGGTGATGACCAGGTCCAATATGTTGTCACCTCTGGTGGGAGTGTTGACCAGTTTTTCCAGGGCGTTTGAGTTTATAAATTCTAGGAAATGTTGGGCAAGGGAGTTAGTACTTGAGTAGTTCTCCCAGTTAATGTTTGGGTAGTTGAAATCACCCAATATTAGGGTATTTGGTAGGACCTTTGTTACCCAGTGTTTCCAGAAATGTGAAATGGGGGTCCTGGGACATGGTGGGTAATCTGTAGCAAGCTATCATTTGAATTGCAGTTTTGCCTGTTGTTAGTTGCACGTGGATAATGTCTGAAGCATCATGCTGTGCCAGTAACCTGGAGTTTGGATATCATTGATGAATATGGATACTTCCCCGCCTTTTGTATTTCTTTCCGGGTTCTGTGGCCAAAATGTATGGTATGAGTTGTAGCCTGGTAGTGCTGGGGTGCTCTCTGGAGCCTTAAACCAGGTTTCTATTACTGCACATATATTGATTTTTCTCCATACTGAGGAGTGCCTTGAGTGCGTGCATTTTGAGGTTTAGACTTCTGGCATTGAGTAATATTGCCCTCAGATTTTTGTTACTTGTGCTATTTACGGTGGTGGGTTTGTCTTTTGAGCCTTGCCTAAAAAAGTCACTATGGGGATGGCAAGAGCCTTGGCCATTATTCGAAAGCCTAAGGGTGACAGGTGCAAGCTGTCTCTAGCGAAGCAGCGTGGCTTGTCGAGCATGTCATCCCATGCAGACAGACACTGGATCCCCTTTGAATGACACCAGAAATGTAGCCAATTGCTGAAATTGATAATTTTTTCTTTATACTGTGGTATCATTCTTGTGAGGGCAGGATGCTGGTCAGGGTCATACCAGCCTGGGCTACGTGATAAGAGAGCTCTTCCATGTCTCTCTTCATGTAGTCCAGGGAGGTATGGCTCAGGTCATTCACACCAACATGGACAATGAGAGAGTCATATTTGTACTTGTTCTGGAATGACCTGAGTGCTTGTGTTATGTGGCGGATCCTGGCACCCGACAGGCAGCTAACAGTAACCTTCTCCTTATTCAGCCTAGTGAGTGGGACGTCAGTGTGCCTGACTATACAGTCACCTATTACTAGTATGTTGGGTATGTTATTTTGCCTTGAGGGCTGTGATTGCGTGGCACACTGGTTTTGTGAAGTATGTGTTTCATGGTTTGTGTTGGGGTGTGGAGGTTGCTTGGATGTCTGCTTTTGCAGATTTTTATTTAGAGCCTTCGAGTATGTTTTCGTGTATTTACGTGTGTTTTTTGCCGGTGCTGGTTTAATGGGTCTATGTGAGACTGGTGGTGTGATGCCAGTATTTCCCTTCTCCTCTTGACTGTCTGATCCAGTCTTGGGTTGAGAGAGCTTAGCCTCCAATTTGGCTGTATAATTGCATCTCTCGCATGTATTAGTGTTTGGTGGTAGGAGGAGAGAGTTGTCTGTGTACATGAGGCAGTTGTAACATTGCCTTAAAATGCGCAGATTCACCAGTTGGACTGGAGAGTACACCTGAAACTTCCCATTACTGTACCTATCCAGGCATGTCCAAACTGTTTTACTGAATGGCTGGTAGGGTCGAATAGAGAGCCTTGTCCTTATGTAGTGCAAGGGTTTATACGTGCTTGCTATGAGTTTTGAGCAAGTGCCAGGCTGAGAAATGACTGGCTTGAGTGCTTAAGTTGAAAGTTTGTCTAGTTCCAAGGGAAAAATTGAAGAGGACACTTTGTGGAGCCGGGAATAGTTATACCCTAGCTAACCGGTCTTGCCCGGTGCGCAAAACCAGGCAAATGCATTTTTTAATAGCAGGGAAATGAAAGCAATAGAAATTAGCCCAAAATGGCCAATAAACTACTACTTTGTGGGCTGAAACCACTACTCCTCCTCCTCCTCTAAAATTTGTTTACTTTTTCTGATGATATTTTGTTGCTTTTGCTTTGTTTCCCAGTTATATGTAAAACCTTTTTGGGTCCTCAAAGAGCTGCTTATTTTGTATGTTTCCTTTATATTTTTTCTGCATACCTTCTAAATTATTCTGCTTATGCTAGTAATTGTAGTTTGTTACTGGAAATAAAGAGAAACCATGTTCTGTTTTTTATCCCATGCTACTTTTACCATATCTGTCCTACGAGTTTTTGATCAGTTCCCTTTTCTGTATTCTTCTAACAGTGATGCTTCTTGTTGTAATTGTTTTAGTTTTCTCTGTTTAGTGCTTCCATGGTGGTATTTTACTTGTTCCCTTCCTTTCCTGTTTTATTCTGTTTTTGTGGTAACACATTATCTGTTATCATTTTAGCTGCACAGTAATATATCATATTTATTTTTGTTGCATCACATGAATTTCCCTTAACAGTCCCAATTAATGCTGTCATCTGTTTTACCATTTTTTTTAACATTTTGTATTTTATTTACTTTCAGTAGTTTTTTCTTTCATCTGTCTTAATATGTCTGTCCATCTGTATTAAGTCAAGTAGGACTTCCCTTAGATAATTTTTTATGGACTGAGAACATCCTGTTTGATGTGTTTCTTGCCGTTTCTCTAGTTTTGAATTCTTACTGGACTTTCATGCGCATCTCCTACAGAAGGTTCCAGAATATTGTCCAATGGCCTATCTTCTTCAGATGCACCTTATTCTTTCTCCACTGTAGGAAATCATTGTCCCAGCGTATTTGCCTTTGTCAGGATCTACGCCAAATTCTTCACTTCACAGATCACTTTAGTGTCTGTTTGCTTAATTTCAGTCTTACTTTCAGTTATACTTCCCTTTCCCTTTTGTGATCTTATTTTTTATTGTGAAATTGAGTATAATTGTGTCCTTGCCTGCGTTTCTATTTACATATCTTTCAAGCTGCATTTTTTATATATTAATTTGGCTTTCTTTCTTTTCTGCACAAGTATTGCATCATATTAGATCTCATTCTTTCCCATGTCCATGCTTCACTGTGTTTTGCACATTATCCTGCATCAGTTTAATTTCTCCCACTGCATAGAAAGAAAGAGAGGGAGAGAGAAAACAAATGTGTTAGGGTAGTCTAAGGTACTGACAGTTACCTCAAAGAAAAGCAGTACTGGACAAAGTTTTATTATGCTGTTAACTGAACATTAAGGCCTTACTTATTGTTAAGGTTATGGTTACTTTTGCTGTCCAGAATGCTACCTTATTATGTGAAAATAACTGTTCTCTTTATAAATTAAACAAAAAAACTTCAGTAATCCTGACAGTTAATGTTAATGTTCTGAGATAATCAGCAGTTTGGCTTCAGGAAAAATTCATCATAAAATCATGCATTACCAGAAAAAGAAATGTTTGTTGCTCTTCACTACAGGTTTGTGTCCACTGTTAGTTTCTCAGAGGGAAAAAGATCACGTACACAGTGTCCCGTCTCTTGAGCTATATGAGACATCCAAGCTGCACATTTGTTCCATGCTGGCGTTTCTTTTTTTAGGCAGTTTGCTAAATGATGTACTTCACTTTCTCGGCACATTTGGCTATGACGGCACTGTATCCAGTAGTGTAGCTGTCTCTTCTCGATCTTGTACCCCTTGAGGAGCAAAAAATAGGTCCCCAGTCTTGTACTTGGTGCTGCTGAAATACAGGAGCCAATCAGGTCCCATTTCTGCATCCCACCCCCCACCCCCTTTTCACAGCAACCGAGATTAAAAAAAGTCTTCTCTTTCCTTAAATTGTAGCATACTGCTTGCTATGCTTTGTAACAAGCATTTGCTGCAGTTTATGCACCTGGAACACAGAGCACTAAAGCACTTAAGTTACTAGTAAAAAAAACTTTGGTTAAAACTGTAGCAAACTACTTGCTACGTTTGTAACAAGCATCTATTACAGTTTATGCCACAGAACACTACAGTGCTTGGATTTGCCTCAAAAAAAGGTTATTTTTTCTTTGTCAAAAGCAATTTGCTGTAGTTTAACTGTAGCAAGCAGTTGTTATGGTTAGATCACACTGAGAGCTACAGCATTCAGCTTTGACAGCAGCTGAAATACTGGCGTTTAAAAGCTGGAATGCGCTATTACTAAAGATCAGTTGGGGAAGCCCGAATGTGCCCTTAACACTGTACACCATGGGCAGCCACCCCTTTGCCCCACCCTTGTACTGATTTTATCTAACATCAGTAACTTAACTACTGACTAGCTTGTGTCAGCTTGAAAACTTGAGTAATTGCAAAACCTATGTTGGTCAAACAAAAAGATATAATTACATCATGTCTGTGTTCCATTGCCTTTGTGTGTAGTTTTAAGGAGGAAATGAATGTGTAAGAAGATTTGCAGAGTACAATAAAAAGAAAAAAATGTACAGTAGCAGTAGTGATATGGGAGGATGGTGCCAGAAAGCGTCTTCCTTGTAGTGTACCAAGTGTTTGGCTAGAGTTTTGTGATAAGATTTGAAAAGTAATGATCAAATTTTAGCTCACACTCTGCCCATTAGTTTTGTGCCTTCTGCTTCAGTCGAGCATTATCAAGAGGTTAGGAAAGATGTTGAATCACTGTTTGGTTTAGGAGATGAAGCTCCTAATGGAGCTGATCCAGCTTGGGAGTAAACATTTTGTATCATTTACTAGAGTTAATGTGAAAACATGTGTTACTGAGCAAAGACTTCTAACACTGAATGCTGTTTTGAAGTTTTGAGCTGATAGCTGAGAGGTGGGACTGGTCAAGAGGATGGTAGAGTGATCAGCATAGTGTGTATGAACTTTGATCACCACAGTGGGTGTTTTATAGGCAGAAGGTCACTTTTTGTTTAGCTGTAGCAGATTTCGAAGTTTTGCATTGTTTTGGGAAGAACTTCTCCAAGAATCACTTTTGCTGTTAATCAACAAATTTTGTAAAAAGGATTTGAATGAGAGCAGACCAGTGTGTCATAGGTCAGCTATGAAGACTGGAAATTTGTCCTGTTCCATCTTACAGATTGCTCCTTGTATGAAAGGTAGCTAGTGAAACATTTAAAAGCACTGGAGGCAGTTTCGTCTGAAGAAAGGATACTGGGGTGTTTAATATGCCACACACGTTGTCCAAAGAATCTGATCGGTCCAGGAGGAGTACATCAGTATTTTAACTACTGTTAAGTTTGTTATGGATATAATCTTTTGCAAATAGAAGAGTGGTGTCATAACCATGCTTTGGTCTGAAGCCATGTTGAGAGTTTGGCAACCAGATATTGAAAGAGTTGATTATTGCAGTTTTCCTGTATTATAGGAAGTGCTTGTTGTGTGGTGGAATGACACTTATTGAGGGCTACAGCTGATCCACCCTTATAGAGGGGTACAACCCAGGGCCTTTTGTGAAGTTGAAAGGAGTTTATGTTTTAAGAACCTTTCTGATAATATTCTTGGATCTGACCCCTACTGCATGTCATTTTGAGGGCGTAGAGTTGAGTGAGTTGGGATTCTAGACTGAACCCTTTAGAAAGAAGTGAATTATGTTTAACAAGGGTGCAAGGTGTGTTAAGTATGGATGACTCTGCTGAACTTATCAAAGTATGTATATATTATAAGTGCAATATGTGGTGGAATCAATATGGATGACTGAACTGACACGTCTATGAAACGTCACATCTCCTTTAACTGAAATGTTGAACATCACAACTGAAAGATGTAACCCACACCCTAGCATAATACTAATTGTACAACATAAGCATGCAAAGCTCTACAGCAGTTACTTTTGCAGCTCCACCCTTGCATATAAAACAGTCTCAGCATTTCCTTCTTCTCTGAGTTGCATTACCTTATAACAAAGGGTCATTCAGTGACAGCATAAACTCTGGTGTACTAAGATATCACTAACATGTAAAACAGTATAGATGGTCTGTAATCTAGGAAATGAACACACCACTGATGGTGGAGTTCCATATGTAAAAAGGTGTGTGATTGATTTGGAATAATTGGGAGGAAATGTGTAGACAGAGAGAATCACGATAATATAGTTTTAAAAATCTTCTTTAGGATGTCTAAAAAATGGAAATTGTAATCTATAGACGTTAAAGGAAATGGTCAACCCTGTCAACTGTCCAGATTTTTGCTTCATAGTTTTGGTATGTTCCTCATAAAATTTGCATTCTAGCAAATCATTGGGGATTGATCTCACTAAGTATTGGCAGATATTGGAGTTTCATACTTCATATCATTTAAAAATGCATGCTAATACAAACCTGTTGGTTTAACAACTTTCCAAGGTTATGAGTAGTGATTGAAATCTGTTCCTGATCGTGGACCTTTGTCTCCCCCTACCATTGTTAGTTTTGGCTTTGTCCAGATTTTTTGTCCCAAGCAGTTGAGATTTATGAGTAGAGTGTACTAGTCTGAGATCATGAGGAGAGAATTTAATGGAATAATATAAATAATGGCATGACACCAGAAAGTAAAGGTATCTGTGTTTGAACATTGTTAGAGTACTAGAAACAGTGTCACAGTTAACATTAGTGAAAAAGAGTGGCTTAGAAGAAGAATCATAAATATAAATATGTACAAGACTGTATTTACAAAGTGAGTGTGAAATTATTTTAGAGGCAGAGATTCATTTGTTTAGTTTTAGTAGGGTAAAAATCTTTGAAAATTGTTAGAAGAAAGGCAGATGTATAATCAGCAAGAATCGTCTGTGTAGTGTTGTATGGAGGTAGTCTTAGCTGGAGAGTGGCACATACAGGTAAGTATGTTCTTTGGCGTATAAGAGAATTTTAGCATGTGGAGAAGGAAGTGCAAGAAGCTATGAAATGGATATAAAACTGAGAATATCAGTTATGAATGAAGTAGAGAAGTAAGCATGTCACTTCCACAGTGCCACATTTTCAAGGAAAGGACAAATAACTCAGTAAAGGTGCAGCTTGATTTGCACAGCTGTGATCTTCAGTAAAACCAATATATGTAACAGCTTTCCAAGTGCTGAAGCTTTGACTGGTTTGAGCCACCCAGCATACTGTTTGCAGGCTAGGTATTGTCACCTTGTAGACATCCTTTTGATGCTGTTATTTGGTCTCCTAAAGCCACTGCTGAGAAATGTAGGTTGGAAATATAAAGTAGACTGGTGTTGGTCCAGTTAGACCCTTTATTTCAGAAATCTTTGCTGGTGTTTGATGGATCTTAAAAAAACTCCTATGAAAGTTTGAAAATTCTTAGACTGTTGTTCACTTCCCTACACGTGTTAGGCATATCTCGAGTGAATCTGAGACTAATCTAATCAAAATTGGAAAGAAATCCATAAATAATTAAGGACAGTCAAGGACACTTTAAAAATAGTAGTAGTTTTAACTTGAGCTGGTGACAGTATAAGAGAATGTGAATTAATGTTTTCTGAAGTAAAAGAAGTCTATACCTCTAATTATTGTCATTATTTACTTATGTGCAATTCATCACCTTTTCTCCAAAGGTCACCAGTTTTATAAGGGATTAAGAGGGACAGAGATAAAATTTGAGTCAAAATCAGGGACATCGCTGAAAATCAGGGATTTTTGAGCGGTAGATGAGAAGTAATATGTAGTCATCTTTAAGGAAAGGGACAGTTTTTAAAAAAAAAAACATTTTTGTACTTTTAGTAGTTGCTCAAAAACTCTCATAATGAATCATTGAAACCTGGAGATCTTACTAGATCAGATATCAAATGTATCCCCAAGGGGGACTGGAAGCTATTTTGAGGTTTAGGGCAGTTTAGACCAAGTTTTACACTGTAGTCTTCACTTTTTCGTATGTGCTTTTTCTTCCATCAAACTGTTGTCGTGACCACTCATTCATTTTCCAAGGAGAGTAGAGGGCTGGTGCCCACTCATTCCCTTCTGAGGCAAGAGCCACCAGAGCCCACTCATTCCTGCATTGAGTGAAAGTGGTTCTCTTGTCAAACAAGCAGCCATAAATGGATTTTATATGTAGTTCCCTACCTAGACCACCTTGGTGGTGATGTAAGCACCCACGCAACTGTGGGAGCTTGCTGTCCTCTCTTACAACAGTGTGCTCAATACCATATGCACCCTGGCAGAACTGTCAACAGCATGGGTAATTATGCCCTCATCCCTCACAACATTGGTGGCAGTGCTTTGCTGAGTACTGGACATTACCTACTCCTGAAATGTCATTGCACAATGACAAGGGAACCAACAGATCTCTTCCTCCCTGAGTGGGTGCATATGCACAAAGCTATGCCCCTCCCTCACCTGACTCCTCCATTGGGTCATCTGGGTTACATACTGCACCACAGAGCCAGGTTGTTTTTCTCAATTTTGTTTAGAGGCGATGAATGTCAAGAGCATTACATTTTGGTCTGAGCAGGCTGTTTAGTTTTTGCCAGGGGGCTCAAGTTGCTGTTATGTTAGATAAACTAGTTATACTGCAAAAATTGCCTACATATATATATTTGACATGTACATGTGTATTTCACAATAAATTGGTCTCCTAATCAGGAATGATTCCATACTTAAGTCTGGTTACTTTTGCAAGAGAACTTATCAGTAAACTTGAGAAAATGGCCTTAAGACTGATGGGGAGAGGATTACATATGAAAGAGGTAAAACTTGTGTTAGTGTATTATGTATTTATTTATTTATTTTTTACGTATTAGAAAGTTGCTGCTAGCAAGTTAGGTTTTGAAAGAGCAGGTACATCAGCTTCAATTTTGTTGGTGGGTACAGGTTCTAGTGGGTTTTAGTGAAATAATATGGAACTGTTACAAGTCAAAGTGCAAGAGGCTGTGAGACAATTGTATATTATAGAAAGTCTATTTTTTAATAATTTGAGAGCAAGTGGGAATGAAAGACGTTTATGGTATACGAGAAGGACTTTCTGAGGAAAGTAAAGAAAAGGGCTTTGATAAGCACAATGTTATGAGATGGAGAATGTGCAAGCTTTGTAGGGAAAGCAAAGGGAAAGTGAGAGGATACTGGATAAATAATTATGAAACATTTCTAATGTAATACGGTATACTTTACATAATTAAGGAGAAGAACTTTTGTAATGTTGTTGTCTTTCGGCTTTTCCCGGTTAGGGATCGCCACAGCGGAACTCCGGTCTGCTAATGATTGGCAGTAGATTTTGACGAGATTTTCCTCCTGTTTACCTGCATTTTGTACAGTTTACCTGCACTAACAGTTGTTGCAAAAATCATGCCTCAAACTGGGCATCTCCTGTTAATATTCATTTCTGATTCAGTATATAACTGTCTCATTATCATTTTACGGATTGTAAGTTGACTCTTCTTAGACATGTATTTGCGCATCTTCTCTTAGTCCAGCTTATATTTATTTACATTCTACACATAACCAAATAACCACATAACCAAATGTCATTGCTCTTCTTGCATATCTTTGTAGTGACTTTAGGTGAGAGCTGGAATGCTGTTATCTTTAAACTACAATGCTAAAACACTTCCATTTCTCTGATTTAAAAACATAGACTTGTCTGTGTTTAGCTTTATGGTGAGAATGAAATCTTTACTTTTTCTGTTTTGTGGTAAAAGGTAGACATGGATATTCTCTTTTAATGTTTGTTACTATTGTTAATGTCATTTTGACTAATTTGCACCCTTACTTAAAAACATCAGTGAAAACTTTACTATTACTTTTCCATTTTCCATCATATACTACTTTACTGCACTAATGAAAAGTTTTCCTGATCCTCCTTTAGTGTATATAGAGTGTACTCTTAGTAATTACCGCTTCATTCCTGGGCCCCCTCTACCACTCAAGTTACCAGAAAATAAATAATCCCAGTGTTGCTTTCAAGAAAAGTGAAAATGTAAAAGTCAAAATATTCAGCTATCATTTTTGTAAGTATCACTTCTCCCATTTTATCCCATCCTGGGATTCTGACCTTACCTTGACTGGGAGGTGTTTATTCTTGTGCTCCTTAGAGATATGTTGAATGGAGGTAGTACTTATGTTTCTGTCAGGACCACCTTTGACCTGTTGCTTTGAGAGGAGGGACCAAACTTATAGCAGTCCAGAATGGCCTGTCTGTCATGAGAGTTTAATCAAACTCTAACGTTTCCTGACCAGCATCCTTCTCTGGAGCCAGGCCTTGGGGTAGTGGTGATGTTTCGTGGCAAGCATTTGGTGGCCAGATGACTGATGTAATTAGTTGTGCTTTTTCCAGATAAGTTTACTATTGTCCCTTTGTGAGGTCATCATCCTCAAGGTGAAAGGCAGAGGGGGTCATATATGGTGACATTCATGTGATGTGGGCATACTTGGGATGGATCAAAAACTAGATTCTGGCAATGGAAATTGGCCATCTGGACAGGTCACATTCCTGCTAGGCAGGAATTGGGACTCATTTGATAAGTATCAGCTCAGTTTAGTCAGTCTTGTGTCTATACACAGCATTGATTTTGGAATAATTTCATTTTTTTGTGTGTGATTTAGGGAGGTCTAGATCCTCCTTCCCCAATGGATTGACTCTCAGGAAAGGCCCTGGACAGGAGTGGGGATACTTGCAAGCCCCAGGGTGGATACTGTTCAGTTGAGTTTGCACCATTTAACAAGAAGGTTGTTTCACTGTGACTCAGCTGCATAAAGGGAATGTGGATTATTTATACTTGTGCACTTGTTTGGAGTGTTCAGCCTTCATAGTGACTGGGTCAAGTGCTTGATAGAATGTTGCAAAATTTCAGAATGTATAAGCAGTTATGTGGATACACTGGAGATACCTGGAGCGGTGTGATTGGGTGGTCTGGCTTGCTTGATCTGAATCTGAGTGGTGAATGTTTTTGGACTTGCCTATATCAAATACCATGTTTGAGCACAAGGGATGCTCATAGGCATACTTACTACAAGAACAACTTGGGCCAAAGGTTAGTGACTGACATTGCATTTGTCTCTTCAGACCTACAGGTGTACATTTTGGACAGCTGGGTCAAGGTAAATGCTGAACTGTCAGTACCATTTTATTATGAATTGAATGAAGTGGTAGGTTGAAAGCCAGAGAGTTCTGAGGAATTCAAATGTATATTGAGGGTATCCTCAGAGCACCTGTGTAATGCTTTTGTCTGTAGTAAGTTCAACATCTATAGCTAGAAGCACTTGTGCTTGGAGAAGTCAATGTGGAGTCTGAAAACACTCCTTTTGAATACCTCCATTGCTGCAACAGCAACAAGGTTCTGTTATCAGAGTGGTTGGAACTTGCATGGCAGTAACCCTAGAACTTTGCTGGTGGACACACGAAGCTCACAAGGGAAACTGTCCTTTCAAGCCAGCAGTGTGTGAGTGTGTGAATGTGTGAGTGTGTGAGTGAGTGTTCATTGGATTTGACTGATAGGTACTGGCCAGCCAAGAAAACAGCAGCTGCAAAGGCCTGGATGTGGGAGGAGATAGGCAAGGTCATTGGGAATCATATTTGGATGATCTTAAGCGTTTCTTACAAACTGTTGGTGACTCAGGAGAGAGAGGGATGCTGCCCCTGCTGTTTTCAGCAAGGTGTGCAAAACACTAACCTTGACTTGGGGACATTGTGGAGAGGTGGAAGAAGCAGTGTGAGAATCTCCTGCATTTAGTGCATACACCTTCCTTGGAGGAGGTATTTCCAGAAACTGATGGTGGAATAAAATCCATTTTGATAGATGAAATTGCTTTAGCAAATAAACGTTTCAGTTGCCAGCTTCATTGGCATCGAACAGCAAAGCTTTGACTATGACCTAGGTGATCTGAGTTTGATAAGTGGTTCAGGCACCTGTTGAAGGAGAGAAATGAATAATGAGACTTCGCCTGCTTGACTTCTCAAAGGGAGAGTGAAGTGCTTGGGCAGGTCAGTGCTTTGTAACCCTGGTGGGCAAAAAGACTTAAAAGAGCTGCTGGACTGTTTGAGTATGTGGCTCTGGGAGGTATACTGACCTGTAGTCCTGGGCATGGATACCACCCACACAAATCATTATCCACCTAGCCTCCTAATGGAATATTGGTTTCTCAGTCTCCATTTCCAGTAGGAGACCGGTCATCACTGAAGTTGGTCCCATGACCCCATACCAGAAAGGTTAAACAGGTGGGTTAACTTGGACAGTAATGTCCACATATAAGGAGGAGTAAGGCTAATGGGAAACCATTCTGCAGAGGAGCATTCCTCAAGCACAGTGGAGGTAACCCATATATAAGAAGAAAAAAAAACAGTAAACCTTTTGGCTGTGGTGAGACTGCTTGACTAGATGATACTTTGCTAGAAATGCTGAAAGCAGCAGAGATGGTGTTTAATTCATATTTCAACACTTTTTTGTTGTTGTGTGGAAGCTTCAGATTTCAACACTTTTTTGTTGTTGTGTGGAAGCTTCAGACCGTGTCTGTGGACTGACAAACTGGGTAGTGATCCATATTTTTAAAAAGGAGTCAGAAGACTGTGCTGCAATGATGGTTGTATCCCAGTCTGTATTCTGTATTGGAAAGCATATGCCAGGTTGTTGGGAAGAAGTCTTCAAGCAGTAGTTTCTTTTTGGGTGCAATGTATAATTCTCATGGCTCTGCTACCCAGTGCCCAACATCCACTCTGGATTTACCAGCAACATCTTACCTCCCAGACATGCTCAACTTACTGCAGGGGCCTGTGGTGGAACCCATTGATATCCTGGGAGATCTTGACCATCTGTTCATGAGGGGTAATCATTTATGCCCTACTCACTGTTTCACCCTTTCTCTTACAGTTCCATGGAGACATTCTAGCGCTGGGTGCTCAGTGGGAGAGTGTGTCGTATCATCCTGCCCCACCTTTGCTTTAGCTCAGCCAAGCAAACAACCCTACCTGTCCAGAGCTGTGCTTCCGTATGAAATATCCTCAGCCTCTGCCATGGTCATGTCTAGGAATGCCCACATAACCGCCCCACCCTCCCCTGGGAAGGGTCCGCCCATCCCTCCTCTTCCACATAGGGGACATTGTTGGGTGCTTAATCCAGCTATGGACTTGTAATATAAATAAAATAATAAAAGTATCCTTAATTTCTTCTTGGCATTAGGAGTACTGTGTCTTCCCTTGTCAGCTTCTGAGCGTGAACACTGGAAGCTGATGAGTTCATTTGGGCTCTGCTTCAAAAAATGAGAGTTATCAAGCCTGTAATGAAGAATGCAGTCAGTTTTCCTGACACTTGCCCATGTCTAATTGTTAGGCTGCAAACCTTTCAACCCCCAAAAGGATAGTTTGTATCAATAGATGCAGTATAATATTTTTTTCTAAGAGCCACAAACTGCCTTTCTTGAGACTGCCACTGAAAAGTGGTATAATGTGTTTTTCATTAACTGGACTCATTACCTTTTTGGAAAGATACAGAACTGTTATTTTGTCACAGACCAAACATGCTTAATCTTGAGTAAAAATAGTGCAGACTTGCAAAGTTGTTTACACTTACCTGATGTGCTGAGTGAGGCCAGTTTTTGTCATTTTCAGCCAAGATTGCAGTATGTACCTCACTCCAGATTGCCACACACCATATTTTTCCAAATGTAGCCAAAGTTTATCTGCTTTACTTCTTGTATATTATCAAGATATTTATTGTTAGCAGTATTAAACTGCATTACTGTTGCACAAAGTATTCATTGTAGCATTGTTAGCTGCTCTACAACCAGGACTGAAGTCAGGGTTAGAGAAAGCATAACAAGCTTGTTTGCTCCCCATCCACTCCCTTTTCCTGACTTGCTACTTGCTTTAATTATGAATACTAATGGAGTTATATGGTAGAATTACATATTTGTAACTGAAACATTTTTGTGTCCTGTACTGTTCTAGGATTTTGAACTATGGGATGATGTTGGCTTGAATATACCAAAACCTCCAGACTTACTACAGCTTTATCGTGAATCAGGAAATCAGCAGTCTCCTTCCAAGGATGTCACTGATGCAGCTGTTGCAGTAGAACCAGAAGACCTAGAGACGTCTCCTTTAAAAGTGCACCCTCCTCCAGATATGCAGACACATGTATTAGAGGTAAAGGATATTGTAATATGCATTGAAGAAACTGAGAGATGATCAGGATTTTATTTTTTGTAATTGTACAGAAAACTATTCTTACATTGCAAGTGGTAATAAGCACATAATACTGGTCATGTACATAACCTTCTGTTCTTTCAGATTCTAACATTTCTAAGGTACCTGTGTTCCCTTGTCATGTGTACTTAATTATTCAAGCAGTGGCCATAATTTACAGAGTAAGGGGAAAAAAAGAACAAAATGAAGTTAATTTAAAAACCTCAATGGAAATGTGAAGCTGCACTTGCAAATTGAAACTAGATTTTATGCATGTCATACTTTTCATAACTTACAGCAGTATAGCCTTAATTTTGCATATCCTTAATTTCTTAAGGGGTCCAACCCCCTCATCAGATATTGGTATACTTGCAGCTCCATTCCACCAGTCTTCTACCAGTGTTTCCCAGTTTCAAGGATGTACAGGTTTGAGCAGTATTTCGTTATCCATCAAAACTACTTAATACCCTGTACATAAGCTCCACGACGCATGCAGTAAGTATGTAGCACTATAGTATATACAGCTAGATGGGTAGGGGTTATAATCCCAGAATCAGCAACTCAATGTGTGTGCGCATGTGTGTGTAAGTATATCCACTTGCAGCAGTTTAGTGTGACCCTTCAACAGTTTTTAGTTGGTGGTAGTGGGTTTGTTGACAGATTACCCTCACACACGCTCGTGGTACAGGAAGGTTTGCCTCCTTGCAAAATCTCTTCAAGATTATGTTTTTCTATATTCTTCAGTAAATGGTATGAGCAACAGTGCATAACAATTGTGACTCAATGTATGTATATAACTTCACTGTGTGTTAAACAACATGTATTTCATTCACATGCAGCAACTAGAACTTCCACAAAGGTTCCTTACAAAAAAGAATACAGGGAGTAAATACAGTGTCCTATGCTGATCTCTTCAAAGCCCTGTCTCTCTACTCTGTATCATACAGACTTCTAAAAGGTGATCTTTGCCTGGCATACAAGGGACCCCTGGACCTTGCTCTGATGAACTTTTTGCACATCTGTAAAACAAACCGCATCAGAACCAAAACACCTAAATTTTGCTTGCGATTTAAATAGGACATGTTTGAGACACAGATATGTTTCTCAGAGAGTTGCAATTCTCTGTAACAGGTTTCCATCCACGTGAAGCAGAGGTCCTTCCCATCTCTGTTAAAGCGCAACTTGGGCCAGTGGGTGCATAATCAGAAATTCACCCCTGGTTTGGCTGCTGTGTCACTGATGGACAGAGGCAGTCAGTAAATCCACTCCTATATAAATCAAATTTGTGGGTCACACTTGGGTTACACGGCTAGGCTTGTAAGGGCCCTAGTGGTGGCTACTGTAGTATACGCCTATGAACCTAGAAGTATGGGTATTGCTGTACCAATTCCTGAAGGAGTACAGTTTACTGCTACAGCCTTTGCTTTATCTTTATTAATTTTATATCCTGAAAAGACTTTGAAACTGTCTCAAAATGTTCCACAACACTGAGATACACTCTTTCTGGTTTTATCAGGTACAGAATGTCTGTAAATAAATCCAGTTTTTCTTAATTACCATGCCAGTTATTATAAGCCCCTTATTTTTTTTTGTTGCGACTCCCAGCTACGTAGTCCACTCCTAGAATGTTATCTCCTCATCCCTTAAACATACTAACCACATTTACAGTTTCAAGATCAAGTGATCAAGACTGAGAGGAAATTTAAAAACAGAATTTATGAGCATTCAAGGGATATCAGACTTGGGAAATCCACATATGCCTTGAGTAAACACTGCACAGAAAAATCAGGCCACACACTCAAATTTTTCATTGTGGACACTGTTGACTTGGATAAAAGAGGTGGCCCATGGGGGCTGCTTTTGGAAAAGAAAGACTTAATTTCGCAGGTCCGCCTAAATGCAAGGCAATGGCCAGGATTAAATGATTCACTCTCCATTGCTTGCCTGCTAAAATTAAAAGCAATGGAAAGGTAAAATATATTTTATACATTTCTTATATATACTTTCATTTTTATATAAACACCATTTTATTGATTTTATACATTGTGTGTATTTGTTTTTATATTTATTTTCAGCATTTTTGCACATGTTAATGACATTTAAATGCTGGTTTTAGAGTGTCTTAAGAATATTTTGATTGCATTTCATGAATATTTATGAGTTCAGGGAGGTCCTTTTTAGTCAGTGTGATGGGATTAGTTTATTACTCAATGCTCTTGGAAAATGTATTTGAGTGTTTTTCTGGATTTGCTCTTATCTGATGAAGTTGAGAAGGTTCTTGACGAAAGCACTCCTCTATTTGTTATTTTGGTTTAATAAAAAGTGTTTTTACCACTCCCAAAGTGTTTTGCAGCGAGTTACTACAAGGATTTACTTGAGTTGCTTTGCGTGGTTCCAGGAGTGCTGACTTTGTTTTTCTACAGTTTGTGGACTTTTGTGCTTTTTGGGTCAGTTTCAAGATCAAAGTAAAAATTATCTGTCTGACACTTGAAATTGTACATGCACAGCCCTCAAAACAGATGCATGATAACCTGCGCACAATAACTATGCCTTTTTCGCTCTAAATTCACTATTACCTCCATGTCTTATAAGGTAGTAATAGACTAACATCAAAAGAAGTTCTCACTTTAGTGATGCCATAGTACTAATGTTTGCTCTTCTACCTCTTCAGACATCAGTTGCTACTATTTATTTTCCTCTCTCGTGTCCTTCCATGTCATTCTCATCTTTTTAATAACTGTCTTCAGCCCTTAATCCCCCACCCCCGCTCATTACTCCTCCTCATCTCATTCTTTTCATCTCTCTGTTTTGGCAGCAGAATTTTTCATCTCCTTATGTTATTAGAAATATAGTCAATATTTTGAATAACTGTATTAGTTTGCTTGACTTAGGTTATCCACTTCTGCACTGTCTTGTTACTTGCAGTGCATGTTGTATTGCTATTTCTGTAAATGTATTTCAGTTTGCTTGTATCTGTTGTGGGAATTTTCTCCCCTTGTACATATTTGTTGAGTTTTTTTCCCCCATTTCATTGTAAAATATTTAATGTGTTGCTGGGCTTTCTCCTCTTGTATGTAGTTACTCACCTACTGTTTAAATGTTTTTAAATTTGTTGTGGAGTTTTTCTTCCTGGGCCTCCACTGAAAATGGGCCTTTGGCTCAGTGGTACTTTCCCAGTAATCCGAGGACAAATAAACATTGCAAATAATAAAGGGGTAAAGAGGACACCCTTGCCTGGTTCCTTTAAGACCCAGCTTATCAGAGAGAAATCCTCCCACTTTAATTTTTGCCTTTGATCACTCATATATCCTCCTATGTAACCTTGTTATTGAATCGGGGAATGCAGATGTTTCCATTGCCCTACTTATAAAATCTTGGCTTTTTCTGTTTTCTCTGCATCAAGATCCAACAACAGCTGTATTTTCTTACATTCTGCTTCCATCTGGATCATCTTTGTTCTGTTAATGTTGTCAAATATTTGTCTCTCCTCCAAAAAAAAAACACATTAATTCAGATCTATCTTTTTTGACAACGCCTTTGCCATTCTTTTAGCTGTTGTAGACTAAGCACTTTATAATCATGGTTTAAAATTGAAATGGGTCTATATGAAGGTGTTTCGGATTTTTACCATCATTTGGTATTACAGCTTTCTCCCAAGATGTTGGTGCTTCTCCTCCTTTTAATATACTGTTAAACAAAACCTTCTAGTCCTAGCTTCCAAATGTCCACAGGAATGTCATCTATTCCTGGAGAGTTTCTTGCAGATTGATTATATATCACTGTTTTTATCTCTTCTCCTAGTTCCATTTGCTCTCTTTCTTGACTTCTACATTTCTCTGCATATATATTCATAACATTTCCAAAATATCTGTAATATCTGTACAGGATCTCTAGTTATTTTTCTTGTTATTGACTCCCTAAGTTTGGTAACAGCCCTTTCTGCTTTCTGTTGCTTAAGTCATGATGCTAAAATGTTTTGTGCTCTGGAGCTATCAAAAAAAGTTGCTTATCAGCAATCTTTCTGAACTCATGCATATCATCCAGATAATCCCTTATTTTCTGTTTAGCACTCTGCAGTTGTACCTCTTCTTGTTCTGTGAGATTCCCCTTATTCTGCAATATTTTAACCTTTGTCAGCTCCTCTAAATAATTGCTGTTATTTCTCAACCATTTTTCTTTTGCTTCTACCCTGTTTTGAAACTTCACTTTCATTTTATCTCATTCACTAGCTATAACTTCTGAAAAAATTTCTATAATTCCTAGTAACTCTCAAATAATTTCCACTGCCCATTCCTTGAATTCCTCTCTTTTTGACTGGTAGGTGGGGAAGCTAGTGTCTCATATTTACTTCATTATCCTGCATTTTTATCTTAGTTGTTACTAGCGCATGATGTGAAATAATTATTAGATGTGTGTCAAAGCTTTCAATTAAATTTACATGTTCCTGCGAAGTATAATTTGTCTAGTTTAGCCCAGTTATTGTAGATTGGGGTGTAATATGCAAATTCAATCAGTGTTCCAGTTACTGAATTCACTTCTTCCATACCAAAATTTTTCATAAATTTCTTCAGACGTCTATCCTATTTAATTATATTTTCCCTTCTGGATCCCCCCAGAAATCAAGTTCCAGTCTCCATCTATAAGTAATATTCCCTGCTGAAAGCTGATTATTTCCCACACAATTTTCTTCATCTCT
The DNA here is from genome assembly GCF_019279795.1 of Protopterus annectens. NCBI lineage: Eukaryota > Metazoa > Chordata > Ceratodontiformes > Protopteridae > Protopterus > Protopterus annectens. The sequence goes on from NC_056731.1 coordinate 845,433,779, forward strand.
GTAATAGGAGTTGTAGGTAGAATGTAAATATGTACTGGCATAATCCCCCTCCCTTGCCAGTAGCTCCTTACTACCACAAATCTACCATTATCTATTTTTCCTCTTGTGTCAGTGTTGGAGCTCCTGTAGCAATTGGTGTAAGTACTTCCTTTTCTTTTTTCTCTGGTATTGTACTGAAGATCCATCCTGAAATCCTTTCTTTGTCAAATTTACATGGTCACTTTTTTTCCAAATCTGTCTCCTATAGCTTTGCTATTTGCTCTCTGCATTTCTTAATATAATTCAATATTTTGCTTTTTTTTGTCTATACTTGAGGTCATTCACATTCCAAAATAATACGGATAGTGTAGCTATTACAATAAGAAGTTATTTTTCCATCCTAATATATGTATGATACCTTTTTAAAATGTGTATTTCTAGCTTTTGTTTTACATGCATCCCATTAATGTTTGGCAGGTTGATCCTTTATATGGTAGTTTCTTGTCATCTCAATTTGAACCTATGCAACAACCAAAGGAATAACTGTGAACAGTGCTAAACAGTCCAGTAAAAAGATATTCCAACAGCAGCTTTCTGTTCCTTTCTACAAAAGAAATTTATTTAATTAAGCGCTTTCGTCTTGGATAATTCCAAGACTACTTATAACCATGACACTCCATCCACCTTTTATACAAAACACAGAATTAATTACTAATTCAATTAATTAGTTCATCAAACAAAAAGAGGCAATGCTAAACCTCTATAAAAATCAAAGTCCTTGATTTTAAAACAGGTGCTAGGGACAAAGTTTCATTCAAACCAGGTTCTAGGAAAGAATTCAACAAAAGTTACCATTTCAACTCATATAATTCAATATTTAATTCCCACCAACCCCCTCTTGTTAATTTTTAAACCACTTCTAATATTCCAAATTTGAATCTTTTTTAAAACCCAAGCATTTTATTGAATGTCTAAACAAAGCAATGTGAAGTTGTTCAATCTCGCCGTTCATTCTTCACTGATGGGTTTGGAGCCGATCCTCGGCTCCGACATGGCCGACTAGCAAGCTCAAAGTTTTCCAATAGCTCGAGACCCAGCCCCTTATCCCACAATGCACTGCTAGAATTACCCCAGATCTAGTTTGCCGCGGCATGATCTCTTGGTTTCCAGCATTGCTCGACGCTATTATTGGGAGTTTTCAACTTTCAGCAAGTTTTCTATTTGAATTTTATATATTTTACTATTATAACTATATATTATTATCTAGTTAGCAGTTGTTTTCTGTTTTTCCCCCTTTTCTCAGTAAAAATCTACTGATTACCTTTGGCCTTTTGGCCTTGGGCCTTTTCTTACAGTTTGTTAGAGTTGCCCTTTTGGGCTTTTTGATATTGGGTTGCTATAATCCTCTCTAACTTTAACTATCTTATATAGCTAAATAGTGTTGTTACTAGTTTCCTTTTTGGGCTGTGTGTACTGTGTGTATTTAATTAGATTAATCCTCTCTAACTTTAACTATCTTATATAATTAAATAGTGTGTTTTTTTTTTCTCTTTTTTGATCTGTGAATAGTAGTTAGTGCTGTGTCTGAAGAAAAGGAAAAAGCATCCAAAGTCTGGGTTTAAAAAATGCCCAGACGGCAGACAAAAGATGTCTGTTACAGTTGCTCATGTGCAGTGTGTGTACTGTTTGGGTGAGGTGCACCTGCAGGAGTCATGTAGTATCTGCCACTCCTTTTCTACTAGAGTGCTTGCAGAAAGGAAGAGGAAATTAATTGATAGGGGTATTATCAAACACACATTCTCAGAGGCATTGTCTGACCAGGATGGGGACAGCAAATCATCCAAATCTTCCTCAGAATCCAGGACAAAGAAAGGAAGAAAGCCTGAAAGTGTTGTGACTTCGGAGCCGACAGTCTGTTCTTTTTGGACCCTGACACTGCTCTGGAACCGGTTACCGAAAAACCTCCCTCTCTACTGCTCCAATCAGCTCCATCTATTCACTCCTCCAGGTCTTCTGTCAGCCTGTCCGATCTGGATATGGACCGGCTAGTTCAGAAACTCTTAAAGACACCAGGCCTAGCTAAATTGCTGTCGGCTCAGACCCAGCCGTCAGAGCCGAAGACCATTACTCCTGAATTGTCTGCTCCTCCTCCGAGCCATACCGGACCTTCGAAGCCGGAGGAGGCCGATCTGATGATTGTGGATCCGTTGGAGCCGACACCTGCTCCATTGTTGTCGGCTCCATCTGCTCGGATGTCCTCTGTGCCAACCAGGGACTATAGGAGCCGACACTCTCCGGTCTGGTCCGGGGAGGATAGTCGCACCGACTTGTCGGTGCTGACTCTTCCTCTCGGGGCTTCGGCTCAGGTGAGCTTGGCTCCTACCTCGGACTCAGAGATCACGGCTTCGGTGTGGGAGGGGATCGCGGCTCCTGACCCGTTGACTCCTTCTCATCGAAGCTGTGGTGCATTCGAAGCCATGAGGCGAGTGTTGTCTCCTAAGACTTTCTCATCTCAAGGTCTGGCCTCTTCCTCCCCTAAAGTGCCTGTCAGCTTCTGTTTCCTCCGGTCATCCCAAGTGTAGAGACCCAGAGCTTCAGGTAGCCCCACAGGGTACTCCCTGCTGTTCTGAGACCTCTCCAGAAGTTTCCACAGAAGAAGTTCCCAGGAAGAGATTATGCAAGAGGAGAATTTGGAATCCCTACAGGAGTCCCAAACATCAGACACCGACTTGGATGAGTCCCCTAGATCCCCCTCTGAGGACATCTCCTTTGCTGAGTTTCTTGAAATTCTTAGAGGGGTGATTAGCAGTCCAAGAGCCCTACTGAGGACGAGTCTGTTCTCCTGAAGGTGTTCGGGTCTCAACCTTCCACCTCTTGGGTGTCTCTGCCCTATGATGGATCTGGTCTCTCGTAGGGCATGGGAGTCACCAGAATCTATGGAACCTGTCCCTAGTAGGCCTAATAAGTTTATTTCTGCCCCCATTGATAAGTCCTTTTTGACCAAGGGAGTACCTGTTGATGCCATGATGGTGGCAGCAGCAGCCACCAAAAAGGAAATGTCTGAGACTTCCTCGTCTATACATCCTCCTAACAGAGACTCCAGGATCATGGATAGATATGGGAAACGCATGTTTAGTTCGACTTTCTCACTCAGATCACTGAACTACTTGACCTATTTTACCAGACTGCAGAGAGAGCTCCTTAAGGAATTGGGAGATAATCTTCAGGGTGCTGTAGCTACGGGTGTATCCGACAAAGTTGCTACCCAGCTTGCTACCCGTAATTCGATAGTTAACTCGTCCATGCATCTCGTATCTTACGCAGCTGATGGTTCGAGTAGAGCTGCAGGTACAGGAATTGCTCTTCGTAGGCATGCCTGGATGCGACTCTGTTCCTTCGCGGAACCCTTCAAGTCTTCATTTACGAATACCCCATCCTTGTTTGGGCCAAAGGTGAAGGAGATTTTGACCAGGTGTGAACAAGAAGGAAAGACTCTGTCTGCCATCTGAGTCCGTTTTTCCACACCCACTCTACCCTTTCCTAAAGGTCAGAGGGGAGGAAAGATGTGGTTCCGTAAAGCCCAAGGAGCCTTTCAAGACACATGTGGAGATCCCCCCCTACAGAGGCAGAGGAGGGGGTTACAATGGAAGACGCTGCCCTCGCGGCAGAGGGGGGTCCACACCAGGGTGAAGGAGATCACTTCTTTGGTGAGACTTACCAGCGCTCCTGAAGGGAGGCCCGGCTGTTCTACTCTGGAGACAGTCTGGGGTCGCTTGTCATTGCACTCAGAAGCCTGGCTAGATATAACAAACAACAACTGGGTACAAAGTATCATTTCCAGAGAGTATTTCATACAGTTTTCCACCCAGCCTCTTCCCGTCAAAAAAATCCAGGATGTTCCACCCAATCACAGGGAACAAGCAACAATAGAGGTATGCTGATTGCTTGAAAAAAAGAGTCATCCAACCAGTCCCGGCAGACCAAACAGGATTTGGAACTTACTCAAGATTCTTTTTGGTTCCAAAGAAAACAGGGGACTTGAGACCCATCTTGGATCTCAGCAGACTCGACCAATTTGAGGAAAGAGAAGTTCCGAATGGTCACGCTACAGTCCATACTTCCCTTTTTAGGGAAAGACCATTGCATGTGCTCGATCGATCTCAAGGATGCATACTACCATATAAAGATGGCCAGGCCATCCAGGGATCACCTGCGTTTCCGGCTGGGAGCCAATCATTATCAATTCCGAGCTGTGCCCTTTGGTCTCACTACAGCCCCCAGAGTGTTCACTAAGTGCATGGCAGTAGTCATGGCCCACCTGAGGCATCTAGGATTCCAGGTATTTCCGTACTTGGACGATTGGCTCCTTACCTCCACCACCAGGCATCAACTTCTTCAAGCAAGAGAGGCTTCTCTGACACTCTGCAATCTGCTAGGCATTACAGTCAACTTTAAAAAGTCTGCCTTGTTATCGCAGCATATCGTTTTTTTAGGGATAGAATTAGTCACGTCAACCACCACTCTTCGTCTTCCATTAGAAAGGGTTTCTATTCTTCGCCAACACATCATGTCCTTGATATCAAAGAACAGAGCACCAGCTGCAGAGGTATTGAAAGTACAAGTTTTGATGGCAGCAGCAATCTTGGCAATCCAGTTGGCAAGGATGCATATGAGAATCCTTCAATGGCTTCTATTCATGCAATGGTCTTACCAAGAACTTCCAGTGAATCACACGATCCTGATAAATTCCTGCAAGAAGGATCTTCAGTGGTGGTTAACGTCTCTTCATGTCACAATAGGACATCCTTTCATGCTACCCCCTCCAGTTGCCACTGTGACCAAGGACGCTTCCCTGATAGGGTGGGGGGGGCTTTTTAAGAGAAAGACTGCCTAAGGCACTTGGACAGATCAAGAATCACATCTGCATATCAGTGTCCTGGAGATGAGAGCAGAACTTCTAGCGTTGCAATACTTTCAGGACTCTCTTCCTGTAGGTACAATTGCAATACAGACAGACAACATGTCAGTGGTCTGGTACCTCAACAAGCAAGGCGGGACCAAGTCTTATCCCCTTTGCCGAGAAGCCCTCAGAGTATGGCAGTGGGCAGTGTCATCCCAGCGCTTTATGTTAGCAACGCACATCCCGGGCAAATCCAACGTCATAGCGGACAGACTGAGCAGGGCAATTTTATTGCCCCACGAATGGTCCCTCAAACAAGAGATTGCAGACAGGATTTTCCGCAAATGGGGCCAGCCTTCCTGCGACCTGTTTGCCAGTCATATCAACAACAAATGCAGAAGCTATTTTGCCCTAATTCCCATGCCAGGTCACTCCCTGAGGGATGCTCTTGTCCACAATTGGCCCCTGGGTCTCCTGTACGCATTTCCCCCAATTCCTCTGATACCCAGATTTTTACAGAAAGCAAAGTCGCTGGGATGGACAATCCTCCTTATAGTCCCTCATTGGCCTCAGCAGATTTGGTTTCCATTTCTTTACCATCACATTCTAGAAGACCCATGGATCCTGGACCCAGTTCCAGACTTATTGACACATCCATCAGGGGATCTTCATCCATCATTGCAGACACTGAAGCTAACCACTTGGCTGCTCCAATTCCCCGCATAGCCAGGCTTTATAATCTTTCCCATGACACTAGTCAAATTTTGTTGGCTTCCCATAAGCCTTCCACTAGAAAATTGTATCGTAGTAAGTGGAAGAGATTTTCTATTTGTGCTTCCTCCCATAACATTGACCCTTACCAAGCTCCATTGTCTTCTGTTTTTCAATTCTTGACAGAAATTTTCAACAAAGGAGCAGCGGCTGCTACGGTGAGGGTACAACTAGCTGCAATATCTAATTTCTATCTAGGGATCGATGGATTGAATATTATGGCTCACCAATTGTCTAAGGCTTTTCTAAAAGGTTCCTTTCACATGAGGCCTCCATTGAAGACACCTTATTCTCCCTGGAATTTGAATTTTATGTTATCTCGCATCATTCTTCCTCCTTTTGAGTTTGCATCATCTTGCGAACTAAAATTTCTATCGTGGAAAACTATCTTCCTAGTAGCCATCACTTCAGTCCGCAGTGTGTCAGAGCTCCGAGCCCTATCCATCAAGCCTCCTTATATGGTCTTTCATGCTGATACAGTATCTCTCAGGACAAATCCATCCTTTTTGCCTAAAGTATGTTCTGAGATTAACATCAATCAAGCCATTGAGTTGCCCGTTTTCTTCCCTAATCACACCAACAAATTGGAATATATGTTGCACAAACTCGTTCACAGAAAACTTAGATTTTATTTAGACAGAACAAAAGACATTAGGAAATCAGATCAGATTTTTGTGTCTTTTTTCTGAGGCCAGGAAAGGTAAACCAGTTGCCAAAACAACTCTGTGTAAGTGGCTGTCGGATTGTATCGCTTATACCTATTAACTTGCCTTTGTCTAGTAAGGTGAAGGCTCATTCAACCAGAGCAGTTTCTACCTCTTTAGCTTTTCAAGCCAAATTACCTTTGGGCAACGTCTGTGCGGCAGCTACATGGTCTAAACCTCACACTTTTTGTAACTCATTACAAAGTGGATAAGGCCTCCAGGGACAGGGCTTCATTTGGTTTTACGGTTCTGAAGAGTGTACTTCCGTGAGCCACCCAAGATCAGGGTGCTAGGGACGCTACCCATCAGTGAAGAATGAACGGTAAGATTGAACAACTTCACATAAAGAAGTTATGCACTCACCATAACATTCCATGTGAGTTGTTCCATCTCGCCTTCATTCTCACGCCCCCCCCCCCCTTCCCCCTCCTGGCTGGCAGTTGACCTGGAGGCTGTCTTCATCCTGGTTTTTCAGTGTGTCTTCATTCCTAGGCAGAATAATTATTTTATTTCTATATGGTAAGCAGCAAACAAGATCTGAGGTAATTCCAGCAGTGCATTGTGGGATAAGGGGTTGGGTTTCGAGCTACTGGAAAACTTTGAGCTTGCTAGTCGGCTGAGTCAGAGCAGAGGATCGGCTCCGAACCCATCAGTGAAGAATGAAGGCGAAATGGAACAACTCACATGAACCATTATGGTGAGTACATAACTTCTTTTTCTGTCATTCTTTTGGCTTACAGGATGTCTGTGCTCATATATACATTTTCTCAGTTGTCTTTCTGTTTTGCACACACAATAATGTATGCAAGTATCACATAGTTCAAGTTAAACTAAACCTTTAGTGGCACAATTCCCAGGTCTAAATACTACTGATCCCCTCCCATTAGGTTATAATATGCATTTCTCTTCCAAAATAAACGTGCAAAAAAGCACAACATCCACATTTTGTAGTACCCTTTTCAAATGGATTCTTAACTATAATATTCAAACAGGTGTTTCAGATTTTTGCCCATTCTATATACACAGCTAGGGTCTTCCCCCAAAATGCTTATGTATTCTGTATTGCTCTTAAATATCACCCAATATTTTTTCATAATTTTTCACCTCTTTTGTTCCTTCTCCAAAGGGAACTACCATGCTCTTATTAAAATCTATAATTAGTGACGTTACTCTTGACCTCATATTTGTATCCCCCTGTACCCAGCAGGGGTTTGAACTTAGTACCCTATGCCTGTGTCACCTCAAGGCATACTCTACCAATAAGGTCTCTGGGAAGCCGTCTTTCCACAAATAATTTAGTTATAAAGAGAATTTCACTTGTCAAAAGATCCCGTTCTGAGCGCATTCTTGTTGCTCTAACTAGTTGCTCTTTCAATATGTTCTTCCTGGTTTAAGGGTGTTGACTATTGAAGTTTAAATAGCTATTCGAGAAAGTTTCCTTTCAAAAAATTGTTGAGCAGAATCTACCCTTTGAAATATCTTTGCTTATTCTGACATCCAAAAAATCCATATAGTTTGTTTGAACTCTTACTAGTAAAATTTAGGAAAGAGGGGAGTTGATTCAAATAATATGCTATATCTGTATTACCTGAAGCTGGTCCTTTCCAAAGGATGAAAACAACATCCAAAAAACAAAGATATAGGAGTCATTTATCTTTAAATTCAGTAGAGAAAAAAAATTTTTGCTCCCAAGCATATATCACCATATTTGCATGTATGGGGGCACAACTGGCCCCCATTGCTACTCCCTTTATCTGTTTAAAATAAATGCTCTCAAACGTAAAATAATTGTCAAGAATCATATTCAGCACAAAGTTAATCATTATACGGCTCAGATCTGTAAGATCTAAAACCACTTCTAAAAACAACTCAGTCCATCCTTATGGGGGATGCTAGTAAATAAATCCACCACATCCATAGTGGTAAAGCACACCTCTGGTGAAAAAAGTCTTGTCTTAACCTAGACAGAAAGTCCCACAAATCTCCTAAAATAAAATCGATGGACATAACTGTTTTTTTAAATCTGTCAATAAACACTCATAGGGGGGTAGGTAGAACTCCCTTTTGATGTAATGATTACCCTATATGGTGGGTCGGTAGAACTCCCTTTTGATGTAATGATTACCCTATATGGTGGGTCTAATAGATCGTTATGTACTTTCGGAATTCTGAACACCTGTGGTATAGTAGGATGTTCAGTCTTTAAAAAAAATTAAATAATTCTTCTGAAATTATGCCCTGGAAAAGGGAATCCTCCAAAAATAACTGCACCTTCCTGTGGGAAATAATTACTTCATTGTAAGAAGCTTCCATATATTTATTGATATCCTAAAAAATATCCAACATTTTGGCACTATAATTTAGATTTTCCACTAGCACCATTCCTCCCCTTTTGTCGGGTTTCATTACCCTAATGGAATTATCAGATCTTATTTCCTTTAATAAAGCTGTCTCTCGATTACTGAGATTAAAAAAAAAATTTCTTATTTGAAGTTAGAACTGAATGTGTATCCTTGAGGCATAAATTCTCAAGTAGGATGGGTGGGGGCGGTTAAATGTACTCCTATGACGACATATTCCCTGTCTATTATCTACTTCAAATGTTTCCCCCAACCTATCTTGATACATCAATTGTAATCCTAATTTTCTAGTAAATAATTTTATCTCAGTCATAGTCTCAGGTATACTAATAGAACTACTGGGAATAAACTTCAGACTATTATTGAAAAGAGAAAAGTGCTCCTTATTTATTTCCATGTGGGTGTAGTTGAAAATGTTAAAACCTTGTAAACTCACAACTTTGCCTTCATTAGACACCCTAATATTTTCATTGTAACTAACTTCACCCTTTTTATCTAAAAGCAATTTGATTTTTGTCATTAATTCCTGTATTTCCCCCGTTGCTGTTCCCTGGGGTGGTTTTGAGTACTCTGGGGAGCTAGGCTGTAATGAAAAGAATTATTGTAATTATTATCATTTTCATTCCTGTTTTTATTGCGGTTGCCTAATCTTCTCAGATCCCCCGAGTAGGGGATAATTGTTGTGATGTTGTTCACCAACTTGGTGCAAATCAGATTCTTCTGTATCATTCATTTCCCCCTCATTCTCTTCCCATCTATGTCTGTTATTCTCAGGTGTTCCTATTGAATTACTGTAACTCCTAGGTATTGGGTAGTCATCTCCCTTTCTGTATTCTTCACTGTCCCTATTTAATTTTTTCCTCTTTCGATCCATAATGTTCTTCGTGTTTCACTGTTGCAGTCATCACTTTTGGGTTATCTGCTTGCAGTAGCCCTCAGTCCGCCTGATTAACAAAGTCTTGGGTCCTGCGTCAGTTGCTGTCCCTTCTTCCATGATGTCAGGTCGTCAGGGGTATAAAACATGCAGCCGATGCCATTACATCAGTCTTTCTTGCCATGCAGTGCCCGAAGCAGAAGCAGTTCACAAGTGCTGGTCGGCAGACACCCGAAATTTTCGTTTTAGAGTTTCAGAACCGAAGTCTTCAACTAAAGCTAAGTACCCCGTTGGGGAAACATTTTCTTGCTCCTTACCGATGTCAGTAAAAGTTAATAATTGCATTACCTGTGGAAAGCAAATACCTCATAAAGATTTTCATTCTTACTGTATTCCTTGCCTGGGGCCTGACCACAAAGTACTGTGCTGTCGGTTTGTGCTTTATTTAATCAGCGCACTATCCGTTGTCTTTATATTTTCGCCTCAAAATATTTTGGTTCTCGGATTAATTATCCAGAAATGTCATTGGTTAGCCATCCGACTACCGGGATTCCGAAAAAACGCAAGGATAAAGACAGAGACGGGCCGCCGAGGTCCAAAACTGCTGATGAAGCTTTTCCTAAGCAGTCGCCAGTTCGCCGGAACTCGGTTAGGTGCTTTCTCAGCCCCTGATACCCGCTACTTCTGATTCGCAGGCCTCTACTGAGACCCATTCAGAGTGCGGTATGCAGCGAGATGCTTCAACTGTGGAACTTGCGGATGTCTCTACCTTGGATGGGCTTGGAGCCGCTGTGCAGGCACCGGCTTCTGAGGGTGTACTCAGGCCTACGGACGTGCATATTAAACCGATGCCTCCTTCTTCTTTTAGGCCTAAATCTCGAACCATGCCTAAAAAAACTGATGCCCAGGCCGCATGTTCAGGCCTCTATTCGTAAAAAACAAATGATAAGAATGGCTGAAGATCTTATAACTCTAATCAGGGGAAGCCAGCCTCCCCCTTCTAAGAGACCAAGGACTGAAGTTGTTTATGAATCTTCTGACCAGGATTCTGATTTTCCTGATTCTTCTGATGATCTGGATTTGCCCTGATCTACTTATGAGGATTCTGATGCAGATGACTCTATCCCCTCTGCTTCTCCTCCAGAGGATTTTTCTTTTGGTGACATCTTACATATACTGTAAGGGAGCATTTCCAATGGGAAAGCCAGGATTTTTCTGATTCAAAAAAGAGGCTTAAGGATTTCTTACTCCTACCTCAGCATAGGCCTTTAGCTGTTCCTCCAGTACTAGACATTGTTGATGCTTTTTTGGAATTTAGTTTGGCCCCTGATTCCTTGCCCTCTTGCTCCCAGAAAACCTGACAGATATTACAAGGTTCCTGATTTACACAAGTTCCTTTTTAAAAATCCTACTGTGGATCCAGAGACTATTTCACAGGGACCCAAGGGCATTAAGGCTTCTACTGCTAAAAATCCTATACCTTCTGATAGAGACTCCAGGGCACTGGATTGGATAGATGGGGGTAAGAAGTTTTACACTTTTGCAACTTTGGCCATTAGGGTTTTAAACTGCCAGTTTCATATGTTAAAGTATCAACAACATGTTATTGGATTGCTTAAACAGAAAATGATGTTGATTCCTGACTATGCGGAAAATAAAGAATTACAGGATTTAATGCATTCTGCTGAGCAGGTTGGAAAACATACTTTGCAGTGTGGATTTGATTCTTTAGAGGCCTCTTGTAGGGCTGCTTTTACTGGTTCTGTGCTCAGAAGGCATGCTTGGCTTAAGGAGCAATCTTTTCCTGATCATGTTAAAGCTAAATTGTTGGATGCTCCCTTAAGTCAGGACGGCCTGTTTGGCAACAAGGCTGAGGAAGTTCTGAAAAAGATGGAAGATAAAGCTAAATCTATGCAAACTGTTAGATTTCTTACAAGTTCAGCTTCCTATATTTAGTAGGCACTGGCCATCTAAGAATTGGTCCTTTCCAGCCTCTTCAAGGTCTTCTCAAGCCAAACCCAGACATAGCAGAAACCCCAGGTTTCAGTCCCAGGGGACACACAAGACTAAGCAGTGGGGGGTTTCTGCACACAAATCAAGGAGTAGTAAGACTTCCCCTGTGGAAAATAGTCTCAATGATCTGCTTCTAAAACTTTGAAGCACTTCCCAACTGAATGAATGCTCCTTTAGTCGGAAAGATTGGTCTGCAGGCCAAAAACTGGGAACTCATTACCCAAGACAAATGGGTTTTAAATAGTGTCCCAAGGATGCAGATTTCACTTCCACACCTTACCAACATCAAGCAGGTGACCAAATCTACCCCCAAATCAGTGGGCAAAGACCCAAAATTAAGTACTCTCTCTCTTAAGCATGGGGGCTATTCAGTTGGTACCAGAAGAGGAAAAGGGACAAGCGTTCTATTTGAGACTTTTCCTGGTACCCAGAAAAGGCAATACATGGTGTCCTATCCTGGACCTTTCCACTCTAAATTTCTGGTGATTCCAAAATTCAAGATGCTGACTCTTCACCAGCTGCTTCCTATGCTAGGCAAAGATGCATGGTTGGCAACACTAGACTTAAAAGAAGCATACCTGCACATCCCTATCAGGGAGTCTTGCAGAAAATACCTATGCTTCAAAACAGGCTACATGCACTATCAGTTCTCTACACTGCCCTTTGGCTTATCTACTGCGCCCAGGCTATTCACAAGGTGCCTAGCTCCAGTCATTGCATTCTGCAGGCAAAGAAGTATACCCATATCTGGATGATTGTCTAATTCAGGCAGAAAGCCAGGACATACTTTTGAATAATCTAGCCTTTGTTCAAAGGGTATTGACTTGTCTGGGGTACACCACAAACTAAAAGAATCACAACTGGTACCCTGTCACAAATTATATTCCTGGGAGCAAGCTTGAATACAACTTCCCAGATACCTTTCCTCACTCCAGAGAAATGGATTCATTTGACAACCTACTTCAAACAAGTGGCCACAAAAACCCAGTTATCTGCAAGGCAAATACTGCAAGCTTTTGGGTTCATGGTCTCCTGCATTCTTCTGATTCCACAAGCAAGGCTGCATTTGAGGAAACTGCAGTGGTATCTCAAAAGCCAATGGTGTCAACATTCACAGAATGTAGAGGCAATGATTCCTGTCATAACTTGCCTATGGCTAGAGTTCCTTTGGTGGGTGGAGGCCTGCCACCAAAACAGGGGACTACCATTCACACTACCCCCTACCGCCCAAACATTAACAGATGCATCAGACTATGCACGGGGGGGGGCACACCTGGCAGGGAACTGCATTCAGGGCAAATGGAACCCAAAGTCAAATGCACCTGCATATCAATCAAAAAGAAATGTTAGCTGTACAGAATGCTGTGACAGCCTTCAAGGACCACATTCTCCCAGGGCAATTTATGATAAAGACGGACAACACCACTGTTATGTGGTACATAAACAAGCAGGGGGCTACACATTCTTACCCCTTCTGCAGACTAGCCATGGCGTTGTGGAACACAGCCCCGAGTTATCAGGTACATTTACAAGCTCAATTCATGCCAGGACAACTAAATACACTGGCAGACGACCTAAGCAGAATCCTCATGGACCCACACGAGTGGAAACTGGGACCAATGATTTTCAACATGTTGACAAGCAAATGGGGGAGCTCAGATATAGACCTGTTTGCCTCCCCCCAAAACTGTCAGTTGGCCAAATTCAGCACAAGGACTCCCCACAAACAAGCTTGGAAAGTGGATGATTTGTCCTTCAGCTGGAAAAGCCGAATAGTTTATGCCTTTCTTCCTCTGCCTCTGCTCTCCACAGTACTACTAAAGATTAAACAAGACAAACCAAGGGCGATTTTGATTGCAGCAGACTGGCCACGCCTACACTGGTACCCCCTCTTGTGCAGTGTGTCACTGTGGGCCCCATGGCACCTGTCCCAGACTCCTACTGTATTGTCTCAGCAGGAGAACCAAATTCTGCATCCTCAACTTCAAATACTGAATCTAGCAGCCTGGCTAATTACATAATTTCTCCTTTACCATCCCTCAGTAAACCAGTGATGGATATCATTTTAGAGGCAAGGAGGCCTAGTACCAGAAAGTCTTACGCTGAAAAATGGAAAAGAATCTGTGCCTGGAACCAATCTCAAGGGATGAGCACAACAGTGCCCAATTTACCTCAGATCTTACAATACTTAACTGAGATGCTTTATAAGGGCCTGTCTTTCTCCACCATCAAAAGTCACACCTTAGCCATCTCAGCTCATTCTAACACAGAACCACCCCTCTTCTCTCATCCACTGCTTAAGCAGTTCCTCAGTGGGGCCACAAATCTACGACCACCCAGGAGAGCTCCGACTCCAGCCTGGGACCTCACCTTTGTATTGGAAAAGCTCACCCTTCCTCCTTTTGAGCCAGCTGCCACTGCGGACTTAAAATTCCTTTCTTGGAAAACAGCTTTCCTTTTAGCAATCACTTCAGCAAGAAGGGTATCTGAATTACAGGCCCTCATGGCAGTGGAGCCTTTCATCGTCTTTCATGCGGACAGGGTGTCCTTCAGGACCAGTCCCTCCTTCATGCCCAAGGTGGTATCCAGTGTCGGCCCTTAATCAGTCCATATATTTGCCAACCTTCTTTCCTAATCCACAGAACAAAGGGGAATGGATTCTGCACTCCTTAGACGTGCACAGACAACTTAGATTCTACTTGGACAGAACTAAACCTCAAAGGAAATCTGATCAATTGCTGGTGGCATTTGCTGCAGGGGCAGAGGGGAAGGCTATTTCAAAGCAAACCATTTCCAAATGCATAGGCCATTGCATTCTTTTTTGCTACAAACACCATGGAAAACCTATCCCACAGGGGATCAGACCCCGCTCTACCAGGGCTGCATCTACTTCTACAGCCTTTCTCAGAGGCGTACCTACCAGGGCCATCCTAGAAGCTGCTACTTGGAGTTCTGTACATACTTTCACCAAGCAATACCATCTGCCAATTTTCTCTAAATCCAGAGCTGGTTTTGCCACTGCAGTCTTGCAGGACCTTTTAGCTGGTCCTAATTCTATTTAAATTCCTCCTCCCATCCTTAGCTTTGGGAATCTACCCAAAAGTGATGACTGCAACAGTGAAACACGAAGAACATAGTACAGTTGTGTACACTTACCATAAATGTAGATGTTCGAGTGTATTCACTGTTGCAGTCCTGGTTACCCTCCCTCCAGCCCTCTTCTTTTTCTTTTTTGGATATACCTCTACCTTCCTTTACTATCTTCCAAACCTTTTTGGTGTATTTGCTTTTTTGTTGGAGGTATAACCTTGTATATTTATAGATTTAATTGCTTCCCATTAAGGGGGCACCTGACATCTGGGGCAAGAAAAACTGATGTAATGGTTTGGCTGCATGTTTTATACCCCTGACGACCTGACGTCATGGAAGAAGGGATAGCAACCGACGCAGGACAGAAGACTTTGTTAATCAGGCCGACTGAGGGCTACTGCAAGCAGATAACCCAAAAGTGATGACTGCAACAGTGAATACACTCTAACATCTACATTTATGGTAAGTGTACACAACTGTAGTCTTTGTACCACCGATTTCTCTATACGATCATACATCTTATCATACCTTTGCAGAACTCAAAAAGCAAATCATCTGTAATTTCTCTATTAAGAACACAAACTTCTGCAAGTAGTTCTTCAATACATATGTTATTTAAATTCACAATAAACTGTAGCAATTCTAATCCAAAATGATCAAACATTGCTTTTTAATCAGTTTTGTCCTTTTCTTTTAAAAAAATACCTGTCGGAAACTTAAAAAGAGACGGGCCTTTTAGAACTTGCTTGCGTCTTAGACATTCTAACAAGTATGAGTTATCACACTGATGATTTCTCACCTTTGTAAGTTTGTGCTCTAACTCCGCAAGTTTTGAATTAAAAGTCATCTGAAGTTCTTGCTCTGAAGCATTGGCATTGTCTGTCTCAAACAGTTTTATGTCTCTCTTAATCCATTCCTGGAAATTAATCCATGAACAGGGATGTTCTGAACTTTGCCTCCTCGCTGTCACTGTAACCTCAGTGTAACTTGTTCCTGGGACAGAGAAATCACCGTGGTTACGCAAATTTGTCGTTCCTCGTATAGCGTCCATTGACTCACTATGCGAAGAGATCTCTGGGACATGTAGTCTTTGCATAAGCAATGCCATGTTGTTATTCTTTTGCGATGATAATGAAATAAGCTGGGTCAAGCATGCTTTAGACCCCAAACCATTACCTCCAGAGGCTTCAACACCTTCCTTTATGTGAACACGTTCGCCTTGCCCATGGCAGCCCGGATTCTGCATAGTCTCTGTCTTTCAAATATATTCCGCTGAGGCAAGTGAACCAAACATCAATATCAGGTAAATCCAAATGTTCTGAAGACTCTGTTTCACAGATTTCACCTCAAAAAAGATACTACCAAACAAAAAAGGTGAAAATCTTGCTCCTCTACCCAAAACTCATGCAGCAACCAAAGGAATAACTGAACTGTGCCAAACAGTCCAGTAAAAAGATATTTCAACAGCAGCTTTCTGTTACTTACTACAAAAGAAATTTATTTCATTAAGCTCTTTCATCTTGGATAATTCCAAGACTTCTGAATAAAAACCTTGACATTCCATCCACCTTTTATACAAAACACAGAATTAATTACTAATTCAATTAATTAGTTCATCAAACAGTTAAAAAGACAGGCAATGCTAAACCTCTACAAAATCAAAGCCCTTGATTTTAAAACAGGTGCTAGGGACAAAGTTTAATTCAGACCAGGTTCTAGGAAAGAATTCAGCAAAAATTGCCATTTCAACTCACATAATTCAATATTTAATTCCCATCAACCCCCTCTTGGTGAGTTTTGAACCACTTCTAATATTCCAAATATTTGTTCTCCTGCCTGGAAAGTGTCACATTAGTTGGCAACTGAATCTCTATCAGCTGTAGGAGAAGGGAAAATGCATTTTACTTTCTCAGCGCAAGTAGGGCCACACCCTTATTGCTTCAGCCCTTAAGCAAAATTATCATTCCTAACAATTAGGAGCTAAGAAAATCTGCAAGTTTATCCGTCTTGCCCCTTGTTATGAATACCTCAGCCTTGTCTTAGTGAAAGGCAGTTGGCTTCCAGTCCACCAAAGAGCTGATCTTTTCTTGACTTCTCTTCTGTACCAACTTAATACGAAAACCTTACAATCTGATGTTATCTTAGTCACCATTCCTCACGTTAGGGTCTTGGATCTGATATCAGATCCAAGCCGGCATACTCAGACAAACAGCTTAGCTCAAGCTCCTCCCCTCCCATGATGCTCTGCTGCCCTCTAACCCCTCTTATCTCGTTTGCCGCATGATCTAGGCAGACTCAGATTGCTCAACTCCTCGTGGGTAGTAAGTAGGTTCTGTATATTTTTAGGGGGTTTCCCTCTTATTAGGTTTCCCTTTGGGTGTTAGTGGTTCAGCTGTTCTTGTATTTGTTCCTCCCCCCACTCCTGGTTTTGACGTTTAGCCCTTTTTTCCTTTGGGAGGTTATAGTCATTGTTATAACATTTAGTAAGGTAGTTTTCATAGTGTGATTATTGATTTGTTTTTTATTGTTAGTGTCTGGGTTATAGTAGTATCGGACTGATTATTTGGGTGATTGGACTCTGCTTGTGTTGGATCCTACTGTTTGGATTTTCCTTCGGCTGTGTTGTTGGGGATTGAGCCATGGCAGACAAACTCTTGGGTTTTAAAAGATGCTCCTCGTGTAGTCGGAAAATGCCTGTTTCCGACTCACACGAGGAGTGTCTCTCTTGTCTTGGCTGTGACCATCTGGAGGTTGAGTGCAGTATTTGCGCTGCCTTCAACCCAGAGCCCTGGTTGACCGCCAAAACAAATTGCTGATTAAAGGCCTGGTTAAGGGAGGCTCCTTGGTCACTGCTACCCCGACCAAAGCGGGCCCTTCAGGGGCGAAGAAGAAGGTTCCTCCAGGTGTCAAATCCAAAGTCCTCTGATCTGACTCTAGCCGGGGCGGTATCTGATCCGAGAGCTTCAGATCCCAGAGTCTCTAGGGAGTCCATCCCTGGATCGGACTCCAGGTTTTCGGATCCAATGCTGTCACTCCCCATCCCCGGATCCAAGGTTGTAGAGTCGAGACCCACAGATCTGAGGATGGGTGCGTTGACTATGGATCCAACTGTCTCAGATCCAAGAGATTTGAGAGCAGTTGCCTCAGATCCTCCAGTTCTCTCTGTTCTGAACAGGTCTGATCCAAGGCCCATGTCTGAACTTATTGTAGTGGAGGAGTTTTCCTTGGATCCAGTGAGAGAGCAGATGTTTACATCCTCTCGCAGGTCGCATTCGAGGGAGCACAAGAGGACACTCCCCAGCCAGGTCCTCCATCTCATCCAGATCGTCCAGGAGTGTTTTTCCTATGGATATAGACAGGATGATCTGGTCATTTCTGAAAGCTCAGATGGAGTTGGGGCTTCTGGCTTCCCCAGCCCACAGGTCAGAGATCCAGTCTCCCACTCCCCATTTAACCACTCCTCATCCAAACTTTGGTTTGGATTCCCAGGAACTGGTGCTCATTGCGGAGGAGATGGGAGTTTCAGGCCCCACTTTGGTCCCTAACCCATCGGGATCGGCGGTTGGTACTATTCCTACACCCCCAAGACAGACAATCTCTCCGGGCCAGGCTGCTGATCCAGAGTCTATGGGTTTGGATTCGGGTCCAGGTTTATCGGACCAGTCTCTACCCCTAGGCGCTTCTGCTTTTGACAGCTCTGGTCTGGTGCTGTTCAGTGGAGCAGGGGGTCCAGGGGTATCTACCCTTTTTTCAGCTGTGGTATTATCGGCAGGAGAGGGGGGCAGGACCTCCTGCAGTCCTTCCACTTTTCGGGCTGAAAAAAGGTCATTTTCTGCTATCAGAGCTGCCTCCCCTGCCCACGGTCATCCTACCCAGCCCCAGTATCTGAGCGGACCTCCTCATCCTGCTTCTGGTCAGCCCATCCAGTCTAGCCTCCAAGGGGTTGCCTCCCCCATAGGGGATCCCTCCTCTTCCGAGTCTTCCCCGCACCCTCCGGCGGATGAAGTTCCGAGGAAGAGGACATGTAAGAGGAGACATCTTGACTCCCCCTTGGAGTCTTTAACTGAAGATATGGATGCCAGTGAAGGGGACGGGTCTGCGAGATCTCCGCCCGAGGACGACTCCTTGGAGACATACTCAAGATCCTCAAGGCCAAAGCCGGTTGGTCTGCCCAATCCCCGTCCTCTGAGGAAACAGTGTTTCTGGAGGCTTTCGGTATGTGCCTATCTACCTCTTGGGTGTGTCCCCCCCCCCCCCTGCTGACCCTCATCAATCTTGTGGCCAGCAGGGCTTGGAAGGAGCCAGATACCGTGGAGCCAGTGCTTAATAAAGCAGATGAATTTCTCAGCCCCCCAGCGGATAAAACCTTCTGGTCCAAGGTGGTTCTGGTTGATACTATTGTAGTGGCTGCTGCCACCAAAAAGTAGTTGGTGGAGCAGAGTTCTTTTGCCCACCCTCCCAATCGCAAATCAAGAGCTCTGGACAGATTCAGAAAGTGGGTGTTCAGTTCGGCTTCCTGTAGCCTATGAGCCTTAAATTATCTTACTCATTTCACCCATCTCCAGAGGGATTTGATTAAGGAGCTGTCAACTTCCCTCACGGGGTCCAGCTCTGAAGAGGAACTTAAGGTGGTTTCTTCCAAGCTAGCCACCCTTCATTCGGTTGCTAATTCATCCATGAGGCTAATTTTAATGCAGAGGAAGGATCCTCAGATGGTGGGTTCAGGCATCGCCATTAGGCCTCATGCCTTACTGCGCCTAAGCGGGTTTGCAGAGGCCTTCAAGACGTCGTTCATCAATGCCCCCTTTGATGCTTCCACTCTCTTTGGTCCCAGAGTTAGAGATGTTGACCCGCAGTGAACAGGAAGGGAAGACATTGTCATGTGTCAGGTTCAGATTTTTTACCCCTCAAAGGCCTTTTTCTAAGACCCAGAAGGGGAATAAGAAAATGTGGTTTCGGAAGGCGCAATCCTCCTTCAAGGATGTTCAAGATGATTCCTCTTCCAGGGGATGGGGACGAGGTTTCAATGGCAGATGTCACCCTAGGGGCAAAGGAGATGCGCAGAATCAAGGTTCTAGGGAGTCCTTTTCTGAGAAACCTTTTCAGCATCCCTGATACATTTCATGACTGTCCTTCCCTGGAGGCAGTTGAGGGTTGTTTATCTATGCACCCTCTAGCCTGGGTAAATATTACAAACTATCATTAGGTGCCTATTCCATTCCCTTTTTGGAAGTCCTCCCGAAAACCAACTCTTCCTGATGTGCCACCCAGTCAGAAAGAGTTGGTCTGACAGGAGGGTGCGAACCTTCTTCGAAAAAGAGCCATCCAAGCGGTCCCCACAGGGCACTGAGACTCCGGAACGTATTTCCACTTTTTTGTAGTTCCAAAGAGAACAGGGGACCTACGTCCTATTCTGGACCTATTCATACAGAAGTCAACGTTTCGGATGGTCACTGCAGTCGATTGTGCTCCTCTTGCACAGCAACAACTGGATGTGCTCAGTGGCTCTCCAGGACACGTACTACCATATAAAGATCAATCGGTCCAGGAGATTTCTCTGCTTTCGCTTGGGAGCTGATCACTTTCCGTTCAGGGCCCTGCCCTTTGGTCTCACCTCAGCCCCCCAGGTGTTCACCAAATGCATGGCAATGGTGGTAGCTCATCTCCAGCTGCAGAGACTCCAGGTGTTTCCCTATTTGGACAATTGGCTCCTAATGGCCTCTACAAAGCATCAACTATTGGACAACATACACACCTTACTCTCCCTGTTCCATCAGTTGGGAATTATGGTAAACATGGCCAAGTCTTCCTTAGTCCTGCTCAACATCTGGAGTTCATAGGCACTCTGTTGGATACTACTGCACAGATTGCAGCCCTTCCTCTTTGCCGGGTGTCTCTAATTGGTGCCCATGTTCCAGTTCTGCTGGAGCAAATATGTCCTCCAGCTTCTCACATTCTCAGGGCTCTAGGGTCCATGGTGGCTGCCATTTACGTGGTACTGATGGCATGGTACCACATGAGAGTTCTATCTACAGTGGACCTTTGCAGTTCAATGGTCAGCGTTTCTGTATTCCCTGTCATTCACCATTCGCCTCACCCCAGTGTGTCAAAAGCATTTTTTGTGGTGGATTTGTTCACCGGACCTCTTAGCGGGCAGGTCTTTCTCTCCGCCGATCCCCACAGCCATGGTCACCATGGACACTTCCTCCTAGGGTGGGGCATTTCCGGGAAAGACTGTCCAAGAGACGTCGTCCCCTCAGAGACCAAGCTGCACATCAACATTCTGAAGATGAGAACAGTCCTATCATTGCAAGCTTTTCAGGATTGCCTCCCTTGGGGAACGATTGCGGTCTGGTGTATAAACAATCAAGGGGGCACATGTTCTTATCTGCTTTGTCGTGAGGCTATGAGGGTTTGGGAATGGGCAATGTCCACAGGGTGCTTTCTCACTGCAGCACACATTCCCGGAACATCCAACGTGTTGGCAGACAAATTGAGCAGGGCTATTATGACCCCTCACGAGTGGTTCCTGAATCCAGTGGTGGCTCAACAGATTTTCTTTTGGTGGGGATATCCGAGCTACGATCCGTTTTCATCTTCTCTCAACCTCAAATGCAGCAAATTCTATGCATTGATTCCTCAAGAGGGGGAATCCCCCAGGGATGTGCTCACTCACTGTTGGCCTCCGGGTCTCCTGTATGCATTTCCCCCCATTGCCTTTAATTCCCAGAGTACTTCAGAAAGTCAGACGCCTCAAGATGCAGTTGATCCTCATTACCCCATTCTGGCCTCGGCAGGCGTGGTTCCCCATTCTATGGTCTCACTTGCGGCAGCCACCCTTGGTGCTTGATCCAACACCGGATCTTATATATCATCCATCTCTGCTTCTGCTCCCAAATCTCAGACCCTGCGTCTGACAGCGTGGTATGTCCACTTCCAATGATTTTGGCTAAGTCCAGGCTAGCTTTGCCCATGAAGGATGTTATCCTTGCTTCCCAGAGGTCTTCCACTAAGAAGGTTTATATATCAGTAAATGGAAGAGACTTTCTGTCTGGGCAAGAACAAAAATCTGGACCCCTTTTCAGCTTCCATTCCTGAAATCCTTCTCTTTCTGACTTCTCTATTTAAGGAAGCGGCCAGTTTCTCCACGATCAAGGTTCATTTGGCAGCAAATTCAAATTTTCATCTTAGCAATGATTCTACCTTTTCTTCTCGACTCTGCAAAGCCTTTTCGAAAGGTGTTTTTCTATTGCGACTCCCTGTTAAGCATCCATCTCCTCCGTGGGATCTGGCTTTGGTGCTGCAGGCATTAACAAAACCACCCTTCTAACCGGCTGCATCTTGTGATCTCACATTTCTTTCATGGAAGACTGCCCTTTTAATGGCAGTAACTTCAGTAAAAGAGAGCTTCTGAGCTGCATGCTCTTACAATTAAGCCACCCTACTTAATTTGCCATAAGGACAGTGTGTCTCTGAAACCAGATCCATCTTTTATTCCCAAGTTAGCTTCAACAGCTAATCTCAATCAGTGTATTCATCTCCCAGTATTTTTCCCTAACTATGCCAGTAAAAGGGAATACATTCTGCACACCTTGAATGTTCGTCAACTTCATTTCTATCGTCATAGGACTGAGGAATTTAGACGTTCAGACCAATTGTTTGTAGCCTTTTCTATGAATAGAATGGGGAAAGGAAATTCGAAAATTATGGTCTCCCACTGGATTTTGCAATGGATTTCCTTTATTTACTCTTCAGAAGGTGTTCCCTTATCGGCACCAGTAAAGGCTCATTCCACAAAGGTGGTGTCTACCTCAGCTGCATTTGCAGATCGTCAATCCTTAGATGACATTTGTGCAGCAGCAACGTGGTCTTCTATTCACATGTTCATCTCCCACTATAAGTTGGATTTGGTTTCTAGAGGAAGGGCTTCCTTTGGCTCCACGGTTCTTAGGCATGGCCTTCCTTAAGGCCTCCCAGGATTCAGGTAGCTTGGGACTCTGACCCTAAAGTGAGGAATGGTGACTAAGATGACATTAGATTTTTATTTATGTACTTACCATAACTTGGCATCCATGTTAGTCATCATTTATCATGGTCCCACCCTCCAGCCCCCTTCCTGAGAGATTAGCAGGATGTTGGTGGTCCTGTGTTGGCAGTGGTTGTTTTGGTCTGTCTTCTTTCCTTATGCAAATTTGATCTGAGTGGTTAGAGGGCAGCAGAGCATCATGGGAGGGGAGGAGCTTGAGCTAAGCTGTTGACTACTTTTTCATTATTTGTCTTCTTTCATAACTTATTGTGTAAAATTTCTTTGCTTCTGAAGTATTTCTTCTCCTAGTTTTCCCTTGTTTTCATCAAGTTCACATATATTTTCTTTAAAATAAGGAAAAAAAAATTGTACTTCATTTATCCATGACGTACACACACAACTAAGATTCTATTTGGATAATATGAAAAGCATTCAAAGGACTGATCAATTGTTAATTTCCTTTGAAGGTAAAAAGCAGGGTAAACAAACCATAGATGGACATATGTATTGAATGATGGATCACCTTTGCCATTTGTTTGAGTTACCCCTTCCACGGCAAATCCTGACAAGGTCATATTAAAGCACAAATACTGCTAGAGTTGTAACGTCTGCTACTGCTTTTTTCAAAGATCTTGTTTCCTGAAATACAGTTGTGCAGGTATACTTTCTATAACAGTAGATGCTCAAATGATCATTGCTGCAGTAGCCTTGTATCCTTTGCAGGATATAACCCGTATAGCTAACAGCCAGCCAGTTTCTGAAGCTCATGACACCTTCCACGTGCCAAAGCTGTCAGGCAGCTGGAATGGAGCTGACTAAAATAAAGTTTGAGCCCCAAGCCTTTCAGAGCTTTCCTGTCAACATAGAGAAGGAGGCTGAGCTCTGAAAGGACAATGCTAGGAAAAACAAAAAATAAATAACCACACCCTGGCATAAACAACATACCAAAAAACAAGGGGGGATGAAGGGAGGGAGCGGCTACAGCAGCATTTATCATTTGGACATCTACTGTTATGGTAAATTGTACTATGTTCATATTGATCACTGCTGCAGTAGCCTTACCTATATGGGTAGATTGCCCTAGCTTACTGCATTTGGGAGTTGGAAGGAGAAGAGTCCAAGAGCTACTGGAGAATAGTTCTTGCAAAGCCTGATCTAGAGAAGTAATCAAGCTTGCGGTGCTTTGTAAAAGTATGTCCAATAGACTAAGTTGTTAGTTATAGAATACTTCTAGAATCCAATGCTTTCCAGTAAGCCATAGATGAAACCAAGGCCCTGGTAGAGCGGGCCTTGACTCTACTTGGAATAATTTTGTTGTGGTGAGTATAACAAAAGATCTAATGTTGTCAAGCTTCATCTGTTCTTGACTCTTAGGTACTTGGTTCCGATTCTCAGAACTGGTCTGACCATTGTACAGCTTGCTCCAGCCAAAAATCTCTCGAGCTAATACTCTGCCCACAACGCCTCTCTCCAGTTTACCTCAGATCTCATTTGTTCTCTTATAGTAAGACGCGTAAGCCGACTCTCTTTTCACAGCTAAGAAATATTTAAAATGTAATTGTCTTTCTACTTTTCTTTGCTATAAAACGTTAATATATTTATTTTTCTATCCACCTTTTTCACTTGTGAGTGCGTTTCTATACCCGTTGGTATTCTTTCTCTACTATTGCTGGTAGTTGTACTTTCTATACCTGTTGGTATTCCTTTTCCTACCATCACTGGTAGTTTTTCCTCTCTCCTCTCTCCTTTCTTTCTACTGTTGTTGGTAGAACCTTCTCCTTTTCATGCCTGTGTGTGTGTGTGTAGCGTGACTGTTGATTTTTCTGCCAGTTGTCAGTATGGCAGGTAAGTCCAAAGGCACAATTGGATTTAAGCAGTGCCAGGACTGTGGCTGGAAAGTGCCTAACTCTGGTGGGCATACGGCTTGTGTTTATTGTTTAGGTGCTCCACATTTAGACATAGAGTGCTCCCTCTGCCTGGCCTTAGGTTCTAGGGCCTTAGTAGAACATTGTAACAAGCTTATTCTTAAATGGCTTTGCAAGACACCCTTTGAAGAAGCTTTATCCAAGGCCGATAAGTCTCCAAAGGCCTCTGGTTCCAAAACTAGTCTTTCATTGCTGATGCCTCCATTGGCACCGACATCAAGAAGTCCCCTTCTGTTGGTTCCTTCTCGGAACCAAGAGCTAAGATCCTGAAGCTCTCTGAACAGACTCATTCTTCAGCACCAGTCACCTCAGCACCTTCAGCACCAGATTATTTCGTTTCCACATTGGTGTTCGCATCTCCTTCTGCACTGCATCAGATCATAACCCCCTTCAGTACTGAAAATTGATCCTCTTTATACACCCAGGGCAAAGTGTTCCCCTTCCATCGACCCTTTCTTTGGTCAACTTCCCAGTCCTTTTATAGAATGGCCAGAATCTCCCTCTGGATTGCTGTTCACTTTTCCAGGAGTCTCACTAAAGTTGATGTGAGATTGGTGGACCAGCTCCTCACAGCTGGGGGTCTTTCTTCCCAACCCTCTTCCCTCCTGGAGCAGGGATGTTTTCTCCCAGGAGTCCTCCAGTTCTTCCTCCTCTGACCTCTTCAGAGGCTTTAGAGCTTCCCACTCTGATCACTCAGGTTCGTATTGTTCCGGTACAGACAGCCCCCCCTTGCTTTCAGTTCCAGACTCTGCTCTGACCTCCTTGGTTCCTTCAGAACCAATGAATTTCCAAAATTGTGGCTCCGCTGTCAGGCCCAAGAGGTTTGAGTCAACTCCTGTATTTTATTTGCAGTTGTCCTTACCTCTTGGGACTCCGGCGGCTGGGGGTCCTTTTTTGGCTCTAGCTTTGGAAGTGGGTCTCTCAGGGCATGGTGCGACCCGGTTCCGAGTTGGTCTTTCTCGGTGCCAGGCTCCCATCCCTCCTCGGGGGGCCTGCTTTCCAGGCTATGGAGAGAGCATTGGCCACCCCAGGCCCTCAGGTGGTACTACTTTATCGGACTTTCGTCCACTGATCCCTTCTTACTGGGAGCTTCCACCAACCTCCGCGCCTGGAGAGAGAGAACCAAGGTTGCAAAATATCCTGGCTGAGTAACACTTCTTCCAAGACCTCCTTAGACATTCCCAATGAGGAGCCTCCTCCTTCCCACTGATTTTGGTGATGATGAGGGTTCCCCTCTGTCACTCTCAGAAGATGTCTCCTTGGAGACCTTCTTGAGTTCCTTAAACAGAGGGGTAACTGAAACCTCAAAGACCCTACCTCTGAGGAGTCTGTGTACTTGCAAGCCTTTGGTTCTCTCCCATCTACTTACTGAGTGACCCCTCCCACTGAAGATCTCATTAAACTGATCACTCAGCATGCTTGGAAATCTCCTAACTTCATAGAACTGATTCCCTGGAGACCAGATAAAACTTTCTGGCACACTTCACTAGGCTCCAGAGGGATCTGATCAAGGAACTATCAGAAACCCGAGCAGGAGCTGTAGAAGTCCAAGAAAAACTGGTCTCCCAGTTAGCTACTCTGGAGTTCATTTCTAACTTGTCCATGAGGGTCATTTCACATGCAGCTGAAGGGATGACCAGATCAGCTGGTTCAGGTGTTGCTATCAGACGACATGCCTGGATGCACCTGTGTGAGTTTGCAGAAGCATTCAAGTTTTCCTTCATCAGTCCTCCCTTTGATGGATCTTCTTTGTTTGGCCCCAAAATTAAAGAAGCTCTAGCCTGATGTGAAAAAGATGGGAAAACCCTGTTTGTTGTGGGCATATGTTTTTACGCTTCCCAACAATCCTATTCTAGGAATCAGAGGAGTGGGAAGATGTGGTTCAGAAAGTCCCAAGGACCTTTCCAGGACACATGGTGGAGGCTCCCCTCTGTGCAGAGGGGGGAGCTGTAATGGAAGACGCCTACCCTGAGGCAGAGGTAGCCCACAGAATTAGGGTTTCAGAGACTTTTTCTCTGACCACCCCTACCAGCGCTCTTGAAAGGGGCCCCAATTGTTTACCTCTGGAAGCAGTCAGGGGAAGATTTTCTCTGCATGCAAAAGGCTGGCAGCAGATAACCAGACGTTTGGGTGCAGAGAATTATTACCAGAGGTTATTCTGTACCCTTCACCCTTTATCCCAGATATCTAACAAGTCTCCCCGATGTTCCACCCAATCAAAGAGACCAACCAGCTTTAGAAATCCAAAAGCTGCTAGAAAAGGATCATCCAAGAAGTCTCACCAGACCAGATAGGATCCGGATTTTACTCAAGGTTCTTTTTAGTGCCATAAAAGACAAGGGATTGAAGACCTGTACTGGATCTCAGCCTTTTAAACAAATTTATTCAACAGTCCAAATTCCTGAGGGTCACGGTTCAATCTATAGTTCCCATTTTAGATGAAAACGATTGGATGTGCTACCTTCAAGATGTGTACTACCATTTAAAAATGGACAAATACTCCAGAAGATTTGTCTGCTTTCGGCTAGGAGTCAGTCACTTTCAGTTCAGGGTGCTGCTCTTTGGTCTCATCACAGCTCCCATGGTGTTCACCAAATGGATGGCAGCAGTAACAGCTCACTTGAGACTGCATGGATGGCAGCAGTAACAGCTCACTTGAGACTGCATGGATGGCAGCAGTAACAGCTCACTTGAGACTGCACGGATTCCGGGTGTTTCCATGTCTAGATGACTGATTCATCACCATTTCCACCAGTAATCTACTGCTTCAAGCAGCAAAGTTCTTTCTGCATTTGTGAGCTTGTGCATCACAGTTAGTCAAACAAAATCTCAGCTAACCTCTCTCAACATTTAGAATTCATAGGTGCTCGTCTGAACACCATCTCTTGTGTAGCCTGTCTTTCTTAGCACGGATTGCAGAAGATAAAATCCCAAGTACATCCTGTTATGTGCAAAAACAAAGTTCCAACACTACTCGTCCTTCAAGCGTTGGGTTCCATGGTAGCGACCATCACTCTAATCCCATTAGCGAGGTTCCACATGCGGCTACAAAAATGGCATCTAGCAGCACAATGGTCTGTTCTAACCCATCCAATGAACTACCACATACTAATCATCGGTTGCTGCAAAAAAAAACTATCCTGGTGGATGGAATCTGAAGAAATCCTATTAGGCTGTCCATTTGTCCCTCCTCAACCCAAGGCTGTAGTGAACACAGACACCTCCGGGGGTCAATATCTAGGAAGAACAGTCCAAGGCACTTGGTCCCCTATAGAGGCCAGTCTGCATATCAGTGTCCTGGAGTTGAGGGCAATGCTACTAGCGTTGCAAGCCTTTCAATCTGTCCTTCCCCTAGGGACCATTGCAGTCCAGTCAGACATGTCTGTAGTCTGGTACATCAACGAACAAGGGGGAACCAAGTCCCACCCCTGTGTTGAGAAGCCCTCAGAGTGCTGCAATGGGCTATTTCCTCCAACTACTTTCTGATAGCAGTGCGCATCCCAGGTAGTTCAAACGTGATAGTGTACAAACTGAGCCGATGCATTATACTACTTCACAAGTGGTCTCTCAATCCCGAGATAGTGAGGAGGATTTTTTTGTCGCTGTGGCCAACCTTGCTGTGACCTTTTTGCATCACCCAAAACAAGAAGTGCAGGAAGGTACCTCTCCCTAACACCCCCCGGGGGAGTCGCCGAAAGACGCTCTTCTCCTCGATTGGCCCCCGGGTCTCCGCTATGCCTTTCCCCCCTTCCCTCTAATTCCACTCTTTCTCAAGAAAGCAGCTAGATTGAGAAGCAAAGTGATCCTCATTGCACCCTATTGGCCTCGATAAATTTGGTTCCCCCTCGTATGGCCTCATCTAATTCACTGACCATGGATTCTAGACCCATTTCCAGACCTGCTTTCTCACCCTCAAGGACTGGTGAACTCCAACCTTCAAAATTTCAAGCTGACAGCTTGGTTCCTCCAATTCAGCTAGTCGCCAGGCATAATGATGTACCTACCCCAGTGCGGAAAATTCTGCTGGTTTCCCATAGACCATCCACCAGGAAACTCTAACTTAATAAGTGGAAGAGATTTTCAACCTGGGCTTATGATAAGTCTTGATCCTTTCTCCGCTTCTGTGGAAAAAGTTCTAGAATTTCTAGCTGTTCTTTTTGATCAAGGGGCTTCCACTTCCACAATTAAAGTTTAGTTAGCTGCCAATTCTAACTTCCATAATGGTATTGGGGACCTACTTCTAATTTCAGAGACTATGTAAAGTGTTCCTCAAAGGAACCCTGTGCCTAAAGCCTCCATTTAAAGACCCTTTGCCCCCGTGGGATCTGACCATTGTTCCTCAGTCTCTGGTGTTTACTCCCTTTCAGCCAGCAGCCACATGCAACTTGGTTTCTTTCATGGAAAACGCTTTTCCTCGTAGCTGTAACTCCTGCAAGACAAGTTTCTGAGATGTAGGCTTTGCTCAGAATCCCCTTGCTTAATTTTCTGCAAGGATAGAGTTTCATTCAGAACCAATCCATCCCTTCTTCCAAAGATAGTCCGAGTCCAACATTAATCAAACAATAGACTTGCCCGTTTTCTTCCCCAATTTTTCCAGCAAAGGTGAATGTTGCTTACATTTGCTGGATGTTCACAGACAGCTATGTTTCTATCTCAACAGAACTAAAGAACTTAGAAAATCAGCGCAGTTTTGTATCCTTTTCCGGCCCTACTTTAGGGAAATCTGTTTCCAAAGTTACCTTGTCAAAATGGCTAAGAGATTGTATTATTACATGTATAATAAAAAGAGTCTCAAGTTACATGCGCCAGTGAGAGTGCATTCCACCAGATCAATGGCCACTTCAGCTGTTTTTCTTTCCAAGGCTTCCATGAATAAAGTATGCGTAGCAGCAATATGGGCTACTCCACATACATTTTATCACTCATTACAAATTGGATCTGGTCTCCAGGGAAAGAGCTTCCTTGGGTTCTGTGGTTCTCAAAAATATCCTTCCATAGGGCTACCCAGGATCTAAAGTAGTTGGGGACTCTGTCCCAAGAGTCAAGAATAGATGAAGATTGACAACATCAGATAAAGAAGTTATGTTCTTACCATAATGTTCCATCTGTGTTGTCTGTCTTCATCTGTTCTTGGCATCCCACACTCCTTCCCTCTCTTGTGAATTCCTGGAGGAGTGAACATTTGTCCTGGGTGCCTTGTTTTGGTTCACCTTGGACATGGCTTTTTCATATTTACTTATGGGTCTTCTGGCTATCTATAAGTCTGCAAACTTGATCTGAGGTGAATTGGAGAGCAGCATTGTGGGTAGAACATTAGCTCAAGAGATTTTTGGATGGCACGAGCTGTATAACGGCCAGACTAGTTCTGAGGATCGGAACCAATTACCCAAGAGTCAAGAATAGATGAAGATTGACAACACAGATGGTACATGATGATAAGAACATAACTTTTTTTTTAATATCAAATAGAGAACCATTTGGAAATGGTCTCTTTTGACACCTGTTGTTCCTCCTCACAAAAAATTTGCAATTGATCTGAAGATCTGAAAGATTTAGTTTTGTGAAGATAGTACCCACATTGTCTGTAGACCTCCAAGGTGAGGAATATCTTTTCTCCTTCATTTTTGGGTTCAGGGAAAAAGACAATGAGGTGGATAGTTTTCAAGGAAACCGTGTCACAGTGGAAAATGAGGAAGGGTTGACTCACCAAGAGCTTGAAACTCCGATACTATTCTTGCAGGTGTCGGAGCAATCAGTAAGATTGTTTTCCATGTTAAGACTCTCAAGTCAGCCAGGTTAGCTGTTTCAAATGGAGCACACATTAGCTTTTCTAGCAGAAAATATTAAGATCCCAAGAAGGAGAAGCCGGTTTTCTTGGAGGCCTTTTAGGCAAAACCCCCTTTCAAAAATATTTTGATATGAGCTTGCATTGAAAGAGGAGGATGCATGGACAGACATGCTGAAATAGATTAAATGAGCCTTGATTAGAGGTGTAAGAAAGGCCATAGGATAGCAACTCTCACAAAAATTGTAAAATCAGAGAACAGCTAGCCCTGAATGGGTGCTGGTTGTGTTGTCACCAACTGGAAAACCTTTTCCATTTGCTTATGTATGATTTTCTAGTAGCAGGTTTTCTTGCCTCCATTAGTACCTGCTGCACATTCTCAGTGTAGAGGTGCCTAAAAGAAATTAGGACCGTATCATCCAGGCAGTCAGTTGAAGTTGATTGATGGTCAGGGTGTATTAAATACCTTGTTTTTATGTTCGTATATCCAGACTATGAGGAAGCTTGTGGTAATTGCCCCTGGCCATTTCCAGAAGAAGAGAACCATGGACTCCTGGGCTAGAAAGGAGCCACCATAATGATGCTGATGGATTCCTTCTGAATCTTTAGAAGTACCCTGGATATTTAGTGGAAATGGTGGAAAAGTAAACTGGAACCTTCCTGTCTAAGGAAGAGAAAAGTCATCTGTCTTCCAGGCCTGCTTGCATGGATCCTGGAGCTGAATGTTGTCAGCTGATTATTCAGTGAGGAGGCAAAGAGGTCTACTTGAGGAACACCCCATAG
This sequence comes from Protopterus annectens, assembly GCF_019279795.1. Taxonomy (NCBI): domain Eukaryota; kingdom Metazoa; phylum Chordata; order Ceratodontiformes; family Protopteridae; genus Protopterus; species Protopterus annectens. The sequence goes on from NC_056731.1 coordinate 845,464,989, forward strand.
ATGGATCAAATCTTGGAAGACCCCTAGTTTGGTTTCCATCCGTGAGGTTTTGCCCTTGTTTTGCTTAGCTTATCTGCCACATAGTTATGCTTTGACAGAATGTAGGATGCCTGTAGAGTGTAATTGTGCTCCGGAAGTATATCCTAAGCTAATTTGGCTAGTTTGCAAAGGGGTTCTCGTTTACATGTTGATGTACCACATGCCTGGGGTATTGTCTGTAACAACTTGAAGTTTTGAGGACCAAAGATGATTCAGAGAATTGAGTGCCTTGATCAGGGCAAGCATCTCTTTTATATTTATGTGCCTGTCTGTCCTTGGTGTTACACAAACCTTGCACTTTTATCCCTCCTGAAACTGCTCCCCTAGCAAGTCTGAGGAGTGTGTGAAGACAGACTGCTTTGGAATATGGAGGGAGAAGGGGAGACCTGGATTTAGGGATATCTGTTGTTTCCACCAAGCTATTTCTGCTTTGACAACAAATCCCAGCAAAGGGATTTGAAAAGACAAAGGGTGTAGGAGCTGAAACCAGAGAGACTTCCGATACCACTGTTTGTCATGTGGAGTTTTACCAAGGGTATCATGAAAATCATAGAAGCCATGAAACCCAAAATCTTGAGGTATCCTCTTGCACCGACTCAAATCTGTGTGGAAAACCCTAAAAATATAGATACAGATATAGATCTTTGTTTTTTTTTTCCTGTGGAAGAAAAGCTCTTTGAACTGTGGTGTCTAGTTGACATCTCAGAAACAGTCTTTTATGAAGAGTCGAAAAAAAACTTTGAATGTTCTGTTGGAATCCCAGCTTGTGTAAAAGATCTGTCACCCGAGAGAGAGAGATGAGAGATATTACTGAGAATTGAAAAAGACTCTGCAAAGATGAGCAAGTCATATACATATGGGAAAATGTGGATATCCTGTAGCCTGTAATGAGATTTCACTGGAGCTAGACACTTTTTTGAACAATCATTGTGCAGTGCGTAGTCCAGAGGGTAAGACAGAGAACTGAAAATGTGATCCAGATGTACGCAATCTTAAACATCTGAAATCTGGACGAAGAGGGATGTGATGTAAACCATCTTTTAAGTCTAGTGTTAAGGAAATTTGAATGATGCAGAAGAGGTAATAGGTTGTCAAGTATTGTCATTTTCAATTTGGGCACTGTCACAGACGTGTTTAGGAAAGAAAGACCAGATCTAGTCTCCAAGCATTTTCTTTCTTTGTCACAAAACACATTTTGAATAAAACCAATTTCCCACTTGGGAAGAGGAAACTGATTCTGTCTCTCCCTGGGGCAGCATTTGTTGAAGCGCAGGTGGAAATAAGTCATCAGGTGGATGAGGCATTATCCCCTAGTAAGGAGGACTTTCCACCCATTACCTTCTGTAACCTTGTTGACTGGTATTCAGATTCTGTTTGTTTGAAACTATCTGTTGCCAAAGAGAAAAGTGGAGATTCAGACTTTCTGGAAGTCAAAGAGGGTGCCAGGGTGGTAGGGTGGAGCAACATCTCTTAAACGGTGATTCTGGTTCTTGGTTTTCGGCATTTACAAAATTCTTCTTGGAACCCTCTTGCCATTTCTTGTTAAATGTCTGGTTATTTTTTTTTCTTACCAAAACTGGATGAGGAGTTAAAGAATCTCTTGGAAAATGTGGAAAAGGAATGCTGAAAATTCTTAAGGATTCCATGTGTCAGCTTACCTATTTCATCAAATTTTTTGATCATGTCTGAAGCAGAGGAGCCAACACTAAATCTATATCCAAACGAGATTTTAAAATCTCACTTTAACATCATATGGGAGGTTCTGGGAACACAGCTATGCAAACCTAAATCATCATTTCTTTGCCTACTTCAACTTATTTCAGAGATCTTACTCAGAACACTTTTTCATAAATCTTTTGCATGCATGCCTCTGGCCTACCTTACTCATATTCTCAAACTTTCATTGTTTGTTTTTCTTATCCATTGTACCCATAATATTGTTTTCCTCTGTAATATTGTTAATTTGTCTCTATTCGTATGTATTTGTATGTCTGTTTGGGGCTTTTCCCCTCGGGTCTCCACTGAAAAAGGGTAATTCTTACCCAGCTGGACCAACCCGGTTAACAAATGCAAATCGATAAATAACCTCCTCAAAACAGTACCTGTGGCTATAGTCGTTGAAGTATCAGCAGAGTCACAGACATACTGTATACAATGAATAGTGATTTGAACAGTATAAGAAATTGTATTATTTAAAGCAGATTTTTCTTCTCAAGAAGAAACTGCAGTCAAAACATTGCTCATACTTCATCACAGTTAGTCTGGCAAAACTTTAATATTTGAGCCTTGTCTATTCAAAATTCCAAAAATCAAAGTTTCCAGAAGCATACACTTTTTTTCCCTTACTTTATTTATATTACATTTGTTAACTGGGAAATTCCAACTGGACCAGGTCCATTTTCAGCAGAGGCCCAGGGAGAAAAGCTTCAGCATCAAGTTATACAAATACAGTACATCCAGCATAATACACAAAACAGGTTACATCATGTATGCTGAGCATAGTAATATAACAAGAAATTAATAAAACACTCCAGGTAAAAGAAGATATAGAACATAGGTAAAAAGACTATGTCAGTTATACATTGGTAAGAGAAGAAAATATATCAAGCAAGATTCTACAGTTAAAAGTACCCTTTCAGATGACCAAGCCTACAGGGGATCGGAGATCCAGCATGTGATCAGAGAGGAGTTTGGGGAGTTGTTAGTAGTATGGGTAGGGTTATGTGATACAAGGGCATAACCAGGTACTAAGAAGGTGCGATTTGAGGGAGTTTTTGAATATAGATGTGGAGGGGGCAGTGGACACGGATAGGGGAAGAGAGTTCCAATTTCTGGCAATGGTGTGGGAGTAGAGCGCTTTCCCTGCATTATTGTTAGCCTTGGTGATGGAGAGGAGAAATGTTTCACTGGATCTTGGGTACCGGTTTGCAGTATAGACAGTAAGTAGGTTGGATAATGAGGTTTTTTTTCAGGATATTTGAGAATATTGTAGGCTGTGCCCAGCTGGTGATAGTTAAGTAGCTGTGGTAGCTCAAGCCGTTTTAGTTCTTTTAGTGCAGCACACTGATGGGTTCTATAGTTGAGTTAGTAGCAAACTTGGCTATTTTATTGTAGCATGATTCTAGTTTGTCTAGGTCACATTGTCTGATTTGGGTAAAGACTGATGCTGCATATAATAGAGTTGAGAGGACTTTGTGCAAGAGTGACTCTTGCTTTTTGTGAGACAAAGGACTTGTGCCTGTATAGGGAGCCTAGTGTTTTGTGTACTAATTTTATGGTATATGAGATGTGAACATCAAAGTGGAGATTGTCTATTTCAATGCCCAGAAGTTTGGTGTGGTTAGAAGGGGAGATGGCGGTGCCGTCCTTGGATGTTATGGTAAATGAGAGGGTTTCTTTTATCTATTAGGGGTAACTAGTAGCAGTTTTGTCTTTTTGGGACTTAGAATTAGTTGGATACCCGATGTCCATTTTTCTACTGAGTTAAAGGTATCTTGAGTGTATGTAGGGTGCTGGGAGATGAGGTGGAGCAGATCAGGGTTGAGTCATCCGCATATTGTATGAGTGTGGCATGTTGTGTAGAGCTATTGAAGTTATTTGTGAAAACCGAGAACAATAGCGGGCCATGTGGGACTCCTGTGGTGGTTGGAAGTTGTGTAGACAGAGTTCCTTTCCACTGGACTGATTGTTGCCTGTCAGATAGGTAGCTTCTGAACCAGGCTATAGTAGAGTAGGTGAAGAATAATGATGTTAGTGGGGTCTAGTAGAATGGAGTGGGAGACCATATCAAATGCTTTTGAGAGGTCTAAAAAAATGGCTGATACAGGTTTATCATTCCTGTGAAGGTTTATATGATTAGTGAAGGATAGAAAGGGCTGTGGCAGTGCTGTGATGTGGACGGGAAATCATGTTGTGTGGTAGATAGTAGATTGTGTGTGTTAAGAAATGTCATCACTTGCAAGTGGATGCATTTCTCAAGAATTTTGGATAAGGGGCAAAAGTTGGAAATAGGCCAGTAGTTGGAGAATTCGTAAGAATTACCTCCTTTATGGAGAGGAATGATGTGAGATACTTTCCAGAGTTTGGGTATGTAGGATTCTAGTATGGAGCGGTTGATTAGGATGGAGACAGGATATGATAGGGAGTCACTAGCCATTTTTAGGTGTGCAGCAGGTATGTTATCAGCTGCCAGTGTGGTTGGCTTTAGTTTTAGGAGGAGTTTTTGATAGTTGAGGTGGGCACTGATAGGCTGAAAGATGGGGTGATGTGGGATAGGTTAGGTTGTGATTGAGGTAGACTGTTTTTGGTTATTTGACTGGACAGGGCTAAGATGGCTTTAGTAAAATGGTTATTAAATTGAGAAGCTATGTCTAGGGTATTGTTAGTAGAGCTGGGTGCTGGAGTAGTGGTTTTGCCTTGATTTAGTAGGGAGTTAATGGCATGCCAGAATTTTTGTGGATTATTTGAATATTCCCTTTGGGCGCTAAGAAAATAGTTTTGTTTATTTTGGATTCAGCCTTGGCCTTGTTTCTAAGCTGTTGATAGTATAGCCTGAAGCTAGGGGTTTTGTCAGTTTTTCAGATTTTCCAAGCTTTATCTCTAGCTTTTAGTAAGGCTCTGCTGTCCCTATTTAGCCAGGGTGCATAGTTGGTTTTAACTCTGATCTTTCTGCTGGGAGCTAGACTGTTAAGTATTAAAGTAGTCTACTGCCTGGTCTAACCCAAGTGTCCGTAGTGGTTCCCAGTTGCAGTGGCTTAGGACAGTATTTAGGTATTGTGGGATAAGGTTACGATCATCTAGTACAAATTTGTAGACTACTGGTTTGGGGTGATTGGAGTGTTTGTGGAGTAGGAAGGTGGGGAGATGATCACTTAGGTCATCTGGGAGACAGCCTAATGTATAGTGTTGTTTGGGATAGTTGGTTAATGTCCAGTCCAGTATGGATTCTTACTTTGAGTTCTCATCTATTCTAGTTGGTTCTTCAATTAGTTGAGAGAACCCATATGGATTGATATGTGCAGAGGGGCTGCTGGAGTTACAGGCTGCCCAGTCAGTGTTAAGGTCTCCTAGTAGGATTGTTTCCTGATGTAGGTTGTCCATTGTCCATTGTAGGATGTCTTCTGTTATGAGTGAGTTATTGCCTGGAGGTATGTAGCAGCATATTATATTGATGGTCTTGGTGTTTCTTATGGAGAGGACAGAAAATAGGACTTCATCATTTTGAAAAGTGGGTGGTGTGGTGTGCAGGAGCTTGGATGTTAAGGGTGTTTTTAAAGAAAATGGCTACTCCTCCTCCTTTCCTGTTTGTTCTATCATCTCTAAGTGTATTATACCCTGGGGGAGAAAGTCTTCATCTTGGATACTGGGTTTAAGCCAGGTACTCTCTAATGGCGAGTACATCAGGGTTGTAGTGGGCTATGAATGCATGTAGGTCTGCTAGCTTGTTGGTAATACTTCTTATGTTGAAATTTAGGCTCAGCAGGTCTGATGTTTGTCTGGCTGAGAGGGGACCTAGATTTGGGTGAATGCCACCAGAGGTTGGCAGAGTTTGTAGGAGTGTCAGTATGTGTTTTTTAATATTAATTGTTTGTGAGCTTGGTCTATGAGAGTTTTTCTTAGTGTGGTGAGATGGTGTCATTTTTGTTAGTGAGTAATATGTAGTTGTAAGATTTATGATTGTGGGGTAGATGTAGAAGTGTGAGTGGGTTTGAGAGGGTGGGCTAGAGTGGGTAGTGTGATAGGAGTAGTTGTGCAGCAGTAGGTCTGTTGGTAAGGAAGTTAGGAAGGTTAGCGATAGTAGAGCTAGTGATAGGGATGTGAATGTGGGTAACATGATACTACTTTGAGTGAGTAGTACAACTAGTATTCCTGGTTGGTTGTGTGTGAGGGTAGAGGTGTGTTGTCTGGGAATGTGTTGTTGGGAGTGGGATCAGTTTGGGATGTAATTGGATTGGAGGGTGGGGGGAGGTAGGATGAGTGGGTTGGGCTAGTTAGGGAATTAGGGGTTGGACTACTGGTCAGGTGATTAGGGGTTAGAATAAAAGTCGAAGTAGTGGGGGTGGGTGGGAATAGGGGGCAGGGAGAGGAGCGGAGCAAGCCCGAGCACAGCAAGTTAACACTGATTCCAAGTGTTTCTTTAGGCTTTGGGTAAGTATGTAGTGTTAGCTTAAATGGTTATATATTAAACTGAAATTTTAACTGTAGTTTAATCTGCATGTTTGCACTAAATTATACACTATGTTATGGGCACAGAGTATAATTTTCTGACATTCTTAAAAGGATATATAATTAAAGCTGGAGTTAGTTATAGATGAAACAGGAGAGGAAATGAAATGCTATTTTATAGATTTGAGTATTTCTTAAAAGAAAATTGACTTTAGTTTGGGGGGGGCACTAACTGGAGAGCAATATACAGCTGTTTATTCCTGGTGATGTACTCCTCAGTACAGAGGTTTGATTAAGGAACTATACAGCAGAAATGTACAAATACACTCACTAACATTTGTTTAAGTTAATGCAGGTAAAGTATTTTACTGTCTAGATACTTGGAAGTTAAGCAACTACATTAGTGTTTAGTCTCTTTAGTTGCAGGACAAGTGTCTGTGGGTGCCCAGTGCTCAAGAGAAAATTTGAAATTTCCACTGCTTGATATTGGGGGCAGAGACTTGCTTGACCTGAAGGATGGTTTGGATTACTGAAAGAAAAACAGAAGAAAAATGTAAGAGAGCATTAGGTTAAGGCAGCACTTAACTGTGTGACCAGTCAGATTGGACTTTTGTTTAGCAATAGTCAGTAACAAAAACTTCAGTTAATGGTTATTCCTGCTTCAGCACCTGATAACATAAAATATTTTCTTATGGCAACATACAAAAATAAAATGTAAATATATAAAGAAGTTCTCTACTAACTTAAGCAAGATACACTTTCAGTATATGTAAAAACTACTCTTAGGTTAGTACTAGGCTAACTGCCCTTGTGAGCCATTTTAAGCCTAGCCAATTATCCCTTGAGAGACTCAAACCCAGCACCTTGTGTTTGTAAGGGAAACACCTTAACCATTAGGCCATCCTCCCAACTACAGAACTCTTTCCAGTAGTGAAACCTTGCACCTTGTGGTTGAAAGGCATACACCTTAACCACTGTACCACTTGGCCTTTCAGGTAGTCAATGCAGTTAGAGCAGTGAAATGCAACATGTGAAATAGTCATTCTGGCTCTATAACAGTAAACAAGGAAAACCGAACATATCTAGGTGCATATGTGACAGCAGTTCATTAAGCAGAATTATCTAAAGGCATCATGCAGTGTTAAAAAATAACAGAAACATAGTATAAGCTGTTGTACTAAAGAATTATGTATTAAACCACAATGTACAGCATACCTTGAATGCAAAAACTTACAGGAGGATGATTACGTACCAGGGAAGACAAACAGCTGCTGTGGGATTTGAAACAAAAAAACAAAATAGCACCCTGGATTTAAATTACCTCAGGCTATCCAATACACAACAAGAGCTGGAGGAGGGAGGGATAAAGACTACAGGGAAGGAGAAGGCTAGCCAATGGTTAAATGAACTCTGCAGACACTCACTGTGAAGTGCAAGAAACCACTCAGTGAACCTTAAGAAAAGGTATGCTACTTTGCACAGTTACTCTACTTTATACTGTAAAATCAAGGCAAGTGTAGACATCTAATTATAGAATTAAAGCTGGGGTTAGTTACAGTTGAAACAGGAGAGGAATGAAATGCTATTTTATAGATTTGAGTGTTTCTCAAAAGGAAATTGACTTTAGTTTTGGAGGGGGGGGGGCACTCACTGGAGAGCAATATACAGCTGTTTATTCCTGGTGATGTACTCATCAGTACAGAGGTATGATTAAGGAACTATACAGCATAAATGTACTAATACACTCACTAACATTTGTTTAAGTTTATGCAGGTAAGGTATTTTACTATCTAGACACTTGGAAGTTAAGCACCTACATTAGTGTTTAGTCTCTTTAGTTGCAGGACAAGTGTCATGATGGTGCCGTGGTAGTGTTGTCGCCTCACAGTAAGACATCCTGTTCGATTCTCAGTTAGAGCGTCTTTTGCGCGGAGACATGCGTGAATGGGCGTATCTTCATTGAAGGTTGTGTGTCAGGGCTGGCAACTCCGCACGTAAAAATCTACTGCCAATCATTAGCGGACTGGAGTTCTGCTGTAGCGACCCCTAACCGGGAAAAGCCGAAAGACAACAACAAGTTGCAGGACAAGTGTCCGTGGGTGCCCAGTGCTCAAGAGAAAATTTGAAATTTCTACTGCTTGATATGGGGGGCAGAGACCTGCTTGACCTGAAGGATAGTTGGGATTACTTGAATGCAAAAACTTACAAGAGGATGATTACACACCAGGGGAGATAAAACAGCTGCTGTGGGATTTGAAACAAACAAAATAAAAAAAACAAAATGGCTCATCAGTAATCTTCCCATCCTTGTCAGAAAGAATAGGACTGGAATTAACTAAATGTTTAGTAGCAGTAGGATTAACTAATCCTATAGCCACTGTGTCAGGTTTGGGAAGAGTGTATAAACATTTAAAAAAGATTGAGGAACTTTATGCATTCTTTCTGGAGTTTTAGGGGCAGCTGGCTAACTATCAGGAAGATGGGCATTAGCACACACATCCTCCAATGCAAACAAAAACTGGAGAAGTTGTTGCAGGTTCTGGAAGTTAATTCTGTAACAGCTCATAGTAGTTTGAGGGACTGAGAAACCTCAGTGTTCTCCTACTGAAAACACTGGCACTTTCTGGAAATCGTCTCAAGAGAAACCCCCATAGGGAGAATTAGAAATTCCTCAGAGTCTGAATAAGAAACCTGAGGAGAAAACCCTCCTGTCCAGATTCAGAAGCTTGAATCTCTTCAAGAAAGGAAACATTCCTCATTCTTTTACCAGAAATTAACTTACAAGAAGTATCAGTAGCCTGACTTAAACCCTGAGCCAGACTCAGTAAACTACTCCTGTCCAAGGAAATTTTGAGGAGTAGCAGCTACATTCTTAGTTTTCTGCTCCTTTTTGACAGGAAAAATGAGGCTAGCAGTGTTATTGTCAACAGCAGCTTTCCTAGAGATGGGCATAACATTCTGACAAAACAGGGAAGCCTTCCCTGTTCCCTCTTCTAGGATTGAAAAGTGGCTGTCTGTTGCCCACTGTGGGGACCGCAGCAGGTCGCAGAGGATGTGGCTAAACCCTGGGCCATAATGGCTGTAGGTGCCACACCAGAGGGATTTGGGGTAAAAGATGAGTGATCTGAGATACAACAAATGGCCACAGCAGTGTCACATATTTGTAGCTGAGGCAAATTGGTAGTCTGCTGTGGTGACAAAGGCTGTTTGCCGAACTTTTTCTTTTTGTGACTGCACTGACTGTGGGACCAACAATTTGTTTCATGGTCATGCTGAAAATGATGCCTTTTTGCCAGGGAAAACGCTCAGCACGTGGTGGTAAAAATAAAAAGTCACCCTACCCCCAAGACAAACACAGTAAAATACTATGCCAGCCCCATAAAGTAAAGTAAGCACAATTTTTTCCCCAGAAAAATGTTTTTCAGTTACTTTAAACAACATTTAAACTGACAAGAAAGAGTTCATCTTTCTAAAACTACAGTGCGTTCTTGTGACAGTCTGTTAAAAGTCTGCTAGCTTTAAAATAGCTTTCCTGAAGAAGAAAGTATAAATAAGTAAAATGATTAAATAGAAGTTTTTCTTCCCCCAAAGGGATCTTATCGGCTAAACAGAGGAGCAGCACAACTGACCATCAATCCTTGAAAACCTCAGAGGGTGTGTGCTCTTTAGCGGTAGTGGAGCTCTGAAGGGTTTGACACCCAAACTTGTGTTTTAGACAGCTCTGCTCGAGCTGTCTGACCATTTGGATGTGTGGAAGGTGCCCTGAAGATTTGCATGCTGGCCTGCTGTTATATACTTGGCAGTATATAACCCATATAGCTAAGGCTACTGCAACAGTGATTATCATGATGAACATTTGTCTTAGAATCAGCCACCTGGTCTTCCAGTAACACATTTACCAAATAGGTGTCTTTTCTGGAGCCAGGGCAGGTTTTGCCAGAACCATTCTTAAAGAGTTAGTGTACTTAATTTCTGTCTCCTATACATACAGATACAGATTATTTATATTTATATATATATATATATATATATATATATATATATATATATATCTGTTTGAGTGCAGTGTGTGCACCTTCCCACTTTTTGGTTATTTTTTTCACTTCTCTTGTATCCTAGACTGACTGGAATCATTTTTATTTCTTATTATATTCCACTTTCTTCTGTTATTTGAGTGTATTCCGTTTGAGCATTAGCTTCAGTCTCTTTCTTAAGGCAAGAGATCTCTGAGGATTTTTTTGTATTCTTGTTTCCCTTAAGTACCAGCATGTAGCCTTAAACAAGTCTTAGGCCAGATTTGTGACACAACAGCAAGGTGCACCTACGTTTTTGTAGACTTGCCAGATGTACGATATCCTTCGCAGGGTATGTCCCATCCGTTAGCATTACTGTAACCGTGATCTGTTTGAACATCTACATTATGATAAGCTCTTAACACAACTATGCTTTCACATGCAAGCCTACCAGAATCATTGCCATTACTGAGACGCGTTTCAAAGAGGATTCTTTCATTCCTAATAGAATTCAGTAATGATGCACTGTTCACTCATAACAGGCCAGGTGACAGGCAAGGTGGAGGGATAGTAGCCTTGACTGACAATGCAGTTTAGTTCTTTCCAAAACTGTTACCTAGTGGCCATGCTACTTCTGATATTGATCCAAATTGCATACTAGCAAAAATATTACTGGAGACATGCTGATAATAACGGTAGCCCATATCCCTCCTCCATCCTGCATTTCTGTTATTCAGAACATGTTAGAACAGTTTATAAATCTTATAGCTCAGCACAGGCTCATTGTTATAGGTGACCTAAACCTAAACTGGCAAGGACAGCACAAACGTACCTTAAACAGACTATCTTATTCATACAAGCTTACTTAAGTTTCTGAAGTCATAAAGCCAAACCTTCACACTGAGCAGTTCTGTCCTATTAAAGTAAATGCCTTCCAGACTTGCGCTGTTGTAATTCCTGTAATCCCATGATCTTACTAGCATCCCAGAGAAATTATAGTCTTTGTTTATTCTGCTTTAGTATGCCTGGTGACTACTGCCCAGTTACCTCTAAATGGACACTGAAAGTTCCAAAATTGCACTTTGAAACTGTATTGATTAAAAATGTTGCTGATTCTGTAGAGCATGCTGTCTGCTGAGCTGCAGCTTATTGATTAAAGTATGGCCTACTCCTGGTTTATTTCTATCCGATGTATCCACTTTAGTCTTTTAGCTTCAGTTCAGAGCAGAGTGATTGGTTTAGGGTGATGGTTATACCATGGCTCACTAATGACCTGATACGACAAATTAAATTCAGGAACAGTCGGTCCTTACTAATGTGTGCTAACCCTGCTCATAACCCTACCCCACACTTTACCTTATGAAAAACAAACAAACTTTCCCCTAACATTACCAAGAAAATAAAACTCACACACTCAACACATGCACCCCTTACTCTTAACCTGCAAACACTCGTGTGCACTTCACTCCTTGCCAAAACCTTTGGTATATCTGAACCTTTTAAGCATTCATTTGCAATCTCATTTACTCTAACTGCAGTCACGCAATCTTCCTCCTTTCAGTGCCACCAGCACTCAACACTGTATGCTACTGCTCACTTTCCCCAGCACTGTACTCTATCACCAAGCTGATTGATTGAGTGGACTACATCCTTTTGTGTGTGTGTGTGTGTGTGTGTGTGTGTGTGTGTGTGTGTGTGTGTGTTTATGTTTAGAAAATATAAATGTGGGTTATGATGGTGAAATTTCCTGATAGCCACTAGGTCATGCGTTTTGACTGTGAAACTTTTTGGATGGTGAATTAGATTGTATCCCAGTATCATCTAGCCATTTGTCTCCTTAAATGAGTGCTACATGTTGTCTTCTTTGCCATGGCTAGTTTGGAACCTCACAGCATTCCTGGGTATGAGGTTTAGTCCTGATCTGTGGTCATTGTTCCTATGAAGTTTGCATTTTCTTTTTGTATGTGTGGATTTTTCTAGGTAATGTGTCCCCCTTTCAGAAAAAAAGGTTAGCTGATTGCTTAGTTTAAATGCCCTTTCTTTTACGGCCTAGGTCACGGCTGAAAAGTATCTGGTATAGAACAGTTTATTCAGCACTTTAGCAAATTTGTAAATTTAAATTTTCTCTCCTCTGTAGGTCTTGAACGTTATTATTGATAGGCTTGCTTGTCTACTCCTCTGAAATTGCTAGCCTTGGTGAAGGTGAAATTGAAACTGGTTTCCTTGTGGTCATCACCTCTTTGCAGGCCGTCATATGTAAGGAATGTGAGATTTGGTGTCTCATTATGTTTCTAGCAAACTGTGGTTGTACATCTTAGCCCCCAGTCTCAGGCATTCTACGTTTTCTTGCCTTTCTCTTTGACCCAGGTTTTAGTGTCTCCACCATTCAAAAGTCCAGTTGGTTGCCATTTTTATTTTCTGTGTTGATTTTGAGGGAACGTTCACTAGCTTAAATTAAGTTCTGTAAAGCCTTTCTGAAGGGAACCTTCTTAATTAGACCTCTTATAAAAGACTCAGCCCCTCCTGGATTCTGAGTTTAGTCTTGGAAGCTCTCAGTAGGCCTCCTTTTGAGGTAGCTTCTTCTGTTGAGATAAAACTGTTTTTCTTTCTTGGAAAACTATCCTGTTGGGCGCCATCACATTAGCCAGAAGGATCCCTGAACTGCATGCATCATCCTTTGCTTCATATCTAGTATTTCACAAAGACAGGTTATCTCTGATAAATAAATACATTCCTTTTTCTCAAGGTTGCTTCTGAAACAGTCATTTCGCAACTTTTTCATGTGCCAGTTTTCTTTCCAAATTAAACAAAAGAGAATGTATATTACATACATTGGTAATTACACCTACCTATACAGAAGTGACTCCTTCACAGGAGTTTATTTGCAGTTTTTAATGTGCAGTTTATTTTCTTTACTCCTAACAAACTAGGGAAGAAAATTTCTAAAGTTTCCCTTTCATGATGGCTGCAGTTCCTTTATTTAAACTACACACAACAAGATTCTTTCTACCAAATAGAGAGCTCACTCTGAGAGCTGTTGCAACTTTTACTGCCTTCTTTAGGATCTCTTCAGTGGATATTTGCAATGCCTTCTTCAAACATTTGCGTTAGACTGCTTTTACAGGGCTAGGGCATCCTTCAGTACTTCTGTTCTGAAGAAGCTGCTGTCATGAGACCACCCAGGGTGCATTGTAGCTTGGGATTCTTACTCACATATGATCAGACTAAATAAATAGGATATAAAAGTTATGTACTTACCATAATGATATATCCTTTCATTCATGTCCATCCAATACGACAACCCTCCCTCCACCCCCCATTCCCTATTTTGCAAGACCTGAAGTACTTTTTAATTGTAGATCATTTTGGTTACTGTGCAAGCAAGGCAGCCCTTACCTATGTCTTGGGGTGTCAAGCCTGATCTGAAGTGACTAAGAAAAGTGACGCACAACTGGAGGGAGAATTCATAAAGAGGCCCAAGGCAGTACCACTAATGCTGCTGAATCAGATCTGACAAACTGTTTGAGGACCCGTATGTCGTATTGGATGGACGTGAGTGAAAGGATTTATTGTTACAGTAAGTACGTAACTTTTGTTTCATGTTCTTTGCTGCAGAGAGTGGAAGGGTGTAAAAACTAGATTGTGTCTTTATCTTTTAATTACCGAGAGCTGTACTGGACAAGTGCCAAATATCTCAGTTTGTGCCAAATCTTTTTGTACCTTTCATAATAAAAGTCTTCACTCACTTTGAGTTTGAAAAAGGTTGTTTATTATGTCATAACTGCGTACAGTGAAGGTAGGTGTAGTATATACTGTCCGTTGTAACTCTGAAGTCAGAATAGTTCCTTTTCTTAGAAATGCAGAATTGAGAAACCACAGTTTTCTGTAGTTTCTGGACTTGTAATGACTTCTGATTCAGCTCATTGCTGGATATTTAAACTGACTTCTCTACTCAGTCACCAGAGTACCCAAACTGAACTGTAAATTTTCTATAAGTTCTACATGCCTTTTTAACCTTGGTTCCCAAGCCTTATACCATCTAAACAAGATCTGTATTTGTACTAAATGTTCCTCACACTCTGTTAGCACATTTTATCCTCATCAGTGCTTTGGCCTGAAGGTTATTTCACTGAGTTCATTTGTATCCTTCACTGAAACATTCCTTTCTGTTGAAGTTGCAGTTACTGAAATTGCATGTAAAATATGAAGTATAAAGTGAAGATATGTTTGCTTTAATATGGCTGCATTTCTAGGCCATTCTAAGAGAATACTGTGTTTATGTAGGATTTATTCTGGCAAAACCACATTTATGTCAAGTGTATTCTTAGAAACGGGTTTCTGTTGTCAAGCAGAAACTTTGCAAATAGATTTACAGCTGTGTTACTTTTGCTGTCAAAGAAATGTCTTTTGCTTAAAGATGATGTTGAAGCCGGCTTCACTTGGGGAATGCCTGTTTTCACTGAGTGTCTCATGAATTAATGTCTGTGTTGTGGGCATCTGCATTATAACTCCTGTCTTCAGTAATAACCTTCTTGAGATATTATTGTCTCAACCATAACTTTTGAAATGTGGTCACTGTTGGTAAATCACTGCTTCAGTGCTGTGCTTGATGAGCTTTGTTTTTATGCTTCTAATCTGCTGGTTTACTGCTTGGGATTCAGCTGACATTAGACCCATCAAGTAGCATTTTTTGGTATTGGGTTAAGACAGGTACATTCTTACCATTGATGTTGGAAAGGACCATAATTGGCGAGTCAGATGTGTACCCTTCTGTTCCTGCTGTATGTGAATGTGTTTACCATTCATTGTTTGCTTAAATTCCTAGCAAGTCAGGCAAGTGTATACTTGTGTATTTCTTAACAGTATAGATGTGAAATATTTTCTTCATTTGGTGGAAAGAAGTTGTTTGTTAGTTGCTTTGGTGCAAACTGTCAGAACAGGGTAGGGATAGTGAGATTGTACGTATCTTGTTATTTTGCAGCATGCGTTGAAGCAGATGTTCTTCGTGGTTCACTCTTGCAGTCATCACATTTAGGTTATCTGCTTGAAGTAGCCCTCAGTCGGCCTGAGGGACAAAGTCTTGGGTCCTGCGTCATTTGCTGTCACTTCTTCCATGACATCAGGTTGTCGGGTATAAAACATGCAGCCGACGCCGTTACATCAGTCTTTCTTGCCGTGCGGTGCCCGAAGCAGAAGCAGTTCGCTAGTGCCGGTTGGCCGACTCCTGAAATTTTTGTTTTCGAGTTTCAGAACCAAAGTCTTCAACTAAAGCTAAGTACCCCGTTGGGGAAACTTTTTCTTGCTCCTTACTGATGTCAGTAAAAGTTAATAATTGCATTTCTTGTGGAAAGCAAGTACCTCACAAAGACTTTCATTCATACTGTATTCCTTGCCTAGGCCCTGACCACAACGTACCTTGCTGTCGGTTTTGTGCTTTATTTAATCAACGTGCTATCCATCGTTGGTATATTTTCACCTCTAAATATTTCGGTTCTCAGTTCAATTATCCAGCAATGTCGTTGGTAGGCCATCAGACTACCAGAATTCCGAAAAAACGCAGAGATAAAGACAGAGACAGGCCGCCTAGGTCCAAAGCTGCCAACGCTTCTCTTAAGCTAGTCGCCAGTTCGCCGGTACTCAGTGAGGTGCTTTCGCTGCCCCTGATGCCCGCTACTTCTAATTTGCAGGCCTCTACTGAGACCCATTCGGAGTCCGGTATGCCACGAGATGCTTCAACTGTGGAACCTGTGGATGTCTCTACCTTGGATGGGCTCGGAGCCGTTGCGCAGGCACAGGCTTCTGAGGGTGTATTCAGGCCTACGGACTTGCATATTAAGCCTCCTTCTTTTTTAAGGCCTAAACCTCGAACCATGACTAGAAAACCAGCGCCCAGGCTGCATGCTCAGGCCTCTATGCCTAAAACACAAATGATAAAAATGGCTGAAGATCTTATAACTTTAATCAGGGGAAGCCAACCACCCTCTTCTAAGAGACCTAGGACTGAAATTGTTTATGAATCGTTTGACCAGGATTCTGATTTTTCTGATGATCTGGATTTACCCTTATCTACTTATGAGGATTCTGATACAGAGGACTCTATTCCCTCTGCTTCCCCTCCAGAGGATTTTTCTTTTGGTAAAACCTTGCACACACTAAGGGAGCATTTACATTGGGAAAGCCAGGATTTTTCGATTCGAAAAAGAGGCTCAGGGATTTCTTACTCTTTGCCTCAGGATAGTCCTTTAACTATACCTCCTGTACTAGACATTGTTGATGCCTTTTTGGAATCTAGTTTGGCCCCTGATTCTTTGCCTCCTGCTCCCAGAAAACCTGGCAGATATTACAGGGTTCCTGATTCTCACAAGTTCCTTTTTAAAAATTCCTATTGCGGATTCAGAGATTATTTCACAGGGACCCAAGGGCATTAAGGCCTCTACTGCCAAAAAACCTACCCCTTCTGATAGAGACTCCAGGGCACTGGATGGATGGGGTAAGAAGGTTTACACTTCTGCAACTTTGGCCATTAGGGCCTTAAACTGTCAGTTTCATATGTTAAAGTATCAACAACATATTATTGGATTGCTTAAACAGAAATGTTGATTCCTGACTGTGCTGAAAATAAGGAATTTCAGGATTTAATGCATTCTGCTGAACAGGTTGGAAAACATACTTTGCAATGTGGGTTTGATTCTTTAGAGGCCTCTTGCAGGGCTGCTGTCACTGGGCCTGTACTCAGAAGGCATGCTTGGCTTAAGGAGCAATCTTTGCCTGATCATGTTAAAGCTAAACTGTTGGATGCTCCCTTAAATCATGACCGCCTGTTTGGCAACAAAGCTGAGGAAGTTCTTAAAAAGATGGAAGATAAAGCTAAATCTGTGCAAACTGTTAAAGATTTCTTACAAGTTCAGCCTCCAAGATTTAGTAGGCATTGGCTCTCTAAGAATTGGTCCTTTCCGGCTCTTTCCAGGCCTTTTCAGTCCAAACCCAGACACAGCAGAAATCCCAGGTTTCAGTCCCAGGGTACGCACAAGACTAAGCAGTGGGGCCTTCTGCTTCCAAATATGGGAGTAGTAAGACTCCCCCCTATGGAAAACGGTCTCAATTACTTGATTTTAAAACTTCCAAGCACTTCTCAACTGAATGCTCCTTTAGGGGAAAGATTGGTCTGCAGGCCAAAAACTGGGAACTCGTTACCCAGAACAAATATAGTGTCCCAAGGATACAAATTTCACTTCCACACATTACCAACTCCAAAAGGTTGGCCAGATCTACCCCCAAATCAGTGGGCAGAGGCTCAAAAGCAAATACTCTCTCTCTTAAACATAAAGGCTATTCAAACTGTACCAGAAGAGGAAAAAGGACAAAGTTTCTACTCGAGACTTTTCCTGGTACACAGAAAAGACCATACATGGCATCCTATTATGGACCTGTCTACTCTAAACACCTTTTTGGTGATTCCAAAATTCAAGATGCTGACTCTTCACCAGTTGCTTCCTATGCTAGGAAAAGATGCCTGGATGGTAACACTCGATTTAAAGGAAACAAACCTGCACATCCCAATCAGGGAATCTTGCAGAAGATACCTACGCTTCAAAGCAGGCTACAATCACTACCAGTTCTCTGCACTGCCCTTTGGCTTATCTACTGCATTTTGCAGGCAAAGAAATATTCAAATATACCCATACCTGGGCGATTGTTTAATTCAGGCAGAAAGCCAGGACATACTTTTGAATCATCTGGCCTTTGTACAAAGGGTGCTAACTTGTCTGGGGTACACCATAAACAAAAAGAAATCACACCTGGTACCCTGTCAACAAATCGTAATCCTGGGAGCAAGCTTGAATACAACTTCCCAGATGGCTTTCCTCATGCCAGAGAAACAAATTCATTTGACAACCTACTTCAAACAAGTGGCCACAAAAACCCTACTATCTGCAAGGCAAATACTACAAGCCTTGGGGTTCATGGTCTCCTGCATTCTTCTGATTCCATATGCAAGACTGCATATGTGGAAACTACAGTGGTATCTAAAAAGCCTATGGTGTCAACATTCTCAGGATCTAGAAGCAATGATTCCTATCATACCTTGCCTACGCCTATAGTTTCTTTGGTGGGCAGAGGCCTGCCACCAAAACAAGGGACTACCATTCACACCACCCCTGCCACCCAAACCCTAACACATGCATCAGATTATGCATGGGGGGCTCACCTGGCAGAGAAGTGCATTCAGGGCAAATGGAACCCAAGTCTAATGCACTTGCATATCAATCAAAAATAAATGTTGGCTGTACAGCATGCTCTTCAAGGACCACATTCTTCCAGGACAATTAATGGTAAAGACAGACAACACCACTGTTATGTGGTACATAAACAAGCGGGGGGGGGGTACACATTCTTACCCCCCTATGCAGACTAGCCATGGCATTGTGGAACGCAGCCCTGAGCTACCAAGTGCATCTACAAGCTCAATTCCTGCCAGGAAAACTAAATACACTGGCAGACGAACTAAGCAGAAACCTAATGGACCCACACAAGTGGAAGCTGGAACCAAGGATTTTCAACATGTTGACAAGCAAATGGGGGAGCCCAGATATAGACCCCTTTGCCTCCCCCCAGAACTATCAGTTGGACAACTTTTGCACAAGGATTCCCCCACAAACAAGCTTGGAAAGTGGATGCTCTGTCCTTGAGCTGCCTTTCCTCCTCTGCCTCTGCTCTCCAAAGTACTACTAAAGCTCAAACAAGACAAACCAAGGATGATTTTGATTGCACCAGACAGGCCACGCCAGCACTGGTACCCCCTCTTGCGCAGTGTGTCACTGTTGGCCCCATGGCACCTGCATCAGACTCCTACCCTATTGTCTCAACAGGAGAACCAGATTCTACACCCTCGGCTTCATACGCTGAACCTAGCAGCCTGGCTAATTACCTAATCTCTCCTTTACCACCCCTCAGTAAACCAGTGATGGATATCTTTTTAGAGGCAAGGAGGCCTAGTACTAGAAAATCTTATGCAGAAAAATGGAAAAGATTCTGTGCTGGAACCAATCTCAAGGGATGAGCATAGCAGTGCCCAGTTTACCTTAGATTTTACAATACTTAACCGAGATGCTTCACAAGGGCCTGTCTTTCTCCTCCATCAAAATTCACGCCTCAGCCATTTCAGCTCATTATTACACAGAACCTCCCCTCTTCTCTCATCCACTGCTTAAGCAGTTCCACAGAGGGGCGAAAAATCTATGACCACCCAGGAGAGCCCCAACTCCAGCCTGGGACCCTAACTTTGTATTGGAAAAGCTCACCCGTCCTCCTTTCGAGCCATCTGCCACTGCGGATTTAAAATTCCTCTCTTGGAAAACAGCTTTCCTTTTAGCAATCATTTCAGCAATTAGGGTATCTGAATTTACAAGCCCTCATGACAGTAGAGCCTTTCATCATCTTTCATGCGAACAGGGTGTCTCTCGGGACCAATCCCCCCTTCATGCCCAAGGTGTGGCCCTTAATCAGTCCATTCATTTGCCAACCTTCTTTCCTAACCCACAGAACAAAGGGGAATGGATACTGCACTCCTTAGATGTGCACAGACAACTTAGATTCTACTTGGACAGGAATAAACCTCAAAGGAAATCTGACCAACTGCTGGTGGCATTTGCTGCAGGGGCAGAGGGGAAGGCTATTTCAAAGCAAACCATTTCCAAATGGATAGGCCATTGCATTAATTTCTGCTACAGACACCATGGAAAACCTATCCCACAGGGGATCAGACCCCACTCAACCAGGGCTGCATCTACCTCTACAGCCTTTCTCAGAGGCGTCCTTACCAGGGACATCCTAGAAGCTGCTACCTGGAGTTCAGTACATATTTTCACCAAGTATTACCATCTGCCAGTTTTCTCTTAATCCAGAGCTGGTTTTGCCACTGCAGTCTTGCAGGGCCTTATAGCTGGTCCTAATGCTATCTAAATTCCTCCTCCCATCCTTAGCTTTGGGAAACTACCCAAATGTGATGACTACAGCAGTGAAACACAAAGAATATAGTACAGTTGTGTACACTTACCATAAATGTAGATGTTCGAGTGTATTCACTGTTGCAGTCCTGGTTACCCTCCCTCCAGCCCCCTTTCTTCTTTTGGCTATACCTCTACTCTAGTTTACTATGCTCAAAAGCTTTTTGGTGTATTTGCTTTTTTGTTGGAGGTATAACATTGTATATTTATAGATTTAATTGCTTCCCATTAGGGGGGCACCTGACATATGAGGCAAGAAAAATTGCTGTAATGGCGTCGGCTGCATGTTTTATACCGCTGATGACCTGACGTCATGGAAGAAGGGACGGCAACTGACGCAGGACCCAAGACGATTTATTAATCAAGCCGACTGAGGGCTACTGCAAGCAGATAACCTAAATGTGATGACTGCAACAGTGAATACACTCAAACATCTACATTTATGGTAAGTGTACACAACTGTACTTTTTATAAATGACCAGAACAAGAGATCTTCTGCTGTATTTTTTTTTTTTGCCAAAGTCTGATAATGGAGAAGATGAACCCCCCACTGGACATGGAATGGAAGGTCTTCTCTTAGATCAGCTGTTTTGGTAAATGCATATCTGTGTTATTTACAGTGTTATTTGTAATCTACCATTTGTGAGTAAGACTGTAATAAGCTTGGTTCCGTTCTAAAGTTGCACAAGATTCTCACTTGAGTTTGGATTTTGAATACTATTGTACAGAAATGGTCCTTTAAGTGACCTAATGTCCTGGAAATCAACTGTGTTGTTCAATTTTTGTTTTCCTTGACTTCTCTGTAGCATTATGTATGTGTCTTTCATGTCTGTCCCAAAGGATGGTATAAATGGTTAATTATTCCTCTTTCTGTTTCTGAATTGTCGAGTTCCTTGTGGTTCTGCTGTAGGCCTTCTGCTATTTATGTGTAAATTCTTTTGGGAGACCTCATTAGAAGGATGAGAATTGCATATCATTGCTATACTGATGTGTAGTTGTGCCTTTTCTTCCCTGGGGTATACAGTGGTCATCAGCTTTCTTGTGGATGTGTAGTAAGGGACAGTGCAATGTATCCAAGGAAGATGCCGTGACAGTTTTTGTTCCATGACGCAGGTCTGCATTTTATTTTGCTGTACCCCTGTGTTATTTATGGACCGATGGGCTTGAATTTATTTGAAGGTTAGATTTATATTCTTAGTGAAACTAGGTACCTGCATTTTTTTAAGTCTTGGTATATAATGTTTGAAGCCCTGATCCAGACACCTTCCATCAGATTGTCCCCATTGTTGACTGCTACACTTCCATGTACTGGAGATTTCTTGACACAGAAGGTGAGCAGATGCAGTTGGTTTTGAACTTTGCTGCATGGCTGACAAAAAGTATTTGTCATTACCATCATGTCATGCTAGTGTTGTGGCACTTGCACTGGACTGGTCTAGAATAATCTGTAAATTTCTTGAACTACTGTAAATTTGGTCTTACTTGACTTGTGTCCCTCACATCTTCAAGTCTTGTTGTTCCCATAAAGTTCTGTTTTTGTCCTGTATTGTGCTGCCTTGGAGCTGCTACTAATTTTAAGGGTGTGGCTGAATCACATAGAATTCAGTTATTTGCATATTAGGTAGCTCAACAGTGGAACTCTATCACAGTTTTGGCATATTCCACATTTGGTCATTTTCTGGAGGCCAAGAAGTCTCTCTTGTTTTATCTCATAGGTAGGTACTAGGCTATCAGCCCAAGGGCCTACGTAAGCCTAGCCAACAAGGTTTCCTGGCTTACCCCACCCAAGAAAGTTATTTTCCTGTGGCACTGTCGAGCCGAGAAACAGAAGTAATCCCCGGGATGTATTTCCTATTTCACATCCACTCATCAAGATTTTTCTTGAAGAGTGCTAATGAAGAACTTTGCTTGACATAGATAGGTAGCCTGTTCCAGAGTATGTGAAGTCTTTGGGACAGGAATCTATCCCTCCAGCATGTCCTGTTTATTGTGGTGACAAGGTTTAGGTCCCTAGAGCGAGTAGCACGGAGGGATTGGGATTTCTTTAGGTGTAGCATGTCCAACAGCTCTGGGTTTGGCATAGCTTTATATGTTAGGCAGAGATCACCTCGGAGTAGGCGATATACTACGGAGTAAAGCTGGAGGTTTTTGAGACGGTCAGTGTAGGGCATTTGTTTGAGGCCAGTAATCCTCTTTGTGAGGTACGTCTGTGGCCTTTCCAGCTGCTGCAGATGTCTTGTGAGGTACATTCCAAAAGGGGCGTTGTACTCTATAATGGGTCTGAGTGTCAAGTAGAGAGGAACAATAACCTCTTTTTTCCTGGATGAGAACCCTTTTATGATGTGTGCCATATAGAAGGACTTCTGACTACAGTGGCGATGTGACTATCAAAGGAGAGACTACTATCCACCTGGGTCCCAAGGTCTTTTATCACACATTCGGTGTTAAGTAGATTGCTACCTATGTGGTAGTTCATGGGTACAGAGTTTTTACCAAAGGAGATGACACTGCAGTTTTTGGCATTGAGCTTCAGGCCATGGCTCTGACACCAGGCATCTGTCTCAGCGAGGTCCTTCTGTAGGATGTCCACATCATTTAGGGACTTGACTATGGCTCCTAGTTTGCAGTCATCTGCGAACTTCATTAGCCAGAGGCCTTCTGTGTTAGCCTGTACGTCAGAGAAGTAAATACCAAACAGGAGAGGCCCCAGGACAGAACCCTGTGGTACTCCACTTGTCACTGCTTTGAGGTCAGATTTGGAGTCTGCAACTTTTACAGTGTGGGTTCTGTCAGTGAGCCAGTTGGCAACCCATCTTGTGACATAGGGATTTATACCTCTTTTAGTGAATTTAGCTATAATTCCAGAATGGGGGATGGTGTTGAAAGCCTTGGCGAGGTCACGATAGGCTGTGTGAACCACCTTACCCTCACCTACGGCTTTGGTGACTGCCTCAAAGAAATCGATCAGGTTCAGGAGGCATGATCTGCCTTTCACAGACCTGAACTGGGTGGGATCCAGAGTTTGGAGGTTACTAATGTCTTTGTTAATGAGTTCCATGATGATACGTTCCATGGCCTTGCAGACCAGGCTCATCAGGATAATAGGTCGATAGTTCCTGGGATCAGTGGTGGCTCCCCCTTTGTGGAGTGGGATAACTGTTGCTGTGCACCATTCAGTGGGCATAAAGCCTGATGCGAGGCTATTATTGAGCATGGTGCTTAAGTGTGGAGCCAGTTCGTGTAAAACGCAGCCTGGGATGTTGTCCAGTCCCATGGATGCTGTGTTTTTGGCTTTAGAGAGTGCAGCTTTTATCTGCGTAGTTGTGATTACAGGGACTCTGCATTCTTCCTGTATAGATATGGGCCCTTTAGGGGATGGGGGGTAAAGTTATCACTGAACCTATCTGCCAGGATGTTGGCAATATCAGTTGGTTCTGTAATTTTCGTGCTGTTGTGCTGTAACTCAGAGCAGATTTGGGTGTTGCCATCGAGATTCTTGATTTAGCTATAGAATGCTTTGTGGTTGTCCTTAACATTAGTGGCGATTTTGTTTTTGTAGCTAGCTTTGGAGGATCTTATAAGGGATCTCAGCTTCTTACTGAGGCTGACCAGGGATCTCCTCCACTCATGTGATTTTACTCTCTTTTGCAACAGTTTCTTCATTCTGTTCTACAGTTTGTTTATGGCAGGGGACCACCAGATTGGCTTCCTTTTTTTGGAGGATAGCGTCTTGGTTCTGTTTTGGATAAGCGCGATCCATGCACTCGTGTAAGTGCTTTTAGAGTGTATTTGTGTAGGATTCAGCAGTCGTAACTGTATTGTCCATCTGCATCTCATCTCATCTTCATCTCCTATTTAATGTAATTGCTATACTTATCCCGTACTTTATTTATTAATGTATTTTGTTGCTATTGTAAGAATTCTTAAGCACTGTTACAAGTGGTTTTATCATTTATGAATATTAAAGCACATCATTAACTAAAATGATTTCATGTATTTTTTTTTTCTTGAAGGGAGTCTGTTAATCACTGCACTGTTGTGTCATCTGACATTAGATCTCTGAACTTGTAGCTTTAGTCATAATGTTTTCTTCTGTTTCTAGCAAACTACGATCATACAAGAGCTTGAATACCAGATGAGCCTTTTAAAGAGTGAAAAGTTGGCACTAATTGAACAGATTCGGATACTTGAGCGGTACGTATCACAGTGAAGAATTTTTGTTATAATTCTTATAATAAACAGTTGAGCATTAAGGACATGTTTAAGCAGCAGTGTGCATGTATATTTCTGTTTGGGTCCTTTCACTCTGATTTGAAATTAATGAGACACTTGCAATAATAATCTTTAGGTGCTTTCTGTTGTCATTGTTTTACTGTAATAGTTTGATATTAGGAATATATACTGTTTGCAGGCACATTGCATCTTCCTAGCTAAGTAGCCACTCTGTAGTTGTGTCCTACTTTGCCTTCATCTGATCTTTTCCTGTAACTCTGTATTATCATTACTGAATCCAGCTGTAGAAAGTTATTGGTACATTTTGATGTTACTGAATTTGTAGCTTGAGTACCCACAGGCATTATGTATTCTAAAGTTAAGGTTAGCCATGCCACTGTGCATGTTAGTATGTATGTTCACCCTTACAAAGATTGCTGTCTGTTCTTATGTGATGTTGTCTTTATTCCCCTCTCAGTTATGAAAAAGAGCTTGTTTGTTTTCAGTAGACATTTTTTAGCATTAAGAAAATGTATACTGGCTAACCTTGAGTAAGTAAAGTAAAATGTTCACTGTTATTAATGCATTAAAGTATTAAAGCTGCTAGAGAGGCATTTGCTTATGTGACTTCCTATATCTCTCAACCTCTTAGAGCAAGAAGTCAGGACAAAGCCGTAAATAAAAGTGGGACAAAAGCCCAAAAATAGGGGCAATTTTTAAATATTGCTCTTACAAACTTAGAAAGTTGATAGAATAACAGGTTGTATGTAACATGAATTTTCTGAAGGGCATTAAGTCTGAAACTCAGATGTCTGTCATTATTTTCTAACTTCAATCTTTAATGATTTAGCCACTAATTTGCCAGAAAACTAAAATTTTGTGAAAAATGTGCCAAAAATATGAGGTGGAAATCTGTACAGTTGAGAGGTATGCTTCCCACAATTTCAAACTGCATTACTTACTGTATCTGTTATTTTCACTTATTTGCTGGTTAGTACCCCTTTGAACTTTAATTACACTGTATATACTTCAGCTCCAGATCACTCAAGATCTACTGTCCAAATTTTTCGTAATTAGTTGTCTTCAACTGAAAGCCGGTGTTAGTGGAAAAACCCTGCCAAGTACTGTGCAAATGCAAGAAAGAACTACCATATTTAGTGTTTTTCCTTATTTTCTATCATCTTTAAGTTGTTTAAAAAAAGTTTATAGCTTAAGCTAAAAACATTAATGCATACGTCAACCTCTCTAAAACAACTAGAAGTTGATTTTAATTCAGTATATATTTATGACCAAAACACATTTACATCCCCCAGCAGCCAATGATCACAACATTATATTAGCTTTAACTTGCTCCTTTCTACCCATTCTTATCTTTTTACATTGTAAAGCTTGGATACATTACAACTTAGAGTGTATTTTCTTCCCTTAATATCATTAAGATATTCAGTAGTCACTGATAAAACTTCCTTCCCCCACTTTGCATTTAAAATGCCTTTGACTGCATACTATATGGGACTACGTTATACTGCTAACACACTTGCCTATGATTTATAATGGGAAACATAAAAACAAAAGTTGCTACTTAGTCACTTCAGTTCAGTTGGTGTCCTTTTAAACATTAATGGCATAAAATGGTTTGTGCTTACCAGTTCTCTCACTAGTTTAACACAGTCAAATAAATGTTGCCTTTTTCATCCACTTCTTTCCATAAAGTTGCAGTTCACATGTGTAAATTACATATAATGGGATGGATGGTTGGAGTCTATATTATAACCTCGAACGATTAAAAGAGTGAACGCTCTTTAATCGACCCCTGAAAATAGAATGCACTAACTCCCGAACACACGGAAAAGAGATTTTTTTTTCCCCTGGGAAAAAATTGCTGCTCCACCAAAAATAAATAAATAAATAAATCCAAATACAAAATAAAGTGTGGGGGAGGGCTTCACCCCCCCATACCCCCGATGTGGGGTGCTGTGTCCCCCACACCCCCCAGTACTTAAATATACCAACTCTGGGATCACACTACAGTGGAGGAAATGGCAAAGTCCCGAAAACGGCCCAGTGATTTTTTTACATGGGAAAAAAAATCTCTGTTCCGTGTGTTCAGGATTTAGTGCTTTCGATTTTAAGGGGTCTTAATCATTCGAGGTTGTAATACATACTGGATGATTTGATAGCTCTCCCAATTATTCACCAGTTTTGGTTTATTGCTGGTCTTTTTTTGATCACTGTGATCTCCAACCTCTGGTCTCTGAGTCCAAGGTACTCTTGATTTTGCTGCCTAGCTTTTTTTTTTTTGTCACTTAAGCATTTTGGCACAGTAAAAAATGCGTTACTGACTGTCTCTGCCTGGGTTTTCTTGTGAACAGAGTCCCATTCAGCTTGCTGGCTCACTATTTGTTGATTAAGCATTTTTTATTTCTTCCGTATTTTTCCTGCTTCCAAAAAAGTCATCTGCGTCTTGGCATCCCTTGATTGCTGGGATAAACTTGCTTGCCTTTTACCTAGTTTGCAGTGAACAATCATTTTCCACAAAGTCTGCCGTCTCCAGCTTTTCCTTTCTGTTACCTTTTTATCAGCTGTTTATGCTGATATGATTGCATCATTGCTGATGTTGGTTTCAGATGCTTTCTGTTAGGCATATTTGGAGTGTACACAGTGTGCATTCTCATTTGACAAATCTTGTGGAACACCAGTTGCTGAATTGGACTTCTGCAAAGTGCAGTCCTCACTGCTATTTCAAAACAAATCTCAAATTTTCTATATATGCATCTTCTGAATCTTGAATTTTTTGAAACATTTCTTCTTGAAAAGCATCATGTTCATCCATTTTTTTCCTTCATTTCAATCTCTGATTTCTGAAGTTTTATCAGCGTATGTGAATGTCCACTTAGTTTCTTCTGTTTCTTTCAGCCTTATATCATGTGATTTTATATTTTCCTCCAGTGTTACAGCAACTCACCCCAGAGTGCATTTGACGTATTTTCCCCTCTACATTCCTGGAAGCCATCTGCTGTACTAAATTTTATTTTTTCCCTTCTGTATTGCTGGAAGCCATCTCCTGTACTAAATTTGCAGTTTGAACTGAGTTTTGCTTAACAGCTGTGAGATTATACCATCTAGATCTTTTTCTTGTTTTCTGATCAGTTTTTCATGTTGACATCCATACAGGGCAAGTAAACATTTACAGAATTTTACGAAAGTTGACATGTTTTTCTGCTTTTTCTTTAAAAAAAACAGTTTCTGGATTTTCACACTGGTACTGTTGTAATCAATGTTTTGTGTTAAGTGCTATATTATGACTGAGCAAAATGCCCCTTTTTTAATGTAGTCTCTGGAGAAAACTTTCCCAGTACAGGTATAACATTTTGTGCCCTCTCCATGCTTAAGTGTAAACAGTATAGATTTAAGTAAACATATAAGAATACAATATTAGAATTAGCAAGGACGTTAATATACAAAACAGTAAAATAAAAAGATTTTTTATGCAGTAAGTAAAACATGCTCGTTTGATACCCATTTTATAGCTGCAGTTAAGGGTTGGTTTTATTGATTAGTATAAGAGATAAGATGGAGCTTAAATGTACTGTTATATGATAGTTATAAATACTTAGTGGGGTTTATCTGGGTATTTGAAAGTTAGGGTGGTGTCCTCTTAATCTGTGTCAGGCCTTACTGGAGGAGCAGGCCCAAATAGTTCAGTAATTTTAGTTTTTGTTAGGAATGTTTAGTGTTGATTTCAGTTCTGTGGAGGGTGACCTTCCATAATTTAGCTGTGTGTAATGCATATAGCGAACCCCCATAATGATTATTTGATCTTGTGTGGAAATTAAATATCAGTCTTGAAATAAGCGTTCTGTCATTCATTATGTTTGGCAATAATGGTATTTACAGCAGGACATTTGTTTAGGGTTGTATCGATTGTAGTGTGCATTCTTTAGTTGTCTGAGTTAGCTGTCGTCTTGCAAGTCCGAATTCTCAGTGTTTTTGTATTGTCGCCTTTAATACAGGTAGAATTTGCCATTTAGGCACTATAGCTGACACCATAAATTAACGTAACTTACTTTACACAGTTTGATACCACCAAAAACATCATCATCATCATCATCCCCCTTTTTCGACATGGGGTCGGGGAATCGTGCTGTCGCCATCTGTCTTGATTCAATGCCACACTTCTGCCTTCTTTGACATTCATATCTGACTGTCGAAGATCTTCTTTCGCACATTCCATCCACCTCTTTGCTGGGCATCCTCATTTCTTTTTCCGTCTTCCTGTCTGTCACAGATCTTCTTCACCAGATTGTCTTCTGCTTTTCAGCACGTGTCCAAGCCACTGTAATATGTTTTATCTTTTATGCAATTGAAGCTACTTTGGCTTATGCTCTAGTGTCCTTATCTGTCCCACAGAATGCATCCTACCACCCTTCCCGGGCACTTCATTTCCATCGCCTGTAGCTTCTTCATCTGCTCTGCCTTTACTGCCCAGGTTTTTCTGTACCATACACTTGTACTGGTTGCACCACTGTCTTGTGCACCTTACTTTTCAGCTTCTCTGACATTCCTCTGTCATAGACTACACTTGACACTCCATGCCAGTTGGCTGCAGCCCCTCTGATCCCAGCTTTGACCTCTTCATTCAGACTTCCTCTCTCCTCAACCATCCCTCCTAGATACTTGAAGCTATTTGTCTGTTCCACTATCTTCCTTCTGTCTCTTTTCTCAGCTTCTTCTGATTTCCCCAGATTGTTGCCATTACAACTGTCTTATCTGTGCTTAGTTTCATCCCATGTGCCTTCAGTTTTGCATTCCATTCCACTATTCCACTATCGTTTGCTGAAGTTCTTCCTCAGGGTCTGCTTGTAATGCCAGATCATCTGCATACAGCAGCTTTGTTGATCTGTCACTTCCAGCCTGTTTGCTAATGTAGTCCATAAGCTGTATGAACAGCACCAACACCAAAAAACACCACCCCAAAAAATAATTACCAAAAACGTGTACTAAAATATCTGGGAAACAAATTTAAATTCAGCATAGATACATTCATCTACTGTCTACCTAATGTAGAGAACATGGGAACAGATGATGGAGTTAGGAACTTGTGTGCTCAGGAAGGTGTCACTTTAAACTGTGCTTCACTAAGAGGAAAACAAGTGGAAACAATTGCAGTATCATGGCTGTCTAGACATATATAAATGGTCAGGCGTTGAAAAGGTCAAACTGGAAAAAAATCCCTTTAGTTTAACTGAAAGAAATACATTATTTTTATGTGTGTGTGTGTGTAAGTGTATATATATATATATATATATATATATGTGTGTGTGTGTATGTGTATATATATATATATATATATATATATATATATATATATATATATATATATATATGTGTGTGTGTGTGTGTCTACTTGACCTAAAACTCATTTGACTGACACCCATTTCACCAACATTTAAGACATAGGGCCGGATTCACGAAGGCTTGTACGGAGTCTTAGAGTAGAGTAAGACTCCATGCAGCCATCATGTCCGACGAGCGATCCAGGAACAGCCTGTAGGGGCATGTAAGAGAGCTCCTAAAACGGCTCTTACACGGACAGGGCTGGGATATGCAAATTACCTCGATTGCAGGCGAAAGGCATGCAAATTAGGTAGATTTGCGATTCAGGAAACCCAAACCTGTCCGAGTAAGAGCAGTGTTATTTGCAGAATTGTACTTGACACCGGAGTACTGTTCTGCAAATAGCAAAACTGAGCCATGACAGCTCCAAATAAAGGTTGCATCCAGTGCAGGAAGCATGCCAATGACCAAATATACAGCCATGTGAAATGTTTCCTGATGCAATATGAAAATAAAAATATTTTTTTTCGCCGATTTCCGATGTTTAAGCGTAGGGCAGCGCCGCGCAAACGGGCTGCGCTCTAAAACCCAGAATACTAAAAATTAAAACCCACAAATTTTTAGTAAAATTGTCAATGTGCAATGCAAGGGAATGGCAGGCTGAAGACAACATGGCCAACAAGTAGAGATTGCCAAGGGGGGAAGCTCAGTCTAAGACATGTAACCAAGCATTAGTAGGCAATCCTATGTAAATGAGCATTAGGATAATGAGTCGCAAGTTTACATAGCAAATGAGCACAGTCAATGGAGTGTAGGAGTAGGATATGGGGAGTAACAGAGTAAAAGATAGGCGACATCATGAGGGGGGTATGTATGAAAGAAGTGAAGCTCATTGGAGCAGAGTGGCATGTGCCAGCTGTCATTTACACATCATGGAAAGAGGTGTGTCAACAGGTAGGCTAGGGAAAGGCAAGAAATGGAAGGTGTATGCCGTGGATAACACCAAAGTTTCTTGCTGAGCGGGTATGCGTGCGTGTAAACCCGAGTAAAACAGAGTGCACGCGTGTAAGCGTGAGTGCTCGCGTTTAAGCCGGAGTAAGCATGTATAACGCTGTTGAAAGAGTTGTAAGCGCGTTTGTGCTGGTGTGCGCGTGGTTTAACCCGAATAAGCAAGTTTTACTCTGTGTAAGCATGTGTGCGCGCGTGTTAGCTGCTGTGCGTGGCGCTCCCCCCTGAGGAAACGGAAAGGAAAAAGGAAGCACAACAAATAGTAGGAAGCTACCAGGGAGTACTAGCAGAGCTAGCAGGTGAAAACAATCAGAATCAGGCACAGTACACTAGCCCAGCCCAGCCTAGCACTTAAAACTCTGCAAACAACAGTCCATTATGTTTCTCACAACAGACACTGCAGTAAGCTAATAGAAGTGAAAACTGAAAAAGCTTTACTGAGACAAAGAAATGTTAGGGGCTGCCATTGCTGTTATAAGGCGACATATGCAACATGCTGAGGGTGGTGACAATGGAAATGCTGCTGGACAACCCACAGTGAGGAGACGGAGAAGAGTGTACAGGCCCAGGGTAACCTACCAGGGGCTACATGAGCTGGAGATAGTGGAGCGCTATAGAGTGGACAGAGACCTCCTGCAGCAAGTTGTTGAGCTGTGCAGGCCACGCCTTACACACAGAACCAACAGAGGGGAACCCATCCCAGTGGAAACCAAGGTATGTGTTGGCCTAAGAATATTAGCAACAGGTACCTTCCAGAGACCAACTGGTGATATGATGGGGATATCACAGGCATCAGCATCCAGGGTACTACACCAGTTCCTGGATGCCATGTCAGCACATGTCGGTGATCATGTATATTTCCCCAATTCCCATGAGGTATTGGCCAGCAATATGCGTCTCTTCCAGCAAATAGCGGAATACTCTGAGGTAGTGGATGCAATAGACTGCACGCACATAGGCATCAAAGCACCAGCCGGTGAGCGGGGTAGGGTCTACTTCAACTGCAAGGGCTTCCCCTCCATCAACTGCCAGGTCGTGTGTGATGCCCAGGGCATAATACTGAATGTTTGTGCAGGCTGCCCTGGAAGCTACCATGATTCCCATATCTGGCATCTGACGCAGCTGTACCAGACATTTGCCAACGGGGACATCCCACATGGTCACCTAGTGGGGGATGCTGGCTATGCACTGGAGCCATGGCTGATGACACCCATCAGAAACGCACACACACCTGAACAGGAACGCCATAATGAGGCACACGCACAAACATGTAATGTAATAGAGCGTGTGTTTGGGCTGCTCAAGTCACTGCTCCGGTGCCTGGACACATCTGGTGGAGCCTTGCAGTACTCACCAACTACATGTACCCAAATTGTCATGGTATGTGCTATGCTACATAATATGATCCTGCGAAAACAGCTGCAGCAGGACCAGCATAGGCCTGGGCCAAATAGCCCCCCACCATTGTCAAGGCCATCACAGGCAGAGCGTGACTCGGAGGAGGAACAACCTGAGCCTGCCCCAGTAGGCAGAAGGAGGCGTGCCCAATATGCTTTGGCCTTGGCAAAGAGGCAACGCATAGCACATACACTGGCTCAGTAGGAACTCTGGAAATGATGCCTCTCTCCGACTCACACATATAGTAAAAGGGATGCCTAAGTTGACACAACCTGCTTTCAAACATGTACAGGGAGTGTAGTATGTGCATCCGACATAGGCAGCCCTGCAGCACAACCTAAGGCATGATTGCCATGTGTTAAGCAATATAAAGCACTGCTAAACAGCATTTACCACCATGTAGTATATGCAAACAAAATCCCACACACCAACTAGCACAATTGTGTTCAATGTTCAGTAATGTTGGGCAACTTCCAGCAATGTTGGTGAATATTGAGCAATGTCGGACAAGCCTGGTCTAAGTAGGGCATAGCTGAACAAAAGCCAACATGCTCATATTTGCTTAACAGGCCCTTAAGCAGTCTGGTCTGCTCAGTATGAAAATATAAAGCAGTGATGGGCCTCGAACCCAGGATACTGTGCACTATAGCCAAAGTACTGAACCACTAAACCATCACCATATTGCAGTGGTCAGCCTGTATGAAGGAATGTTGATAAGTCTATGCAAAGTATTTCATGGAAACCCTGCAGGCACAGCATAATCCTTGTTGAGTTATGACACAAAGGTAAGTCCTGCAGTGAGAACAGAACCTGACTTCCAACACACACTGTATAAATGTTAATATCGGTCATGTTCGCACACATCAACAAATGTAGTGGACCTCTGATAGCAACATACTGAAAGGTCACACTGGGCATGCTCACACACTCGAATAAATGAGACAAATGTCAGGCAACAAAACACGGAATGGCAGAACTGGGCATGCTCACACAATTAGGCCATGTCTGAGTACAGCAGTGGGCCACGCATATCTGGCAGTTGCATGTGTTAACCCAGGAACCTGTCACTATACAGCAATCCGCCCTGTGCACACAGTTATATGACAACAGACACATCTATAATATAGTGGAACCCTGTCATAATCAAATATGTTCTGCAGATACCAAAGTTGTTCATAGAAACTGGTAAAGCAAAGATGATAAAGACCTGCAAACAGTATCAGCAATAAACATTGTGCATCTTGAACATTAGCATAGGTTCAGAGGATGATGCTAGGCTATCTGCCCATGGGCATGTACAAGCATAGCCAGAGTGTGTTTGGCATTCGCAACCCTGTCAGATTACTACACTGTGTGTGTGAATAGTAGGTCACACAAGATAGCTCATGTACGTTTAGGCTAGTGTGCCTCTGTCTAGCAGGGACACAGAAGATATCCCAGGGGTAAACATACGATCGCACATACTGTCAAGATGTCTCCAGTAGGTGGTCAGTGGGTGGCTCTGCCTATGTGAAAGTGGGATTACATTCTGGAGTGAGTGGAGCCTCTGGGATAAAAATCTGTCCCTCCACAATGTCCTATTAACATCTGTGCTGAGGTATATGTCCCTGGAGTGTGTAGCTCCAAGGGAGTCGGATATCCTGAGGTGGAGCATGTCCAGTAATTCTGGGTTGGGTATATCAACAACAGGCACGCATCATATCTGAATAGGTGGTAAGCGACTGAGTAGAGCTGGAGTTACTGCATCTGAACTGTGCAGAGCATCTGTGTGAGTCCCTAGATCTGCTTGGTGAGAAACTTCCGTGGCCAATACAGTTGCTGCAGGTGTCGGGTAAGGTACACCCCAAATGTGGCATTGTAACCAAGCATGGATGTGATGAGTATAGGGGCACAATGACCTCACTCGAGCTAGATGTGAAACCATATGGGATAAGGTGGCCCACATAGAAGGTGTGTCCAACCACTTCGGCAACATGAATGTCAAAGGCGACGGTACGAACATGTCATGTCCCCAACCCCTAACAACTCCTACTGTATGTAATGGAGTACTACCTATGTGGTAATGTGTGGGCATGTTGTTATTCCCAAAGGGGATGACTATGCAACTAATGGCATTTTGCTGTAGGCCATGGCTTAGGCACCAGTCATGCATCTCTGTGAGATCCTGTTTGAGTATGCATGTGGCAGCTGGAGAGTTGATCATGGCACCCAGTTTGCAGTCAAGTGCAAACATGTTCAGCCATATTCCCCCTGTGGTAGCCTGTACGTCAGACAAATATATACTGAACAAGAGAGGTCCCAGGACCGAGCCGTGTGGGATGCCACGTGTAACTGGTGTATAGTCAGACATGGCACCTGCAAGTCAGACCATGTGTGTGCTATCCCTGATCCAGGTATCAATCCATCGTGTGAGATATGTGTCCATATCGACGCTGGTGAGCCTATGCATAATGGCGCAGTGGGTTATTGTGTTGAAGAGTTTTGCAAGGTTCAGGTAGGCTGTGTGGACAGCCGTCCCTATGTCGATGGACCTGTTAGCCATTTAAAGAATACGAACAGGTTCAAGAGGCAAGATCTGCCCACAACAATGCTGAAATGTGTAGGACACCGTGTCCGTAGGTTCCCGATGTCTATGTGTATGAGTCCCATGACAGTACACTCCAAAACTGTGCAGAACAGGCTACTTAGGCTTATAGGGCAATATTGTCTGTGGTCCGTTGTGGCACCAACTCTGTGGAGCGGGACCACTGTCGCTGTATGCCATTCCTTGGGTACATATCCTGTGGTAACTCCGATATTGAACATTGATGTAATGTGAGGGTTACGTCTGTCATGATGCTCGTGTAAGATGCAGGCTGGGACACCGTCTGGTCACATTGATACTGTGATGTACGCTTTGGGGAGGGCAGCACTTACCTGCTACTGTGTGATGTCAAGGAGGTTATACTCTGTTGGGATGGATAGTTGCTCCTTAGGGGGGATGGGTGGGAGACATCTGCACTGAACCTGTTTGCCAGGATGTTGGCAATGCCAGTGGGTTCAGGGTAGGTTTAGTCAATATGCAGTAACTCACAGCATATCAGTGAGTGTCCACCCAGGTTCCTGACATAACTGAAGAAGGCCGTGTGATAGTCCTACGTGTCTGTTGCAATTGTCCGGTAGAAGCGGCCCTTAGAAAAGTTCATGGGTGATCGTAGCTGTCTGCTAGTACAGATTACAGATGCCTTCCCAGTCCGGGATTGTGCTTTATCATGTAGTAGCTTCCTCCTGATGTTGTACAGCTTATTAATGGCTGGTGTCTACCAGACAGGTCCCCTGCCATTGGAGTAGTGAGTCCTGTTGTTACTTGGGATAGCACAATCCATGCAGTCCACTAGGTGTCCATAGAATGTGTATGTAAAGGATGCAGCAGTGTGAGCCATATTTGCCACGGTCTCAGGGTCTCTGAAGGATACCACCTTGCTGCGGTGAAGTGAGACATTGGCTCATGAGAAGTTCACCAAGATTACCCAGGATGGATGTGTGGAGGGTATATGCATGTCCAGTGAGATACATTTATGTTCTGACCTTACCAATGAGGGGTATATCGCTGCTGTGGAACATAGAGTCCCCGTGTTGGTGATGATCAGGTCCAATAAGTATTCCCCCTTGTGGCTGTGCTGACTGGTTGTGCCATAGCATATGAGTCTACAAATTGTAGCGACTGTTGGGTGAGGGTGTCGGGGCTTGAGTAGTATGCCCAGTCAATATTTGTGTATATGAAGTCACACAATATAATGGTGTTTGTGGAGACCTTCATATTCTTCATAGTTCCCACGAAAGCAGAGTGTAGTTCCTGAGTTTGGGAGTGTGTTCTGTAGCAGGCAACAAACTGAAAGGCAGTATTGCACAATGGTGGTTGTATATGTATGGTCTGTGATGCTTTGTGCAGTGCTACTAACCCAGAGTTGTGTGTATCTGTGATGTATATGGATACTCCCCCTAGTTGTGTTGTCTGTTCCAAGGCTTGTTGTCAGACAGCATGATATGAAACATAACCTGGTAGTGCTGGTGTGCATAAGCGAGCCTGAACCAGGCGTCTGTCATTGCACAGATATCGCTATCCTCCATACTGAGGAGAGTCCTGAGTGGCCACAATATGAGGTTAACACAACTGTTGTTGAGCAGCATTACCCTTAGTTTCATTTAACCTGTAATGTCTATGGAAGTGGGTTTGTCTTCTGAGCCCTGCTTAAAAAAGGCACTATGGTGGTAGCAAGAGCCTTAGTCAGCATTCCAAAGTCCAAGGGTGACAGGTGCAAGCTGTCCATAGTGAAGTTACGTGGCATGTTGAGCATGTCACCATAGGCCGACAGACACTGTATCCCCTATGAATTAAACAAATTTGTTAGGCAACTGTTAAATGTGATATGTGTCTCCGTTTACTGTGACATCATAATTGGTGGGTGTAAGATGCTAGACAAGGTCAGGGTCATACTGGCCTGGGCTGCATGATCAGAGTGTTCCTCCATGTATCATGTCATGTGGTCCAGGGAGTAACGTCTGAGGTTATACACACCAGCATGGATAATGATGGTGCCAGTCCTGTACTTGCTTTGGAGTGACCTGACTGCCTGTGTTTTGTGGCAGATCCTGGCACCCAACAGACAGCCCAAAGTGACTATTCCCTTGTTAGGGCTGGTGAGTGGTACGTCAGTGTGTCTGACAATAAGTGTCGCCTATTACAAGTGTATTAGGTGTGTTGTTTAGCCTGAAGGGCAGTGACTGTGTGACACACTGACATTGTGAACTATGTGATATGTGGGTATTATAGTGGGGTAGCAGGTGTGTGTGTCTGCTTTGGAGGTCTCTGCTGCTTAGGTAGAGTACATTTTCAGTATCCGAGTATGTCTATGTGTGACAATGTGGATTGGGTGCTGTTGCTAGAGGATATGTGAGACTGATATGTGGTGTGTGTGGTTACCTTCATCACCTGATAGACTGTGCCAGTCATGGGTCGAGAGAGTTCAGCACCCTGTATGTCTATATAGGTGCATCTCACACGTATATCTGAGTTTGTTGGGAGGAGGAGAGGGTTGTCTGTGCACGAGGCAGATGTGACATTGTGTCAGTATCACAATGTCCACCAGCTGGACTGGAGAGTACACACGAAACCGACCCCTGGACATGCCAGGATATTATCATGACATACTCTGCAGCCTGATCACAAAGGATCAGTAGGGTGTTAAGCGTGTAAAAGAGTATAACAGGGATTAGTGCTCATGTTCGTTGGTGTTTTGTAAAAAGTAGCTGAGAAGGAGTCCAGACTGAATCATGACACCTCCTTCAGCTATGTCATAAATAGCAGTGTACACCCATATATGTCCTGAGTTAGGGCCAGCTGTACCTGAGTGACCATGCCGACATCATGACAGACAGGCCCATATGTGCATTCCCACCTCCCACTGACAATAGTCCATATCATCATACCAGGAGATATCACATGTAGAATGGACGAGCAGCTACCCCCACTGCCAAAAGCATGGCAGCAAGTGGAATACATTGATTCCCAATATGTGTCATACACAAACTACAGAACAAACAGATCATGCACCTGAACAGTCAGCTGAGCCTCACCCCCTGCATAGGATGTGGGACCGTTGAATGTGTCACAGCTACATATGGCACTCCCTACAAGTGTTGGTGCACAACACACCATGGGAAGTCAAGTCCAGTACGCCTATGAAGTCTGATCCGCAAGGTCATGGAGTCCATCATGGTTGCAGTCATAAACAGAGCTATTGGAAGCTGACATACACACAACCCTACCAACTGTGATATGTTCATGTGCGGATCATGGTTCCCAAACCTGCTAGACTGTTTGAAAGGCAGCCACCCAGGACATACATCAATGAACACATCTACACATGTCACTTAGACTTTGAATAGCCCTTTATCAGCATCCCAGACACATGTAGTAGCCACAAAACCAACAAGCTGTGCATAAATATGTGTTGACATATGACGGAATGTCAGTGTGTCCACAGATAGATCACACAAGGTAAGGATTCTGATGTCTTGTTCAACCTGCTGACCCATATGGACCATTCCTGGAATGGCAGAAAGCAAAGTGTACACACATCACCATGTCACCATCCTATAAATACAGCAGGAGAAGGGAAACCAGCCAGTAAAGCAAATAGTGTGCCGTGTTAATGCGTCTCTCTCTAGTATCATAACATAGTTAGGTAGGGGTTTGAATCCTGCAAACAGTGTGAGTGTGTGTGTGAGTGTGTGTGTGTGTGTGTGTGTGTGTGTGTGTGTGTGTGTGTGTGTGTGTGTGTGTGTGTGTGTGTGTGTGTGTCTGTGTGTGTCTGTGTGTGTCTGTGTGTGTGTGTGTGTGTGTGTGTGTGTGTGTGTGTGTGTGTGTGTGTGTGTGTGCGCGTGTGTGTGCAGTTTCCTTTGAGAGGTGTCCCCTTTTTGGAAACTGGGAAAACTCACTAAAAGAGGTACATTCCTCTTTGGAAAGTCTGATGATGTCACCATCCTACAAATACAGCAGGAGAAGGGAAACCAGCCAGTAAAGCAAATAGTGCGCCGTGTTAATGCGTCTCTCTCTAGTATCATCACATAGTTAGGTAGGGGTTTGAATCCTGCAAACAGTGAGTGTGTGTGTGTGTGTGTGGGGGGGGGGGGGTTGTGTATGTGTGCAGTTTCCTTTGAGAAGTGTTCCCTTTTTGGAGACTGGGAAAACTCACTAAAAGAGGTACATTCCTCTTTGGAAAGACTGATGATGTCACCATCCTACAAATACAGCCGGAGAAAGGGAAACCACCCAGTAAAGCAGATAGTGCGCTGTGTTAATGCATCGCTCTCTAGTATCATAACATAGCTAGGTAGGGGTTTGAATCCTGCAAATGCTGACTGTGTGTGTCACTGTTGGTCAATGCGGTGTGGGTTTTGCTTTTACTATGGTATGACATAGTATGATTACAACAGTAAGTGCATTGCACACATCAGGTATCTGTGTGGCAAATATATATGTGTACATGTCCCCTCAGTCAGTACATAGGTGTGAAGCATGCATACTACATGTATGCATTTATTTCCATTGACAGGTTGTGCCGCTGCTTCTCAGATCATAGGTCACATATGTATGTATGTGACAAGGCCATCCACTGTCGTGTTCTGTGGCCAAGGTCATCTGTGGCACACACACCCATGACAGTTACTTAAAAGTAGTGTGAGTGAGGGTATATGTCAGACATGGTCATACACAACAAAGACTGCCAAGAATGGACAGTCTTTATAGGTGTACGACTGCCTTGTGGATATGCAGTCGGGCCTCTAATGTCTTATGTGATGCACCTTGGGACTCTACAATACCCATGTATATGTGGATACCAAGGGACACATGACATAACATGAGGCTGTATGTACACATTGGTACCCAACATACATGTTGAGGGCTACCACCTGTGTGGTACTGATGGGATAGTATGTATAGTACATGAGGATGACTATGCCATAGTCGGCTTACTGCTATACAGCATGTATCAGACAACAGGTATCTGTCTGTATGATGCCCTTGTGCAGGATATGCATCCCATCCAGGGAATGCATTGTAGGCCAATCCATGCATTTCCAGATTTGGATGGACATATCCCTAGTGTGTCTGCATGTACTTAAGGGGGCTATATGCCAAACAGGTGTGGTCACAGGAATGGGTGGCGGTCATTACCACTGGTTAGTGTTATAGTGTAGCACCGGAAGGATCCAATTGTTACTGGGTTCCCTACTACTGTGTGTCATTTGTCAGGAAATCATCCAGTGATTGCTTAAAGTCATGCTGTTGAGGTTGTGTATACTACCAGACCGCAAATCATTGACAGATATTAATGGCATCACCCACAGCATAGTGTCAACCCATGTTAGTACATAACTGTAGTAGAATGCATACTGGCCATTGAAAGATACTGTGAGCTGTTAACAGTGTGTACGACAGAGTATGCCACACGTCCCATGTGTCCACTATGCACGTACATGCAGACAGTGCGCACCCAGCATGTTCACAGATGTACACTTGCTAATCTGTACTGCACACATCACACACATACTGTACACTCACTAACACATGCTGGCAACACATTACACTTCAGCCAAGTGGCACATGGGTGGACAATACATACTCAGACCTAACAGTGGTGTAAACAATGCTACATTGACAATCAGAGCTTTGATGCATAATGTCCGCTCAGATATACCTACAAGGATGTCGTTACACTTCCTTGTTGACAACTTGCTATTATTGCTACACTGCTGTAGTGTCACCCTGTGCATCAGCACCATGTTTGCCTGTCCCTTCGTCAATGATGCAGATGACAGGAGGCGACATGGGTATCCTCATATGCACAGGGCGTTATGTTGTTTGCCAGAGCCTGACATTGACCCATCCAATCGATGTGTGTGTGTGTGTGAGGGACAACAGTACAGCATGGGCCAATGTTGATGTAATGTGTGTGTGTATGTGTAAGCCCTAGTTGTTTGGTTAATGTGTGTGTGTCTGTCTGCACACAGCTCCACCATGTGGCTGCCATATATGGTAATTTGTGGGACAGCCACAGACTGTACCTGCTAGGCTGTACAGATCACTGTCTCCGGCCACGGGCACAGTACCTGTGCCTGGCAGGGGTGCTACGGACAGTATCGGGTACCAACCCTGACTGGGTACTGTCATCAGAGGCAGAGGTATGACGACTGGACCCACGTCCCCTGCTGAGACTGGCCAGAGCCACGTGCATGTGGTCTACTGGGACGGTCAATGGACAGGCCAGCCCCAGCATTGCTGGGGCTGGTACTGCCACTACGGGAGCGGCTGTGAACTGTGGGCTGTCCGCGACCACTGCCAGCTGTTGCTGTTGCTGGCATGCGTCGACGTCGCAACCGTCCCGCACGGTCCTGGCTCATGGAAGACATGTTGTGGAGGGCATCTAATGTCTCCCCCCAACGTCTATCAACGACCTCTGTGTAAGTCCGGATGGCACCGGCAAGGTCACGGATGCGGTCATTGATAGCGGTGTAATGTGCCCTCTGCACCCTAAGTCCCTGCCTGGAGTACCGTTCCATACGTGCCTTAGCCTGCATTACAGCCCGAAACATACTGGTCGTCGTAAGACCTGTGAGGACACGCCTGCCAGGGGCAATATGACCAGTGGTGCTCCCCCGAGAACCCCTGGACCTCTGCCTATGTGGTACCGTTTCAGTTCTACGGCTATGGCTGCTGTGAGGGGATGCAAGTGCCATTGGTACCACACTCTTCTGGTCAATGCCAACTGTATGCTGTCCCTCGCCTATGGCCATTGGTGGTGAGGGATGTATTGACAGTATGAGTGTGCGCATAGATGGGGTTGAATGCTGTGTACTGTCGATTGGCGGACCAATGACAGATCCTGTCAAATCTTCCTGTGCCAATATACATGTGTCATCATCACCACTATTCGTGGCAGTGGCTTCAGGTTGCCTGCTGCTTTGGCCAACCCCTAACTCAGCATCTGTGAGAGGAAGACAGGAAGCACACGTTACGGTCTGCACATGCACACATGAACACTAATACACACCTCACTACAGCATATACACACACACATATACCAGCAATCCAACACATACTCTATAGTGGGTGAAGGTGGGTGTAAGTATCACAAGGTAGACAGTCACCACACATGTCAGCATGCAGAATATGTGTTGCACAAGATGATGCAGTGCAAGTGTAGACGCCCCTATTACATGGCAGTATACATGGCTTTGATGCAACTGTGTAGTTGTTCAGTGATTGGCTACACCCTGGAACACAATATGTACATGGACACAACATTGCTATGCAGGTATTATCAGCTCTGCAATGCCCTGTGCACCATCACTCTCAAGTATACATGCCATGGCTGCATGTGGTATCTGTGTGACACATAGATATCCATGTCTGAGTGCAGTGCCTGTGTCCATAGCAGATAATAGTGGGCACAGGTATAGCACATGCATGCTGTGTACACACACGGGATGTGTGGTGCATGTTGACATGAAGGAATCCCAATGCTCGACATGGCCAGTGTACAGTAGTTATGGTGAGTGTGGGACATATTGCAGATATGTGGGTGCCAGACATGGCATGGCATGCTGCACGACTGCAACATTAAACACCACACATACCCAATGTGTGTCAAGTGACTTGTACACCCACTAGCATTCCAGGACATATATGTGACACTTTGTGTGGATGGTGACTGCTGTGCATATTGTGTATATTGGCATATGTAAGCACACAGACATGCTATGCATATTGTGTACAGGTGCATATGTTTGCACACACACAACACTGGGGTGCAAAGCAATGACTGCTATGAGTAGTACTGTGGTCACTGTAACTGGATGGGGTGTAGTACCCTGTGCCGTCATCAACATGCATCTTGTGGTCACTCACAGCTACTAATGTGTGCAAGACCACCGCCTAGCGTGCTGTACCTGAACTGCAGTGCCGTGGCTACGTTCACAATTACACAGCCACCTTGTACATGGGTGTGTGAGGTGCCCAATAGGGAGTATTGCCTAACATGACTGTGTT
>NC_056731.1:845512761-845553134 GCF_019279795.1 Protopterus annectens
TCCACCCCTGAGAGAGGGTTGAGGACAACAAAATATGTTGTACTGCCAGTTAGAATTATCAGTTTACATGTCCAGCAGACATGTGTGCGAATTGGGCAGCTATGTATGGGGCGTAATTTTTTTGTGGGAACAGATTGCCCTTTTTTTTATTTTTCTTTTCAGGTGAGAGTGGAATGTGAGGTAGAGGAAGTAGGTATATTTGGGGAGGTATGTTGGGGCGGTAAACAGACAAGACAAACAAGACACATACAGGGGCGGAGTTTGACACATGGGGTGGGTGAACACAAATGACGGGGAAGGATGTTTGGAAATCACAAGCCCATGAGCCCACAGATGGTAACAGTGGAACTGAGATCCCCACCCATGGGCAGTCACCACTGCACCTTCACAGCCCCGAGGGTGGCTGTGCTGAGGGCTGTGTAGGACGGGCAGGCTCACCCGAGAGATGCGCCACTCTCGTCTCGAGCTGGCATTAGGGATCAGCGACTGAATGCTGGATCTCCCTACGCACCACAGCCCGGACCCTAGCAAGGGTGACAGGTGGCCCTCCTCCGCGCACGCTTGCACAGGGGGGACGAGCTCCATCCCCTGCGACGCTTTCACCCGAAGGTGGCACAGGACCAGCGGAGGAGGGGAGCCCGGGCTGGGCACCAGAGCCACTGGTGCCAGGTGCACTCGCGAACTGAGGAGGGACAGGAGGGTCCACTGGGACCGGCCTTCCCATACGTTCTGTGATTAGGTGTGTTTAATTGCAACATAAACAGCATTCCAGATTAGTTGTAACTGCATGCAGTAATATTCCCGTTAACACAACACACCAAGGTTCCAACAGTTGAACAGCAAGCATAACACATGCATATATTGAACGACAGTGGATATTCCAACAGCATGCAGAGATGTTTGGTAGCAACAGGCCACCATGAACGTGGTGTTTGAACAGGGCACATGCATCAACATCAATGCAAATATTTATAAAACATTAGGACATATGTCCCAACAAATATTTAAGGTTACACATACCCATTGAGGTGCGGAATTGCATGGTTTATGCACATACGGTAGGGTGTAGAAAAAAACCTTGGTTAACATCTTATAATGACCTTTTAGTCTACACTACATTCCCAGTGACTGCAAGTGTATATCCCCTAC
Source organism: Protopterus annectens (assembly GCF_019279795.1). Taxonomy (NCBI): domain Eukaryota; kingdom Metazoa; phylum Chordata; order Ceratodontiformes; family Protopteridae; genus Protopterus; species Protopterus annectens. The sequence goes on from NC_056731.1 coordinate 845,513,911, forward strand.
CTGTATTATTGCACTTGCCACCATACATTAGGTTGTGTCATGGGTTTGGCTAGTTCAATATATGCCTGACCTATATCTGACATACTAACTGTCCAGGAGGCAGATGTTACTGCTACATATTTCTTGTTTGCATTTATATTTCTTTATCTACATATCTGGGATGTTTTCACATGACATTTTCACTTCGATTTGTACAGAACCCTGCATTTCTTGACACACACTCACATTTCTGGTGAATAATTACATGCTACATGTGTGCCAGGTTTACTTAATCATGCCAGACAGTAACTGACTATTGTGGACTGTATATATGTTTCACAGCTACTAGCACTTCCATCACCCACTTTATATGGGACTGCATAACTCTGGGTTGCCAGCACATTTTCAAACAGTACTGTTTGTATAATGCAAAGGTACAACAACATTTCAGACTCTGTGACACAGACACACTCTGGGTTTTAGACCTTTATTAATGACATTGCACACTTTTCCACAGGCTCACTCCTTTATTTGTTTTAACGGTGTTTATGGCAGACATGTTCAAGACATATTATACCTTTATTAATAGGTTAGAACAATCTTTTTTCAGGCTCGCTCACTCACTTATGTTATATGACAGTGCCTGTAGAGATATTATTACAGACATATGTTACCTTCCTTAATGGGTTACTACACTCTTTTTCTGCCTCTCTGATATTTTTATCTGACAGTACATGCAGAGGACTTATTCAGGCAATTATATAGCTGTTTTATTGGACTAAAACACTTTCTTTCATGCTCTCTCCCATATTTTATATAACAATACATGCAGAATAATCACTAATCTGCCTGGTGGCGCAGCCTTGGCAGCCTATTAGCATAGGCTTGCTGATTCGTAGCACGGTCACCTGCAGCTGTAAAGTAAATGAAGGGATATTGAGACATACCTATCCGTTCTACATACTCCATTATCAATTCTTACATAGTGCATTCCATGGCTACATACTCAGTTGTGGGGCATTCTGCATCCCACGGGCCTCCTGTACCCACTGGTTCAGGCGGTCCTGCTTTCGTCTCTTCAGGTCTGCATGGTTTTGACGGACCTGCTCACCAGTCCGAGGAACGCCTGTGGCACTGGTGAGGTCACGAGCTAACCGGTTCCAAGCCTCTGCCTTGTACTCCGTCCCTTGGAACTGGCCCTGCAAGAGTCTTGACTCGTGACGGTGGACAAGGAGCCAAATCATGTATTTGGACTCCTTGATGCCCCAACGTTGCGCTCGGAAGCGTGAACCCCTCTCCTGCACCTGCCATTCTGACTGCAAATTTGAGCTACAATCAGTTATGGCGAGTATTCCCGCCTAGTGAGCTTAAATATGCCGCATTTCCCGCACTTTTTCGTGATTGGCCGTTTTGTAAAATTCTCGGCTGACTGCAGACCTGCTTAGTAATGGTTAAACTACCATTCGTAAGTATATGAATGTTAATAGTGGCTGCTTCCCCTATGTTGTCATGGCTTAGTGGTTCTGTACTTTGATTATGATGCACAGGGTCCTGGGTTCGAACCTTGTCATTCTTTTATTTTAATACTGTCTAGACAGGCTAGGGGGTGTGGCTGCGTTTAAGCAACTTAGCTTTAACTTCTTTTTCTTTTTTTTTAGTTTTTTTTTCTTTTTTTTCTTTTTAACTTCTTTGTCCCTGGAAACCCATACAACTGTCTGAATGAACTAGAGTACCTCACTGCTCAACCTAATAAGATCTTCATGGAGGATCTCAACTACCCCTCTCTAGATTGGAACCGTTGGTCCATTCTCTTACCAGGGGTCCAAACGACCTTTATCTTTTTCTTGCAAACTTGGCGGAGAGATGTTCCTCACCCAAAGCAGTGTCCTCACTCATCAGATCTGACCATGAGACAGTATTTCTTGAAATAAAAATTAAATCTGGGGACCCAGCAAAACCAAAAACCTTTAGGAATTATTCCAAAACTAAGCTGTCTCGATCTACTAAGCAACCCCTTGGTTAAATTCCAAGCAACCCCCCTAAACCCAGCAAACACCACAGATTTGCCGAGCTATTTACAAAATCTATACAGCCATATTGATAGTTGTATAGGTCAAGATGCATACACACGTATTAAGAATAAGACAAACGCAAAAAATAAACCTCCCTGGTAGAATAGCAATAGCAATCATTTATACAAGAAAAGAAAGGAAAATCTTGGAAAAGTGTAGGAGAAACAAAGCTTAACATACTAAAATCCCCTGACCAATCTAAACAGACAGCTAAGAGGGTTAATCAATACTTCAGAGACTAAATGCAGCCACAAAGTTTTCTACAACTATTCCCGTAATCTCAAGGGAAGTATGCAACAATGCACAGAACTTATTGTAAATGGTATCACCCATACTGAACCAGAGCAACCCAGAGCCATTGCCAAGCTTTTGGCTGAGAGGTTCAGTTCAAATTTCTCCCCCGACTTCCCCACTGATATTCCAAAGGAAATACTGCATATCAGAGTTCCCCAGCCATTACTATGGAACAGACTGCATTGATGAGTCACGATAACATCCCAGAATGCTTACTGAATAGCATGAAACATGATCTCTCTGGTCCACTTGAATTAGTTTTCAACTGGAGCCTATAGTCAGGTTTTGTGCCCAAGAAATGAAAGATAGCTGCAGTCATTCCCTTGCACAAAGGAGGTCCAACCACAAATCCAGGTAACTACAGGCCCATATGTGTCTGACCAGCCTCATATGCAAGACAATGGAAACAATTATCATGGCCTTTATAAATGAGGACATAGCCTGCAAATGCTGGACTAATCACATTTTGACTTTATTAAAGGAAGGTTATGTCTATTAAGTCTGGTGAACTTCTTTGGGAAGGTCACCAGAGCAATGGATGAGGGAAAGACTGTTCCCACAGCTTACCTTGAACCTGGCCAAGACTTTTGATACAGTACCTCACTCTGACATTATAGACAAGCTCACTAAATTAGGTATAAACCATTTTACCACCCACGTGGTAGCCAACTGGCTTACTGATATGACCCAGGAGGTCCAAATAGGTGAGGCTACCTCCACCAAGAGGCCAGTCACTAGTGGAGTCCCCCAGGATTCGATACTGTCCCCACTGCTTTTTTGGCATCTATTTCTCTGAAATGGAAGCAAACACTGAAGGTTTATAGCTGACTAAGTTTGCAGACGGTTACAAGCTGGGGGTTATGATAGACTCCCAGCATACATTAGCATTCTTCAAGAAGGCCTATTTCTGACTAAAGAAATGGTGCCAAAGCCATGGTCATAAACTCAGTTCCAAGAAATGCATAATTTTAACCTTTGAGAAGTCATCCATCCCAGCTAATTACCATGCTGGTAATAAACCCCTAAGAGTTGACCCAGTGGTCAGAGATCTGGGTATGCATGTAGACAGTAGCTTTAAGGTAGAACTGCTATTCTCTGTTAAGCAGCATCTAGCAGTGATCTGTATAGATGCCAATATCTCGCAGCATAATTCCCCCTTGTAATCTGTGTGGATGCCAATCTCTCAGCGTAAGTTTCCCTTAAAATACCCTTACTGCCTAGACAATTTTTTTAAACTACTAGAGCATCTAGCTTGCACATAGCTGAGGGTTGCTCATCAAGTTCTTTGTGTTATTGACCTGTTCAGTATTTCAGTTTTCCTCGGTCCTCCTTTGTAGATCAGCAGCCATGGATGTGCACTTCCTGAGTCTCTCTGTGGCCACTCTGGTTGAGATGGATATTCTGAGGCATAGGAGGGGCAGTCTGTGAGCTACAGTGGTGAGGAAATGTTTATATGTTGCATAGCTTATAAGTAAGGGTATAGCATCTAGGTCCAAAGAGGTAATTTTTCCACAGTACTCCGCAGTTATTAGATCAATCATAGAATACAGTGTGCCCTTTGATATATACCTGACCTGGCATGTTCAGCAACTAAAGCGACCTCAAAGGTTCCTTAGAAAGAAAATACAACGCGTAAGAAACCTGCCTTACCTAGTGTGCCTTTAAGCTGTTTCCCCCCTATTCAATGTCCTATAGATTGGTGAGGAGTGATTTTATGCCTGGCTTACAAGGCATTGGCAAACCCACACTTACGAATGTTCTCCATATTCGTAACGCAAACAGTACTAGAAGTACAAGGTCTAAGGACCTGAATTTTGTGTCTGGCTTAAACTAAACATGCTGGTGAGACAGGTATGTGTCCTAAAGACTGCCTCTCCTATGGAACAGGCTTCCTGTCGATGTGAAGCTGCATTTGTGTATTACCCAATTTAATCACAACTTAGGCAAATGGATGGGGAATAGGAAATTTACACCTGACGCTTGCACCCATGTCCCTTATGGACTGAATTTCTTTTAAATACCTGGACCTCAATGTCCTGTTTGGATACAGGATGTCATTAAAACTTGGCTAGGCTTAGAAAGGCCCCCCTCATCTTTAGCTTGGTAATAGTGTGTGTGTGTGTGTGTGTGTGTGTATTTATATATATATATATATATATATATATATATATATATATATATATGTTTATATCCCATGTAGAGGGAGGGACACATTCATAACCAAGTCAAAACTCTACAAGATGCTTAACAAGCTTATGTATTTCTTTCAAGAACAAAACAGAAATAAACAGAATATTTGGGTATAGTAGCATCTCTGACTTACTTAACCCAGTGAACAAAACGCACACAAGCCTGGTCTGTGCTTAATTAGTGCACAACACTGCATGCAGATTTAAAGGATATTTGTTAATTATTGTTCTTTCAATCTCCGTATTCTCCTAATTAGTCATTAACACCATAGATTCTTACATTGTTTACCATTAAGCATTCACATTCGTTTACCATACTGTTGGAGTCTAAAATCTTAATTGCAAACTAAAGAAAGCATCACCGACTGCAGAAAACTTTCCAGCAGAATATCTTAGTCTAGCAGCCAGTGCAGTGGCATAGTCATTGTTAGTACCAATTTAACCAGTTCTGTACCTTAAGTCTTGAAAATTGTACATATTATCCTGTTTCACATAGATAAAATGTCAGTAGCATTATCTAGTATTTACAGGCCATTGCACTTTCTCCACTCTCCAGAGTGCTAAAATATTGGATTTACATGCTGTTTCTTATAGATATACACTGCCATATTCGCTTCTCAGTACCTGTGGGCCTTGTGCAAAGGTCACAGTACAGAAACAGCATTTTAATACTTAGTTTTAGTCTAGACTTAACAGTGACACTGTCACTTCCCACTTCTCAGTATCTCCAAAGCATTTGATACACTGTCATGCCTTAAAGTGTTCATCATTTACATTGCCTCAGTGGCATGTGGAATCTCTGCCTGCACAAACCCACACTGGCAGGATTCCGGAGCACAGAATTCCCCTCTCTGACTCCCTGTGATAGGGGATCAGCCAAGCCCCTCCCACCAGGGGAAGTCTATCCAGGGTATAGGAGGTCAGTTATGTAGTCTTTTGATGCCAAGTGTAGAATTCACACGGTTGAATCTCCAGAGAAGACTGCAGTGGTGGATTACAGCTTTCAGACTTGTATAAGATCCCTTTTGGGGGGGGGGGGCAGATACATCATCTGGGGTTGTTCCAATACCTGCTTCGTGTATAGTAGAGCCAAACCGTTTAGGTGCAGGACAGGTTCATAGTAAGAGACCCCTTGCCAGACATGATACTCTGCCCCAAGATATTTTGTCCACTAGTGTAGTTCACAGTAAAAAGAAAATGTCATTACAGTGCAGAGTCAGGTTATTACCATGTGTAGCGCTGATGTGGTTTCCTTTGCTAAGAGTGTTTGTCAGCTAATCTCCTGTTCAGAATGACCGTGGGACTTTGTTCTCTAGATATCAGTCTATGGTTGCAGATTTTGATGGAGACTGACACAGACAATAGTGAACATTCCTGAGTCCATCCATTCTGATTCTTCAGAAAGTGGACCGGTTCAAAAACCCAAGGAGTTCACCTTTTCACAGATATTAGCTAGGTTTAGATATTTATTTGACTGGAAGCAATCTGGAGACTTGACAGAGACTGACAGAGTTTATGATCTTACTGAGGGTAAGATTTGAAATGTTTTGGCTGTTCCTTGTCTGTTACTAGCATTAGATGATGTCTATAAAACTGCATGTAAAACCCAGTTGGCTAGTGCGCTAGCTCCTAAAATGGCTGAGGAAATACAATATGTATTTTGATCTTGCAGCCTTCTTTGCTCCTCTGTCAGCTGACACAGCTGCAGTTTCTCCAGCCTGCAACTCTAACAAGAGATTGTTGGCTTCTTCTAACCCTACACCCCTGGATAAAATTGGAAAGTGGTTAAGAATTCAAGAAAAAAGTTGGCTCTTAGTCTTTAGAATCCTAAATTATCTAGGCTTTATGTGGAGGATTATTTTACAATGTGCTTACAGTTTAGATGATTTTGTTGCATCTTTACCTGCTGAACAGAAGTGTTATACGAATGAGATTGTTTCTACTGTGACGCAGGTTTCAAAACATACTTTAATTTCTGTTTTGAATGGTGTGGGCACAATTTCCACAGCCACTTCATTTGAATTCAGAAGTTATGCTCGATTCCATAACTAAAATTTGTCTAAGAATTTAAAAGATTTTGCATGCTCCTTAAGTTCTGAATTTGTGTTTGGTCCTGCTGCTAACCAGATTCTCAAACAATGGAATGACAAAAGTAAACTGATGCATCTAAAATGTGTCATATTCCCAGGTTGTCCACTAACAAGGGATCCAACTTCAAAGGGCAGAACAAGCAAAATTTCCAGCCTAACAAAAGTCAAGGTACCAAGAGGAAATGGCATAAGGATAATGCTTCCAAACTAAGTAAAAGGGGTTCTTTTCTCAAAATGAATCCATCCCCTGGTAAAGCACCCACAAGCCCATGCACATCTGTTCTGTCAGGTATTCTTTCACATTTTACAAGCACTGGTTATTGAACCAGTTCCTGTACCATAAAAAAGAAAAGGAGTTTACTCCAGAATATTTTTGGTACTCAAAAAGGAGCTGTCATGATGACCAGTGGTAGGTTTGTCTTATGTAAATCTCTTTCTGAACATACCCAAAATCAAAATGCTCACTTTGCAGATGGTCCTGCCCCTTCTTCTGGACCACTGTTTCATGGTGACTTTAGGTCTGAAAGATGCTCATCACATTCCACTTGTCTTCGTCTTTAGTAAATGCCGGACATTTGTGTCTGGCTCATATTATCAGTTTTTTGCATTACCCTTTGGGCTGTATACTTCACATCGAATAGTCACAAAGTTCCTTGCTGCACAGACTCTGGGCATCATTTTTTCCCCAATTTAGACTACTTGCTTATTTGTGCAGAGTGTTTGTTTCTAAGTATTTAGAATTATTAGACATGGTGTCAACCATTTTAGCTCAACCAGGCTTCAAGTGGAACCTGCAAAAGTCTTACCTTACACCCTCTGAAGAATTGTCTTGGAATGTATGATAGATACAGAAAACAGAATGGCCTTTCTAACAGAAGACAAAAGTCTTGACTTCTCAAATCTATGGGTGTCATGGCATTAGTGCTCCTCAGGATACCACTGGCCAAACTCCATGTCTGGTAGATTCAACAGTATTTAAAAAAATTCCTTGAGAGTTCCAGGTACTATTGGTGGAATTTGTGAAATGAAAGTTACACTTGTGGAGAGATCAGATATCCAAATCCAGGCCTACCCTTCCACTTCCAGAACCCTGTTCACTCAGTTCAGTTAGACTCGTCAGATTTTGCATGGGAATCATTGTCCGGGGGAGGTCATATATAATGAGAATGGGTTCCTTTGGTGCTACAAAGCACATAAATGTAAAAGAAATGTTAGCAGTGATTCAGGCCTTAAAAGTTCTTCATCATTTATGGCCCTCTTTTATTGTTCACAGGCACCACCGCAGTGGTGGTACCTGAGCAAACAAGAGGGTACAAGGTCATACCCTCTGTGCCGGTTGGCAGTGATGGCTTGGGAGCTAGTCCTACAGCATTCTTTGTTTCAGGCTTCATACATCCTGTCAGAGTGAAACCTAGTAGCAGACAGACAGACTAAGCAGATCCCAGACAGATCCTCATGAGTCTAAGCTCAGCACAAAGGTCTTCCAGGATGTTTTCCAGATGTGGGGAACACCTTAAATAGATCTGTTTGCCTTCTTTCAAAACAGTTAGTAGGAAAAATTCAGTTGTTAGACATCCTTGCAGCCATACTTGGAGGACAGATGTATTCTCTTTCTATTGTAGGGGAATGTTCCTTTATACGTTTACACCCTCTCCACTGATGCCCAAGGTACTTATGAAGATTAAGAAAAAATTACCAAAGATCATTGTGGTTGGCCCCCTTTTAATGGTATGAAGGACAATTACCATAAACTTCCTCACAATGAGTCTGCTCACACAGTATCAGGGGGCAACTAATGCACCCCGGCTTAAAGCAATTGTGTCTGACAGCCTGGATGATTCTGTGTTGATACCTTTTAGACTCATTTTCAAGGATGTGCAGCAAGTGGTGAAGCAGCAAGAAAACCTGCAGCTAGAAAATTGTGTTTACAGGTGGAAGATGTTTTCGAGGTGAGTAACTGATAAAAGTGTAGTATGGTGACTACCCCCCTGCTTTTAAAATATTTCTGTGAGCTACTCAGTGATAGCTCATCTTGTGCATCTATCAAGGTTCATCTTGAGGCCATCTCTGCTGACATGCTCATGGATCCTCCCCCTTCATCTATTTTTGTGTTCGGGCAGTTTATGGAAGGAATGTTGTACTTGAGACCACCCTGGAAAAATCCTCCTCCTTGGGATCTCAACTTTGTTCTTGAAAAATTGACCTGATCTCCTTTTGAACTTGCCTTTCAGCTTGATTTAAAGCTCATCACTTGGAAAACTGTTTTTTTATTGTTCTGACATCTGCAAAGTGATTCTATGAGCTGCAAGCTCTCATGGTTAGCAAACCTTATCTGATTCCCACAAGCATGGGTTGTTTTACACACTAATCCATTTTTCATGCCAAGAGTTGTTTCTGAATTTGCTCTGAATCAAGCCATCAATCTCCCATTTGTCTTTCTGGAACCTACAAACAAAGGAGATAAGATTCTGCATCACTTGGATGTGCACTGGCAGCTCCAGTACGCCCTTGACGGAACAAAGCGCTTCAGCAAGGCTGAACAGCTGTTTATTTCCTGTTTTGGGGCTAAGAAGGGTCAACCGATATTCTAAGCAAAAAATTGCTTTATTGGGTGTCCTCTGCTATTGTTTTTGTACCCATCATGCTAAATCTACTTCAAAGCAAGGTTAAGGCACATTCCATCATAGTCTGTATCCTCTTTGATGACATTGGAAAGTAATGAACTCTAGAACCAGTCTAGAAAAAAGCATCCTGGTCATCTATTCTTACCTTTGCAAGGTACTACAGGCTGGATTACTTTTTAAGTTCCAGAACAAATTTTGTGAGGACGTTTCTCCAGGGGTTCCTGGATTCTTATCTTTCCTTCACTCATTTAGGGTAAGCTTGTTGCATTCTATCCATGTGCCACTGAGGTAGAGTGAATTATGAACTTAGTACAGTTGCACAAGTCCTAATTACCTGTAACGGTACATGATGTTCATCGTGTTTCACTTGGGTTATCCTGCCGTCAGGCGGTCCTGCAGTCGGCCAGAGTTCCAAAGTCTTGGTTCGGCGTCGGTTGCTGTTGCCTCCTCCCTGACGTCAGTGTGTCAGGGGTATAGAAGAAGCAGCCGACGCCATTTTCTTCAGTCTTTCTTGCCGCGCGGTGCCCGAAGCAAAAGCAGTTCGCAAGTGCCGGTCGGCCAACTCCTGTGATATCAATTTCAAATTTCAGAACCGAAGTCTTCAGTAAAGCTAAGTACCCCATTGGGGAAACTTTTTCTTGCCTCAGACCGATGTCAGTAAAAGTTAAAAATTGTATTTCTTGTGGGAAGCAAATGCCTCATAAGGATTTTCATTCTTACTGTATTCTATGCCTAGGCCCAGATCACGACGTCACTAGTTGCCGGTTTTGTGCTAGATTTAACAAACGCACTATTAAACGTCGGTTTGATTTTGCTCGCCATTACTTTGGCCGAAGGTTTATTTATACCATGCCGTCAGAACAACCGACGACCGGAATTCACAAAAAACGCAAAGATAAGAATAAGGACAGGCATCCGAGGCCAAAAACGGACGACAAAGCCTTTTCTAGGCCAGTCGCCAGTTCTCAGTAAGGCGCTTTCGCAGCCCCTGACACCTGCTACCTCAGAGCCGCAGGCCGCGACCGACTCCCACGTGGAGTTGCCTAGGCCTCTGGATACTCGAGGTGTTGGGCCTACGGAGACTAACCCTTCAGATGGGTCCGGAGCCGCTGAGCAGGCATCGGCTTCTGGGGGCGTTTTCAGACCTTCACAACTTACCATTGCATCTACAGCCAAGTCTAAAACTACGTTAAAGACAAGCAAGTACAGTATTCACCTGGACAGGCCTCCATGCCTAAAAAGCAGATGATCAAAATGGCTGAAGACTTAATTACTCTGATCAGGGGTTCCCATTCCCCTCCTGATAAAAGGCCTAGGCAGGATACAGACTATGATTCCTCTGACCAGGTTTCAATATATTCGATTCCTCTTTAGACCAGGGATACTCTTTACCCCCCTATGAGGACTCTGATGCTGAAGAATCAATTCCTTCAGCCTCTCCTCCTGAGGATTATTCTTTTGGGGAAACTTTACATACCATGAGGGAGCATTTCCATTGGGAGGGCCAGGATTGCTCAGAATCCAAGAAAAGGCTCAGAGACTTTATTTTATTGCCTCAGCACAGGCCCCTTGCTATTCTGCCAGTGTTGGATATTGTGGACGATGTGTTCTCTGAATCCAGTTTAAATCCAGATTCTTTACCCCCTGCTCCAGTCAAGCCAGACAGGTACTACAGAGTCCCTGACTCTCACAAATTTCTTTATAAAAACCCTGCTGCTGACCCAGAAACTATTTCCCAGGGTCCCAAAGGGGGTAAAGGCCTCCACGGCTAAAACTCCAGTTCCCTCGGACAGGGATTCTAGAGCATTAGACAGATGGGGAAGAAAGTTTACACCTCTGCAACTTTAGCAGTAAGGGCTTTAAACTGCCAGTTTTTACATGCTTAAATATCAACAATATTTACTGTCTCAGTTAAAACAGAAAATGAGTACAAGTGCAGAACAACCTGATTTTAAGAAAATGCAGGATTTATTGCATGCAGCAGAACAAGTAGGAAAGCATACTTTGCAATGTGGTTTTGATTCATTAGAAACTTCTTGTAGAAGAGCAGCAGTTACAGGATCTGTGATTCGAAGACATGCTTGGTTAACGGAACAAACCTTACCAGATCATGTTAAGGCAAAATTATTGGATGCTCCTTTACAGCAAGATATTTTATTTGGTGTTAAGGCAGAAGTAGTATTAAAGAAAATGGAGGATAAGGCAAAATCTATGCAAACAGTGAAGGATTTCTTACAGGTACAGCCACCAAGATTTAGCAGTAATTGGCCTATGAAAAATTGGTCCTTTCCAGTGTCAGACAGGCCACAAAGAGGCAGATACAGATGCCCAAGAGGCAGATCTCAGCCCCAAGGCTCTTACAGACCATGACAGTGAGGTGCTTCAACCCCAAAAGCAGGTGAGGACACAACCTTACAGGAAACAGTCCCAATGACTTCCCCCTTCCAATGCCAAACTCTTCCCTTTTGGCAGCTCCCTTAGGGGGGAAACTAGCACTTTTTTCACAAAACTGGTAAGCAGTCACCCAAGACAAATGGGTGCTGAATATTGTGTCTCAAGGTTACAGGTTCCACTTTCACACTTTACCAAGGCTAAAAGGTATGTCAGACCTGCCACACAATCAATGGGCAGAGGCTCAAAAACAAATTACAGCCTTCATGGAGATGAGAGCTATTCAAAAAGTACCACAGCAGGATCAAGGACAAGGATTTTACTCAAGACTCTTCCTGGTCCCCAGAAAGGACAAAGCCTGGAGACCCATACTAGACCTTTCCACTCTAAATACTTACATGGATGTTCCGAAATTCAAAATATTGACACTACAGCAGCTTCTTCCCATGTTGGCCAAGAAAGCTTGGCTTGTTACTTTGGACCTCAAAGAGGCATACCTGCATGTCCCTATCGGACAAAATTGCAGAAGATACCTCAGATTCATAGCTGTTCAATGCACTACCAATTCTCTGCACTGCCCTTTTGCTTATCTACTCCACCCAGGGTCTTCACAAAGTGCCTGGCACCAGTAATTGCATTTTGCAGACAAAAAAGGAATTCAAATATATCCATACCTGGACTGCCTGATTCAAGCGGAGAGCAAGGACATTCTTCTAAAGCATCTGGCGTTTGTAAAAAAGTTAAGTTGCCTAGGGTACACAGTAAAGGAAAAGTAGTCAAAACTAGTGCCCTCACAAGAGATAATATTCCTGGGTGCCAGCTTAAATACAACGGCCCAGATGGCTTATCTCCCGCCAGACAAACAAGGACAACTGACTCAGTATTTTCAAATGATGGCAACAAAGTCCCAACTCCCTGCAAGAAAAATTCTGCAGGCCTTGGGATTCATTGCATCGTGCATTCTACTAATTCCATATGCCAGACTGCATATGAGGAAATTACAATGGTACCTAAAAAGTGTTTGGACTCAACACTCTCACAGCTTGGAAACAGTACTACCACTAATTCCCTGCCTACAAGTTTCGATGGTGGGCACAGGCATGTCACCTCAACAAGGGTCAGCCTTTCACTCTTTCCACAGCCAAGCAGACTTTAACAACAGCTGCTTCGGATTACGCCTGGGGAGCACACATGGCAGGAAAATGTATTCAGGGCAAATGGACCACAGTCCAAATGCATCTTCACATCAATCAAAAAGAGATGTTGGCTGTACAAAATGCCCTAACAGCTTTCAAGGACCTTCTGCATCCAGGACAATTACTATTAAAGACAGACAACACCACTGTAATGTGGTATATAAACAAGCAAGGGGGCACTCATTCTTACCCCCTATGCAGACAAGCCATGACCTTGTGGAGCACAGCTATAACTTATCAAGTTCATCTGCAAGCACAATTCCTGCCAGGAAAGAAAAATACTCTGGCAGACGACTTAAGCAGAAACATCATGGATCCTCACGAGTGGAAATTAAATCCACAAGTTTTCAGCATGATAACACAAAAATGGGGGTGCCCGGATATAGATCTCTTTGCCTCACCACTGAATTGCCAACTACAAAAATTCTGCACAAGAACTTATCACACACAAGCATGGAAAGTGGATGCTCTTTCGTTCAGCTGGAAAACCCTAAATGTTTATGCCTTCCCACCTCTGCCTCTCCTTTCAGAGGTACTCCTAAAAGCCAGACAAGACAAACCACAGATGATTCTGATTGCTCCAGACTGGTCACGCCAGCATTGGTACCCAATCTTAAATAACTTAGCTCAAGGCCCACCTTGGATTTGCCTCAAATTCCACACCTTCTGACTCAGCAAAACAATCAGATCCTGCACAGTCAGCTCAAAACCTTATCCCTGGCTGCATGGCAGATTCATTAGCCAAACAGACAACACCTCTGTCTAAAGCTGTTATGGATGTAATTTTGGAGGCCAGGAGGCCTAGCACCAGGAAATCTTATTCAGAAAAGTGGAAGAGATTCTGTGCCTGGAACCAGGCTCAAAGCCTTGACCCTCTTGTCGCTAACATTCCTCAGATACTACAATACTTAACTGAGGTGCTGGACAAAGGACTATCCTCATACATTAAGATCCACGCTTCTGCCATTTCGGCTCATTACAACACAGATCCTCCTATTTTCTCTCATCCATTGCTAAAGCAGTACCTCAGAGGGGCTAAAAACATAAGACCGCCCCGGAGAGCACCAACTCCTACTTGGGACCTCAATTTTGTCTTGGAAAAACTCATTTTACCTCCTTTTGAGCCAGCCAATTCAGCAGAGTTAAACTATATATCATGGAAAACTGCTCTGCTACTGGCAATAACCTCAGCACGAAGAGTCTCAGAACTACAGGCACTAATGGGAGTGGAGCCTTTCATCATTTTCCACCAAGACAGAGTTTCTCTAAGAACAAACCCTTCATTTATGCCTAAGGTGGTATCCAGTGTGGCTGTTAACCAAACTATTCACTTGCCAACATTTTATTCAAATCCCCAGAATAAAGGGGAGAGAATTCTACATTCCTTGGACATACACAGGTGATTACGCTTCTGTTTGGACAAAACAAAAGCTTTCAGAAAAACTGAACAATTGTTTGTATCTTATGCTGCAAGATCACAGGGAAAGGCTATTTCAAAGCAGACCATTTCAAAGTGGATAGGACACTGTATCAGGTTCTGCTACACACAACATGGGAAACCTGTACCATCTAACATTAGACCACATTCCACCAGGGCAACTGCAACTTCTACTGCCTATCTTAGAGGAGTACCTATCAAAGACATTTTGGAAACTGCAACTTGGAGTTCAGTGCACACCTTTACCAAGCATTATCACTTGCCTCTTTACTCTAGATCCAGAGCTGGCTTTGCCACTGCAGTGCTGCAGGGCCTCATAGCCACACCAAATCCTCTATAGCACCAGCCACCCTGACTCAGCTTTGGGATTCTACCCAAGTGTAATGACTGCAGCAGTGAAACACAATGAACATAGTACAGTTTTGTACCTACCATAAATGTAGATGTTCGAGTGTCTTCACTGCTGCAGTCCTGGTTACCCACCCGCCATCCCCTCTTTCTTAGCTGCGTCTTATCTATAGCTTTCTACACTATTCTACCTATGTGGTGAATTTGCTGGTTACTGAAGGTTTTGTTTTTACCTTACTGTATGTTTTGTAAGCTATATGTATTGCCTATCTTTTTGGGGGCACCTGACATCTGGGGCGTCGGCTGCTTCTTATATACCCCTGACACACTGACGTCAGGGAGGAGGCGACAGCAACAGACGCTGAACCAAGACTTTGGAACTCTGGCTGACTGCGGGACCGCCTGACGGCAGGATAACCCAAGTGTAATGACTGCAGCAGTGAAGACACTCGAACATCTACATTTATGGTAGGTACAAAACTGTCCTTTCTAATTTCATACTGCCTCATTGGCAGCACGCAGCCACCACCCATTGATTTTTTTATGCATATAGATTAATGGTCTCCAACCTTGTTTGGTTGTTGGTTGGCACTGGTTATTTATGTTGGTGTTTTTTGTCAAAGAATTTGCTGAATTCAAACAGTTCTTGCTTCTGGTTCTTCTTGGTTCTTCCTCCTTAGGACTAAAAGCCTAAACAGCTGATTTCCTGTGGCAGAGGTTAGGCTTATCCCTGATGGGAGAAGCTTAGCCGATTCCATGTCACAGGGAGTTGGGAATTCCAAGCCTTGGAAAGCTGCCATTGTGGATTTTTGCAGGTACAGAACCCATATGCCACTAAGGCAGTGTGAAATTTGAGCATCTACTATTACAGGTAAGTGGGTATTACGCCACTGTACTTTCTTGCTGAACTCTAACCTCTAACTTGACACGGGTCTTTGTCCAGTTGGATTCAACACATCCTTTGGTTAGATGCACACTGCTCTTAAGTAGTCTTTGGTAGGTGTCCCTGATGGTCTCCATCTTAGGCCTCTTTTTGTTGATGGCTTCATGAATGACATGCACAAGACTGTTTACCCTACCCACCTGGTACAGTATACAAGCTCATCTTTTAAAGAATCTGCTACATCCATTCAAGAATTTAACAACTTTTTACTGTCCTTTTCAGTAAGATAGAGTCATGGCCTACTGAAAAATCTTAAACTCAAACCTGTGCACGATGTTCTGCAACTCAGCAACCCACCATCTGAGAATTACTTTTTAAATGCAGATGACAATGCAAAGTTACACTGAGTCATTATACACAAATACCAAAAGTTTGATACACACTTCAACAAGTGGTTATAAAAGCTCAAAAACTAGGACTCCTTTACAGAGGAAGCCCTTTGTAATGAACCATTCCAAGTTAATAATTGCCTACATTTTTCTGCTTCTCAACCTATTTTACACATTATCTTTCCTAACTAACTTGCATACGTGACAGTTTACTATTACAATAAAGTTACAGAATCAGCCTTAACTACATGGCACTGTTACGTCTTGGCTGGTTTGACACGGCTTTCTGGCATAGAGAGAGAGGTTGTGACTTATGACCCAGACACTGAAAAAGCTATGTGGAGGAGGGTCAGAACTGATTTGCCAGCTTGCCTATCCAGGATGGAGGGATTGATGGTCTAGTTTGCCTTGTGCCACTTGCAAGCAGAGAGTTGCAGTTGATGAAATTAGAGAGAAGTGGTGGAAATAGTGATGCCAAAATGGTGATTATAACTCACTTTGCATGTGTGTGGGATCACACATACATAGGCATGAGTGTAAGAGGCAATCGTGGTGATGCAGATGCACACATCAGCAGTCAGGGGTGGGAGTAGGGCGTTTAACTCTAAAAAATAATATGCCCAGCTACTTCAGTTGATGAGGACTTTGGTCTTGTCTGGGGTGGGTAGGAAGGGAGAAATGGTGGCAGCAGGAACTGAGGCAGGGAGAAAATTGCTGATGGTTGTCTTGTAGGGCTACTTGTGTAGGTAGTGTGCTGAGGGGAGGGGGCTACTTGTGTAGGTAGTGTGCTGAGGGGAGGTAGAAACATAGAAGGCTGATTTGCCTTGGATAGCCATGGTACCAATCAACCCTCACGACTGCCTTGATGTTGCACCCTGTGGATGTCTCTTATCCCTGTGCCTGGGATGCCTGTTATGGTGGGACAAGTAGGCTTGAGGCCAGCTGGGTGAAGGTTTCGTGGCCAGCAGACACTGGAGCAGGCAGCATGTAGGTAAAGAATTATCTGGCTTTAGGCATCACAAACCCTAATGCGATCTCAGCTAAACTTTAGCCATAGAATTGTGTATTCACCACAGAACTTCCCTACTGCTCAGTCTCTCCTATTGCATTATGTTCCCCAGTTGAGATCCACATTTCATAGTCTTGCATGCAAATGGAAATAGAACAGACATGGTCTCTTTGTCGCCCTGTCTAAGCCTTGGGCACTGCCACACTTTGGAATAGTATGTCGCCTTCAGTGAGGCTTGTTTGTAATCCTCATAAGTTTACGGGAGTATTCAAATCTCATCTTACAAGTAAATTGGAAATGCAGTTGCTGTCTATAGCAATACTTGCAGTCCTTCTGTCACGCCAGTGCCTTCACTATTTATTTTACTCTACACATATTCACCGTAAGACTTCCAAAGTTAGAGGAGTTTAATCCATCCAGCTTGAATAAGCCTTCTATGAATCTAGTCCTTTTAAATAGTTTGTCATAATTGGCTTTCTTGTAATTCCATTTCCAAATTGGAAGTACTTTAATCTCTGTCAATAATACTGCTCTCTGTGAATCAAAAAATGGAGCATCAGTTACTCCACTTAGAGAAAACTGGTAAACTTGTTTATTCACTTTAGTCTTATACCTTGTGTAAGTTGACTCAAAACCTGTTCTCTTAACCATTTGTGAATTAGACTCTTATTTAAAAATGTTCCATGATTTTGAACCATTGCTTCCCATCACCATTATTTTTGGCTTTGTTCCTGGTTCTTGAAAAAAGAAATTGGGAGGTGTGTCTTGAGGTTGTGAAGAGCCAGACTTCACTAAATAACTTTAACAGAATTGCGCAGTATTTTTTTAATTAACAAGAAACATCTTTATTAAATTATTACTTACACTATAGGCAATCATACATTCATTTAAATGAAAACAAACCATATTGATATAATTTTATTTGCAAACATTATACATCACTTATAAGCTGTCCAGTCACTGTCAGTCAAACATTACATGGCTCATTCAAATCCTGCCGTATTTTAAGCCTCATTTCTCATCTCGTCTGTATTGTTCCCACAGTTTCTATTTTTTTCTGTGTAATATGATCCTTCCCTTTTCTAAAGTTGCCATTTCAAGTTGTTTTGTCTCTACTACTTTAACTACTTCTACTACAGTTGGTTTAGACTTTGGTTTCCATTTTCTAGTAATTTTTTTTGATAGCTACCATAATCTGACTCTGCAAGGCCTTACTATGTCTAGGCAATTCTGATTTTGTATCATAGCTCAAAAAGTCATTTCTTTAATCATACCAGTTCGCTGACCCAGTATTTCTGATAGAAAAGTCTGCCAACTCGTTATACTCCCAGAAAATGTTTTATTTATTTATTTTACATTTGTTGACCAGGCTAGTCTAACTGGATACATGTCCATTTTCAGTAGAGGCCCGGGGAGAAAAGCTCCAAGACGCATACAAAATACATATAGAAAGTTGTAACAGTCCAAGCTTAAAAAAACAGCTATTGTTAATAAAAAAATGTTAATAAAAAATACAAAATATAATACCTATAATGAGCTTAACACAAATAGTAAAAGGTAATATACAAGAGATGATACTGTATACATATATTTGATTTGCAATAACAGTCTGTTGTTTCTTTAAGGATAAGTCTATAAAGATGAAGAGTATTAATTAGTGTAAAGGAAGAAAGTTAGTCAGGGTTAGTACAGGAGCATAACCAGTGTGTATTGAGAAGTAGTTTTAGATTCTTTTTAAAAAGTGTAAGAGAAGACAGAGTTACGAGTTCAGTGGGTAGTAGATTCCATAGCTTTCGAACAGTATTAGAGAACAGGGAGTCTCCAAGTATGAATCAGCAGTTTGTTTGAGGAGCGTAAATTCTTAAGATTGTTGTAAGGGGTAATGAGGCTAGTGAGTATTGGAGTGTTGGTGTGTTGATACAGGGTTTTATGGGCTATAGCAAGCTGGTGAAATTGAAGCTGGTTTAGAAACTCTAGCCATCCTAGTTGTTTTAGATTGACAGTGATGAGTTCTGAAAGGAGAGCCAGTGGCAAATCTAGCAATATTATTATAGGATATTGCCAGTTGGTTGAGGTTGTTTTTAGAAAGATTAGTGTATATAGGTAAAGCATAGAGTAGAGTGGAGATTAAGTGAGTTCTGGCTATAGCGGTCCTAGCTACTGGTGTAAGAAAGGGTTTGATTCTATAGAGGGATCCCAGTTTTTTGTTGACTGATTTTATTGCACTGTTTATATGAGTATCAAAGTTGAGGTTGTTATCTATTGTTATTCCTAAGAGTTTAGTGGTTGGGTCGGGAGAAATGAGAGTACCATTATTAGATATGAGTGGGAAATTTATAGGGGTGGACTTTCGGGTTGGCGTGAAAAGTAAAAGTTTAGTTTTTTTGGGGTATAGGAGGAGGCAGCGGTTTGAGAACCATTGTTCTACAGTATTGAATGCTTTTTGGGTAAGGTACTGTAGTTCAGTTGGAGAAGTGGCTGAACAAATTGTAGTAGAGTCATTTGCATATTGAATACAGGTGGCATGTGGAATTGCTGAGTGAAGGTCATTATTATAAATGGAAAATAGGAGTGGGCCTAATATGGAGCCCCGAGGAACACCAAGGGAAATGGGAAGGTGATTAGATAGTTTATTGTGCCAGGGTACAGCCTGCTGTCTATTTTCTAGGTAAGATTTGAACCAATTTATGGCTAGAAGTTCGAGTGAAAGGGATTTCAGTGTATGTAAAAGGAGTTGGTGATTAACCATATCAAAAGCTTTAGATAAATCAATGAAGACTGCAGAAGAAAGAATATTTTTGTTATGGTTTTTGTTAATGCAGTCTGTGAAGGATAGCAGGGCAGTGGTGGTACTGTGGAAAGGTCTGAATCCATGTTGGCAGTTGGCAAGTAAGTTGTTTTGGAGTAGGTGGTTAAGTAGTTGCTTATGGATGCACCTCTCCATTATTTTTTGCAAGAGGAGATAGTAGAGCTATAGGACGAAAGTTAGAGAAGTCATTGGAGTTCCCACCTTTATGTAGTGGGATGATATGAGGAATGTTCCAGATAGATGGGATAGTTCCTTCACTTATGGTTCTGTTGACCAGAATGGAAATGGGATAGGCAATGGCTGTAGCTCCTTTTTGCAGGTATTCTGTCGGAAGTTGGTCAGCTGAGGGGGTGGTAGGTTTTAATTTTTGGAGAAGGGAGCAAATAAAGGAAGTAGACACTTGTAACTGAAATGATGTGGATGGGCTTGTAGTAGAAGTAGGCAGATTTGAGGTATCAGGAGATAGATGGCAAGTGTTTGGATGGTGTCTGTGAAGAAAGAATTGAAGGCATTAGCAGTATGTATGGGATTCTCAGGGTTAGAGCCTAGTGGGTTAGGTGTGATAGATTGACCTGTGTATAGAAGTTTGTTAATGCTAGTCCAAAACTTTTGTGGTTTCTTTTGGTAGGTTTGCTGTAATTGGAGGTAAAAGTTTTTTTTGTCTAACAGGATGGCTTTTTTTGTATTATTTCTAAGTTGCCTAAAGGTTTGGTGATCTGTAGGATTCTTAGTAGTACGCCATTTTGCCCAGGATTTGTTTCTGAGAAGGATTTTTTGCCTAGTAACATTTCAGAGCCAATGGGCTGGTTTAGCTTTAATTCTAACAGAGCGTGTTGGGGCGTGGTGGTCCAGGATGGCTAAGATTGTGGAATTGAAGTATTCTGTTGCTTCATTTAGTGGGAGGGATTTTAGTGGTGACCAATTACATTGCTTGAGTTCTGTCTGGAAAAGTTCTGGGTTAAATTGCTTTTTGGTACATACTGTCCTGAAAGTGTTTGGGTAAGTTAGGTTGGTTTTATGTCTGATAATATAAGTTAGTGAGTGGTCACTTGGGTCATCTGGGAGGGTTCCTACTTTGTATGTTTGATGAGGACTATTAGTAAGCATCCAGTCTAAGGTACTTTCTTTGTTATTGGGTCTGTTAGTTCCCAATTACTTCTTTCTTCCCCATTACAACTCAGGTATTTGCTATCTACCTGTGGAAAAATTCTTTGGAATCCTACTTGGGTATAAAAATATCTGTGAACATTTCTAAGCAAAGATCCTGAATCTTCTAGATTGTGTTGCATATTTCCCCCATTGTTTCATTGTGAATTGCTTATCCAGTCTCTTTCTAATCTCATCTGATTGATTCTTATAGTTGTCATGGAATATTTTATATGCTGAACTGATTATTCTTTTTCTAACAGCAGTTTCTGTTCTAGATTATACTAAAAACTATGCTCGTCCTCAGCTTAGGATCCCCCGACTTTCTGTTTGCCTGTACTCTGCCTTCCCTATCAAGGATTGATATCAATCTCTAGCCTGCAGTCCAAATACATTCTTGGCCTCTTTCCATTCTGTTACCAATTCCTGTATAATTATTTGCTACCAGTGCCAGTTTTGCCACTTTTCTCCAATAAATTCCAGCCCCTTCTTGACAATTGCATGCATCCCTAATTGCAGTTATCCCAATTGGCGGAATCTCTTTTCTTCATTCCCATGTTGGCTTAGTTATTAGAATAATTTATGCTTCTTTATGAATGCAATATTCTATATGGTTACTGTAATTCTCATTAAGGATCTGCATCCAAAATTCCAGTCTCTCCTTGTTTCTTGAGCATGCCCCGTTTTTTGTCTTCATCCCTTTAAACTTTGAATTATAGGTTTCTGCCTTAACTGTGTAGCTCTGGAGTACCCATTCAAATCGGGTAATGCCAATCCACCTTGTTCTATTGGAAGAGTCAGCTTATTCCATTTGACACTTGCTGTCTTTCCCCTCCCACATAAAATCCTTCAACTCTTTATTATTTGCTATCAAACAACTTCTCCTCGGGTTGATAGAAATATGCCTGCCTGTGTATAAAACTAAAGGGACTAAAACATTTTAACTGCTTGTATCATGCAATCCATATCCGTAAAACAGAGCTTCCAGTTTCTCAGTTTTTGTATTCTCTTTTGTTTAGTCTCTTCCCACATATCCTTAACCGCCACATCAGAATCTTTTTTAATCCATCCATACTTAATTTTATCATGTACCCATAAATGTGGATATTTCTGAACCAATTTATGTGTGGGTACATAATTCACAGCTATCGCCTTTGTTTTAGCTTCATTCATTTTGTATCCCAAAAAGATTTGGAACGGTCTCAAAATGTTCAACAACACTGAAATGTCCTTTTCTGGTTTTATTAGGTATAAAATATCATCATCTGCAAATTGAGCCAGCTTTTCTCGACTGACATCCTGATTATATCCTTGAATTTCTGAGTCCCTTATTTTCTTTGTCAGTTGTTCAAAATATAGTGCAAATAACCACGATCCCTCATATATTCTCCTAATCAACCTTATAATTTTATCAGGAATGCAAATGCTTCCATTGCCCTGTTCATAAATTCCCAGCTTTCTCTGCATCAAGACCTATCAACAATAGTGGTGTTTTCTTATATTCTGCTTCCTTGTGGATCATAGACATTCTGTTAATGTTGCTAAATGTTTGCCTCTCCTCCACAAAACCACATTGATTCATGTCTATCAATTTTGGTATCACTTTTGCTATTCTTATAGGTTCATAGGTGTTTACTAGGCTGACCAACCACAAGGCCCTTTTTAAGCCTAGCCATGCATCCCAAGTCTCTGACAAGTTCTGATACCCTTGATAAATGTAAGAAGGGGCTTAGGAGATGAACCATTTACAAGCTAGGGCCTGGGAGATTGAACCATTTACAGGTTGCCTGTGTCCATTAGGAGACATAGATGCCAAACCAGGGATGAATTTCCTGTTCCCCATCCAATTTTCAGGTTGCACTTGGTTAGGGAGGAGCTCTGCTTCACATAGATAGGGAGTCCGTTCCAAAGACGTGGTAATCTCCGAGTTAGATACCTGTATCTCCAGCAGGTCCTATTTATATTACAAGCAAGGTTAAGTCTTTAGAATGGGTAATCCTGGTGCTGCTTCTTTTGTGGATATTCAAGAGGTCCATCAGAGTGGGGTCTGACAATGCCTTGTATGTCAGGCATAGATCTCCTCTCAAAAGCCTGTATGAGAAAGAATACAGGGATAGAGCCTTCAGGGGGTCTGCATAGGACATTTTACTTAAGCCCTGTATTGTTTTAGCGAGAATCTTCTTTGGATGTTCCAATTGTTGGATATGCCTAGTTAGGTATATACCAAAGGGGGGCATTGTAGTCAATGATAGGTCTGATGAATGCTTAATACAGTGGAACAATGACTTCCTTGGACTTGGATGTCATACCTTTGTGTATATGTTGAGCAACATAGAAGGATTTCCTCACTACTGTACACACATGATGGTCAAAGGCTAGATTACGATCTGTGTGTCCCGAAGTCCCTGACTACTGGGTCAACTCTAAGGAGTGTGTTGTCAATATGATGGTTACTAGGGGTGAATGACTTCCCAAAGGATACTTTTAGCCATTATAGACGTAAACACTTTATAATCATGGTTTAGGATTGAAATGGGGCCTGTATGAAGCTGGATCTAATGGGTCTTTTCCCTCTTTAGGTATTACAGCCACCACCACTTTCTTCCAGGATAGTTGTTTTTCCGTTCTTTAAATCCTTTTAAACAAAACCTTCCAGATCTTTAATTTTTTCCCCTCCTAGCTTCCAAACTTCCAGGGGAATACTATCTATTCCTGGGGGACTTTCCTGTGGAATGGTTATACATCACCATTTTTATCTCGTCTCCTCCTATCCTGTCAGTAATTGAGCCTAATCTACCTCTAACCTTGTCATATTTAATTCTTCCATAAACATTTCCATTTGTACCTTTTTATTGATTTCCATGTTTATGTGCTTTATGCAGATTTTCATAAAATTTTAAAATATTGCTAGTACCTCTACAGGATCTCTTGTTATCTTCCTTGTTATAGGCTCCCAAGCTTGGCAACAATCCTTTCTGCTTACTTTTGCCTAAGTTGTTGTGCTAAAAGTTTTTGTGCTCTGGAGTTATCAGCAAAAAACAGTTGTTTAACAGCAATCTTTCTAAACTCATGCATATTATTCAGGTAATCCCTAATTTTCTGTTTAGCATTCTGCAATTGCTCCTCCTCTTGTGTGAGATTCCTCCTATTCTGCAGTACTTTAACCTTTGTCAGTCCCTCTAAATAATTTACGTCTTAACCATATCCCTTTCATTCATTTCCACCGTATTTTTAAACTCCACTTTAATTGTATCCCACTCCCTAGCTGTATTTTCAGAAGAAATTTCTATCTTCTCTGATAACTCCTGAATAATTTCCACTACTGATTCCTTAAATTCCTCTCTTTTCAACAGATAAGTGGGAAAATGCCATTGTCACATTTTTATTTCATTACTCTGCAGTTCTATTTTAGTTATTTGAAATAGTTACTGGATACATATGAAAACTTTCAGTTAAATGTTCACGTTCCTATGAAATATATGTCCGGTCTACTGTAGACCAGTTTTTGTATCTTGGGGAGTAATATGTAAATTCATTCCAGATGCCTACTGTTGAATTCACATCTTCAATGCCAGATATTTTCATAAATTTCTTCAAAGATCTACCTTCCTTAGTTGTATTTTCCCTTCTGGGCCCCCAAGATACATCCTCACTGCGAAAAATCAAATCCCCACCTATAAGTAATATTCCCTGCTGAAAGCTGATTATTTCTCCGAGAATTTTCTTAAGCTCAGTTACAGCAGTTTTAGGTAGAATATATTTACATGCCAGTGTAATCTTTCTCCCTTGCCAGTAGCCCCTTAGTACTGTAAGTCTACCATTATTATCTTTATCATCTTCTGGTACTATTGGAGCTCCTCTTGCAATTAATATAAGTACTCTTTTTTTTTTTTTTTTTTTTTTTTTTTTTTTTCCTTTGTCCCAAGTATTCCGCTGAATAACCACCCTGAAAGCCTTTCTTTATCAAGTTTGCATGTTCATTTCTTTCCAAATATGTCTCCTGTAGCATAGCTATTTGCACTCTACATTTTTTAATATAGTTCACTACTCTTTCTTTTTTGTATGTATCTGTCCGAACATTTACATTTAAAGATAAATATAGAAAACATCACTGTGTTAATAGTTGTTATTCCCACCTTTTATGTGCAACACCTTTTTTGTTAAGAGTCTAGTTGCAGCTTTTGTGTTACATGCATACATTGTTTGACAGGTTGATCTTTTATGCAGTTGTTTCTTGTATCAGTTTGAGCCTATGTCACATCTTACAAAGTGTACAAACAAACAAAACCGTGTACACCTTAAAATATTGAAGTTTTACCCTCTTGATAGGAACAATTGTCCCAGACTGACAGCCTCACTGACAGACTTGGGTTGACCTAAAGGGAAGGTTATGCATGCTAAGATGCATGGTACAGCCTTTGCTTTTGCTAAGTGCTGTTTGGTTTTATCTTATCTTTATTACTCTCTCAGATTGGGAAAACACTTGAATGCTTTCAGAAAACATTGTATGATGTTGTCAATCTTCATTCATTCTTGACTGATGGGTTAGATTCCGACCTCTCAGAACCAACTCTGCCATTATACATAGCTCGCACCAGCCAAAAACTCTCAAGCTGAGGCTCTACCCACAATGCTTCTCTCCCGGTTACCTCAGGTCTCGTTTGCCGCATAGAAAATTGGACGTGTCAGCCGATACTCTGAACCAAGTGCTTTAAATTTCTTCTTTCTAAACATTTTTGCTTAAAATTTTTTTAGCTAGATAGTTTTGAGACATTGTTGAGTGAGTGACTGTTTTTCTGACTATTTCTACCCCACCCTTTTTACCTTTCAGTAACTCTAATTGCAATCGCTGGTATCAGCCTCCTCCCTTTTTCTGTTACCATTGGTAAACTCTTATATCATTATTGGTATGCTCTTTTTTTCCCTTTTTGTCCCTTTACCCTTTTGGGTATTTTCTATATACCATTGTTGGTATATCCCCCCCCCAAAAAAAATCCTTTCCTGCCCTTCCTCTCTTGTGTGAGTGTGTGTGCATGTATATATATTGGTGACCTAACTAACTTTTTAGTATGGCAGAGAAGCAAAAGGTGACATCTGGATTTAAGCAGTGTCAAAACTGTGCCAGAAAGATGCCCAGTTCTGATGGGCATCTTTCCTGCGTGTATTGTTTGGATGCTCCTCACTTGGACTTGTACTGTTTGTCAGGGCTTTAGCACCTGTACTTTAGCTGAAAGGTGCTGTAAGCTTATTTTGAAATACTTATTAAAATGTCCTTTTACTGAAGCCTAAGTCTAAGGCAGAGACTTCAAAATTGCCTAAACCTGATGTAAAAAAAGAAACTACTCTGTGCCGACATCTCCTACGGCACATGAAACAAAGTAAAAGGTTCTGACAGTTTCTTTGGAACCTAAAGCCAAAGTACCAGAATTGAAAATAACATCACCTCCGGCACTAAAAACAACTAAATCCTCATCTGTGCCGTCAGTCATTGAACTGGCTCAAACTAAAATCTCTTCGGCACCGACCACTATTTCGGTGCTGACAACCTCTTCAGCACTGATAATAGTTTCTGTTCAACCTCCATTGTCCTCTCATTCGATTCCACAATCCCCTTCCATACAACAGCCTATAGTGCCCAAAGTCGATCTGCCAGTTATTCCCAGGGCTAGATATTCTCCTTCAGTGGACCCCTTTTTTGGTCAGCAACCGAACCCCTTTCTGTATAGGCCCGAGTCCCCTTTGGGAATGTCAGTGCGTTCCTTCAGAATCAGAATTGTACATAGTCGGAATAGTGGATCAGCTTTTGGCAGCCAGAGGCCTCCCTGCACTATTACAAACCTCTCTCCCTCCCGGAGCTTTGGCTTATTCTCCAAGGACTCCACCAGTTTATCCTCCTTCAATCTTGTTTCAGGGCTTGGAGCCTCCCACTTCGATGCTCCTGGTGCCAGTTACCTCGGTGCCGATGGTGGATCTCACCTCTATACCAGAGCCGACCTTTGGCTCCTTTGGATCCATCGCACACCCAGGACCATGGTTTGGCTATTGGTTCCGAGATCCTTGGACTAGTTCTGGTTGATTCCACTGTGCCATCTACTACTATCAGGGCCATGGCAGTTTTGAGTCCTCTGTGGGCTCCTACTCTGGGTGGTGGCTCATCAGAGGAGGGTGCGACCCCAGGTCCGAGGTTGTCTTTCTCGGTTCTGGCCTCCTGTCCCTCTTCTGGTGGGCCTGCCTTCCAAATTATGGAGAGAGCTTTGGCCTCAGCAGGTTCCCAACTGGTTCCATCCTTGTCGGAATGCCATATTTTTGTTTGTTCTAGTTCGCAGCTGTCACATTTTGCTACATCAGGACAGTGGGCACAAGAGCTGCAAGACACCATGGTTCAGGGTCCCCCCTCTTCAGAGTCCTCGTCAGAACCTCCCGTTGAGGAGCCACCCCGTAAGAGGATGTACAAGAGGAAGTACCTGGATTCTCCAGAAGAATCTTTCACTGAAGACACAGATTACGATGGAGAAGGGTCCCCACTGTACACCCCGGAAGAGGTCTCTTGGAGACATCCTGGAAATATTAAAACAGAGGGGTGATTGGAAGCCCTCAAACTTACCCTCTGAGGAATGTGTTCTTGTAAGCTTTTTGTGCCCATCCTTCTACTTCTTGGGGGACCCTGCCCACTGACAACCAAGTTAAGTTGATCGTTCAGTGATCGTGGAAGGCTCTTGATTCTATAGAGCCTATTACCCGGAGACTAGATGAGATTATTTTAGCCTGAGAAGGTCATCCCCATTGGTCTAAGGGTCTAGCAGTGGATGCTATGGTGGTGGCGTCTGCCACCAAAAAAGAACTCACCAACGAGAGTTCAACTATCCATACTCTTGACAGAGAGTCTCGGATGATGGATAGATTTGGGAAGTGGGTTTTGCTTCATCGACCTTTGCTATTTGGTCCTTGAACTTCCTGTCCACTTTACGAGACTCCAAAGGGATCTGATAACTGAGCTTTCAGACCCCCCTGCAGGAGCAGTATCTGACGGGGTTCGAGATAAAGTAGCCCCTCACTTGCCACTCTGGAGTCCATCTCAAATTCGTCCATGCAGCTTATTGCTCATACAGCTGAAGGGACTTCTAGAGTAGCAGGTACAGGCATTGCTATTAGGCATCACGCCTGGATACACTTGTGTGATTTCGCGGAACCCTTTAAGTCTTCCTTTAGCAATGCTCCTGTTGATGCTACTTCCTTGTTTGTCCCAGAAGTCAAAGACACACTAGCCAGGTGTGAAAAAGATGGAAGGACCCTTTATGCTTTGGGCTTTCATTTTTCCACTCCACAGCGACCTTACTCCAGGAATCAGAGGAGTAGAAAAATGTGACTCAAGAAGACCCAAGGGCCTTATTGGCATACGTGGTGACTATTCTTCCTAGGGCAGAGGAGGGAATTCTTCTTGAAGACTGCCCTGCTGTGGCAGAGGAGGTTTGTGCAACCAGGGCTCCAGAGATTCCTTTCCTGGACAACCCTATCAGTGCTCCTGAACAGAGACCCAATTTCTTACCTCTGGAAGCAGTCGGAGGAAGGTTCCCACTGCACCATTCAGCCTGGCTTACAATAACCTTGGATACCTGGGTGCAGAAAATAATTACCAGCTTGACAAAGATAGAGCCTTACCTGTGATCCAGGTGACCAGGGTTCGATTTGCGGTCCCAGTGCTGGGTGGCAGGGAGGAGTAGAAATTGAGGTGCATGGCCTGCATGCCTTTCTCATGCACTCTGGGGCACAAAGAGTTGTAGTTTCCCTGGTGAAGACTGGAGTAAGCACAACTAAGTGCTTTGGGAAGGAGAGGAGCTAGGTGGTTTGGCATTGCAGGAACTGTTGGTTGATAGCTGTGGCAGAGGTAGCAAAAATGGTGACTAAATTGCATCATGCTTAGGAATCAAGTGCTGTGTGATAAAGAACAGAACTATCAAAAAGTTTTACTGTGACTACACTTTTATTGATTGAAAACACAAGCATGTAGGAGAAAGTAATGAAGAAAACTAAAAATAATTCAAGAATTGAGGTTTTCTTGTAGCCATTGGATTAAAAGTGCTTAGTGATTGTTTTCTGACTCTACAAAAACTTACTATGTAGGTTTGTTTCATTGGACAACACAGGGGATGCAGCAGAGTAGACTATGTTAAGAGAATAAGAAGCTATAGAATTACTTGGGGGGGGGGGGTATTTGGATGTCTGCCAGTAATTTTATCTAACCGTGAATCATGGAGATTTACCTAAAAATTGATTTTTTTTTTCCTTTTAAGTCTAGCATAATGTGGAAATTAAGGAAATGCCAAACACAAAGCTCAGCTGCTTCCTGAGATTGTTTACAGTGAGTTAATGTAAAGCTTTGATAGCTTGACTTGTGTTTTGTCCTCCTAATTCTGTCAGTTTCCTACTCCGTATTTAGTGTTTTTTATGTCTCTCTTTTTAGAGAAAATTCTGTTTAAGCAGCATTGTATCCCTGATTTGTGTTTTGTATTTAATTTTCCAGTGAAATAGAAGTCTTGAAGAAGCAAAGCCATGCAGCTCCTTCCTCTAGTGAGTCACTCAACCCTCCTGTGACAGATCATGTTGCTCCACAGGTTTTAATGGACAATGGACAGTACCTCGATATTCGAGGCTCGGACTGTAGTAGTGGTAGTAGGAATGAAAATACTGAACCAGTTTCTCAGCCCCTTACTCAAGATTCAGAAGCAGTCCCTACAGATCATCTCGCCAGTACACTAACTTTGCATTTACAAACTGTCAAAGAATCACGGTCACCCATACCTCCATTATTGAATTCAAACGTAGAGTTTGATAAACCTAACAGGTTGGTAAGAACAATTGAATTTGAATTCTCAATAGAATTTGGAATTGTTTTGTAAATTTTCTGATGGACCGTTACTAATATTTTCTCGCAGAATGGATGAATAATCTGAAACAGATTGTTGGTTTATGCCTTTGAAATCAATGAGCAGTCTTCTGGTTTTACTTTAGGTACCATAACTGGTTACATCCATCTGATTTTTAGGTGAGGTGGGGGTGGGGGGATGCACTGTATGAACTGATAGACATTAACATTTCATGGCTGCTTTGTTTTACCAGTGAGTGCAATCAGGAAGTGTAATGTGTGGTAGATTTTGATGAGAACTTGCACTCATTGCATCTGCAAGGCTGAGAGGAATAATCTGAAAGAATGTACAAAAATTCTGCTTATCCCTGTGACCTGCTGTTTTGAGTATGTTTCTGATTTCTTGTTCCTCTCTGTACATATTCTAAAGATGTATGCATACACTGCCAGTTTTGTTCTATTTAGTGTTTGTTCAAGCAGCAGTGATAGAAGAGCAAATTTGTCTGTTTCTGAAACTTAAGGTTTTATATATATATATATATATATATATATATATATATATATATATATATATATATATATATATGATGTGTGTGTGCATGTGTGTGTGTGTGTATATATGTATGTGTATATATGTATATGTATGTATGTATATATATATATATATATATATATATATATATGTGTGTGTATGTATAAAATCTCTAGTCTGCTATGAGCCGTACCCAGTGGTAACCTTCCTGCAACTCTTTGGCTCACTGTTGTCTTCCAGGTGTGTAAGTCAGCCATTTCTGAACTGAGCAAGAACCCCACATACCCATTCATTCTCCTGAAAGGTGAGAGTTGGGCATTATGAATCATTACAAATTCCTTCACCGTCTCAGTAAGTGGCTTGCAAATTCCCAGTGGTTACTTGGTTGGGGAGAGACTTGTGCTCCCACGTGTCTACCTTCCTGACGCAGATGTGTTCACACCTGTTTTACAGGCCAAGATTTCATGCCCACTCCCATCAGTTGATTACCAACCCACGGCTCCATTTGAGCACAGATGGTTAGCGTCGGCTTATAGATAAATTCTGCTGCCTGCTTCCACGTGCTTTGTGGTAGATTCAAGTTTTACTGATTTTTCTGAGAATGAAGTCCTCTAGCTTCATTATGGGTTGTTGAAGTTCGGGGGAGGAGGTCTGTAAGTGTTTTCTTGGACTTTCTTTCTAATTCCTGAAAGGGAAGCATTTTGAGTCAGTAGTTTTGCTTTGTCTTTTGTGTTTGCCAAGCTGGTGATACAGGGATACTTGTTTACAGAGATTGGAAAAAAAATTCTAGTAAGGAGTTAGCTTGTTTGGTATGTAGATCATGGTTTTAGAACGTGTTAAATAAGGGAAGATAGAAAAATTATGTAGAATAGCAATATTTTATTTATTTTTATTCATTGGGATTTGATTATCAGGATAGTCTGACTGGGAAAGAATTTCCCCTTTTCAGCAGAGGCCTGGGGAGAAAAGCTCCATGGAGCAGAATACAGAGTTATAGGAGAAAACTAGAGCTCATAACAATCATAGGTGTTTGCATTTAGTTACAGAAGTTGTACATAAATTTTATTGTAGTAAATAGAGTATACAAAATCAACTAATTTTTTTATAGCATTAGATATACATTGGTGTTAGATAAAGAAATTTAGCATATTTAGCATGGAAAAAGTGTGTGTGTGTGTGTATGTATATGTGTGTGTGTATATATATATATATATATATACATATATACATATATATATATATATATATATATCTATATCTATATATATATATATATATATATATATATATATATATATATATATACACACACATATATAGGATGCTTGAGATACTGTCAGTGGCACAGCAGGTAGCACTCTCTTGTGATGCAGAGGGCTGTGAGTTCTATTCTCACTCTGGGTAGATCCACTGCTGATAATGCAGTGTAGCATAAGGGGGGGGAGTCTGCTCTCCTTTGGAAGAGACATTAAACCTAACTTCCACCTCCAAATCTTCACACACTGAGTGGACTGTAAATTGACTTGGACTTAAATTTCTTATTTCACTTTACTTCCTTATGCAGAGCTTGAATGGGTTAAATGTTGCCATACTCAATCTGTAGGATTTAGCAGCAGAACAGCATTATGGGGTTGTAGGTAGGGCGGTGCTTGAGTTTGAGGAGTTCATTGCCATTGCTAGAGGGTGCCAAAGGTACCAGTCCGGAGTTTGTGTCCTGGCAGGGATCAGAGAAATCTCATATTCCAGTATGTACATAGCTTACATTTTTATACCAATAATTATTTGGGTAAGAAAAGCATTGATTTTTTTTTTTATTTTTTATTTATTTTTTTTGGCTTTAGGAGCAAGTTAGCTTTAGAGAGCCATGACTCAGCAGATGCAAAGGAGTCTAGTTGTTTTTTGTAGTTTAAAAAGGGATGAGGCAGAGATGAAAAGTTTGGAATCATCTGCATGCTTTACCTTATCTGTTTAGTTGCTGTATGGAGATCATATTTCAAAGACACTGAAAAGTAGGGGACCTAAAATAGAGCCTTGACCAACAACAAAAGATACTGGTAGGAAGGGAGAGAAGTCTTGTTCCCATTTAAGAGCCTGTAACCTATTGTATGTTAAAGGAGAACCACACTCACAAACTCAAACATGTTTATCTCATTATGGTTTGTTTTTTTCTACATTTTAACACCACTCTGGGACTATTTGCAGGTTTTTAAATATTTTTACATGTAAATTCTGAGTCTGACAACATGTGGTCTAGCATCTTAAAGTGATCCTGATTGTTAAGACTTGCCTCTAGGTATCCCTCAACGCGTCTGTAAAAAAAAAAAAAAAAATCCATCACTCTGGTCTCTTTCTTCCTAAAGCATTAATTTTGCATGCATACACTGCTGTCTTTTGTGCTGCGGTAGCGTTGTCGCCTCACAGTTAGACGTTGCCCGTTCGATTCTCAGTTAGAGCGTCTTCTGTGTGGTGACATGCATGAATGGGGTTTCCTTCATTGAAGGTTGTGCGTTAGGCCCGGCAAGCCAGCACTTAAAACTCTACTGCTAATCATTAGCGGACTGGAGTTCCACTGTGGCGACCCCTAACCGGGAAAAGCCGAAAGACACAAACAAACAAACAGTGCTGTCTTTCAGTCACTTAATTTCAGTAACATTTCATGCCGTTCAGTGACTACTTAAAACGCAAACAGTGCAAATGCCACAGAACAGACTTTCAAAATGCTCTTTATTGCTGCCCCTTCTTAGAATGGCTAAATTGCAGTCTTTTGTGAAGCCTGAATTGTACTACTTTGACTCATTTCTCATCTCCCTTTATACCTAACTTCTCCAGCTGTAAAAGTGCTAAGGGAAGTTTCAGCTGTTACCTACTGTGATTGACAGCTCACAGCAGGAGACTTGACTCGTGTACTGTTTCCTTAGTCTAGTCTTTACTTTCTGTATGGGTAGGGGAAGGACCAGGGAGCTGTGACATCACAGCATGGGTGGGCTTTTAGGATGGTCCTGGTGATGTCAGTTTGGGGAAGGAATTGGCCAGAAAACTACCAGCATTCATTGGCCTCGATGACATCAGTGAATTGGAGACTGCAGCAAGCTTTTCCAGGATGGGATAAAAGTATTTTGAAAGTGAAACCACCACAGTACGGTAAGGTACTGTTCTAGTGGAGAGAAACAGTCGATTTAAAATATTTTAAATGCTGTATTGTTGTTTATTCGTAGCAGGGACTGTAAATAGGGAGTAAACGGGCAGAGAAGTTGAGCATTTAATAATATAATCCCATTGTCCTTTAACTGTAGACCCACAAGAGAACGAGAAGAGCTGTTTGATGTCAGTTGAGGAAAGTTGCTATAGCAGTTTCTTATGGACGACTGTGTAATCTTTCTTGGATAGGTTGAAGAAAAGGGATGCTACTAGGTTGCATGCACTTCTGTGTAGGTTAATTAAATTGGTGAAGTTAAGAAGGGCTGATGTTGTATTGTGGTGTGGGCAGAAACCAGCCTTAGTTTTTGAGAGGAGATTATCAATTAGATACTTGAAGTATTGAGAGTGGATGCAGCTTTCCACACCTTTTGATAGAGGAGGTTGGAAAGTGATAGTTTTATGGTTAGAGACGTTTATATATTTCCTCCTCTGTGTAGTGAGAGAATGAAGATTTTTTATTCCCCCAGAGAGTTGGAAGGTGATTTTCTCTGATGGAGTAGTTGGTCAAGATGAAGACTGGGTAGGCTAGTGCTTCAGCACCCAGTTTAATATATCCAGCTGGTATATTTTCTATAGCTAAGGTAGTTGGTTTTAACTTTAGAAAAAGTTTCTTAATTACAGAAGCTGGTACTGGTTGAAGGGTAAAGGTAATTGAATGGTTTTGCAGTGTTCTATGAATAGTTAGTGATGGTGGTGAGTTTTCCTTGTGTAAAGAAAAAAACGTTTGTATGAAGTGGTTGTTAAATTGTGAGGTATGTTGTTACTATTACTTGTAGTAGGAAACATTGTGTTAGTATACATTCTGGTTGAAGGAGATAGTTTGTTTATTAATTGTTTAATGAGGTCCAGAAGAGGTTTTTTCATGTTTGTGCAGGAGAATGGTGTGGTAAGATGTTTTTATTTGCCCTGGTTTAGTGTTTAGCAAGGTTTCTTAGGTATGCAAAAGTTTGGAGGTTGCGTTTAATTTTGTTTTTGAACCACGTTTTCCAGGCTTTGTCTCTGTCTCATAAGTTGCTTGGTTTTCTTTTCTTAGACATGGTGCTTGGTTTGCCTTTATTCTTTTGGTTGTTACTGGGCTAGTTTGTTTAATATATTGAGAAATATTGCATTAAATTCAGACAAAGCGTCATCTAAGAGGATTGTTTTCTACCTGCTTCTGATGAATCAGGAAGTAAAAAATGTAACTATTGGAGCATGTAATCGATTTTTTCATCTCTTATACCTGTAATATGCATTGTCCGTTAACCTAACCGTGCAGAATTTGGAGCAACAGCAGCATAGTTTGTTGTTTTATCTTCAAATAACTGTCATCAAAACTTTATTGGACAGCTGAAATTTACAGTAGTGGCATGCAGAGTGCAAACCATTCTGTAAACATAGTCAGTACTGGCTGACTGGAGATGTGTTCTATTTGAAACTAGTTTCTGATGCACTGCAAAGTTTCTTGTGTGACAAGTTCCTTTGCAGATGAAATCAAAAACATCGATGTGACCTGGTGGTTTGCACCTGCCTTTTTTTTTTCAAAAAGTTTACCACTTAAATAAAAGCAATAAAGATTGCAAATAAATTCACTTTTTTCATAAAACACGCATCCCAAAATATTGTCAACTGCATATTACCATCGTACACATTGAATTGATGCATCACATTTTCTTCATAAATTTTGACATTTTCAAAATATTGACTTTTTCCTCATCTTTACACCATTCAGTATTTTTTCATTTTTTTACACCATTTTCAATGCCCCTCAACATTTTTTTCTTCATTGCCACTGTGAAAGTGTTGATCCCACGCATAACATTTAATGGTATGCATCTTTTTCATTGTGTTGTCTAGTGAATCCCCCTCTAACAGCTGTATTTACTTTACAATACTTTGTAATTCTTCCAAGGTAATTTTATTCCTTGATTTCCATTTTCTTGTTATTATTTTTCTTTCTGCTAATATACTTAGTTGGGCACCTT
This sequence comes from Protopterus annectens, assembly GCF_019279795.1. Lineage (NCBI taxonomy): Eukaryota > Metazoa > Chordata > Ceratodontiformes > Protopteridae > Protopterus > Protopterus annectens. The sequence continues at coordinate 845,549,325 of NC_056731.1, forward strand.
TGCATGTTGGCAATTATTGCCTCTGCTCCAACTTAATAGCATCAGCTCCTTAGTAACTTGGACTTGTCCAACAGGTTGCTTTTTTTACAGCTTGAGCTTCCTGACTTGAGCTCCTCCCTTATACCAACAATGCCCCACTCTGCCAGTGCACCTCCCTTATCGTTTGCTGGTCATAGCTTCAGCAGCGAGTTCACCTGGTTCTTGAGCCTCCTCCATTTGTGACAGGGTTACTGCTTTCTTAAAAAGACAAAGAAAATTTTTTTCTCTTTTTCTTTGATAATGTCTGAGCAGAAACCTCATGGTTTTAAAAGAAATGCACTTCCTGTGGATGGAAGATTCTGTTGCCTGATGCCCACGTCGACTGTGTTTATTGCTTGGGGCCTTCCCATCTTGAGGCCGTCTATCCCTTGGCTCTACTGGACAGGAGGAGCAAGCTGGTACTTGAAGGGCTGTTTCTGCTTTCCTCCACCTTGGGGGTGCCATCAATTTCATGGGCTCAACTCCCTCCTAAGAGGCCTAAGGAGACCCAGGAGAGCAGAAAGTGCTTTCCTGCGTGGTCGTCCTCAGAACCTCCTAAGAAGGCTCCCAAATTATTGGAGCAGTCCCTGTCGGCACGGAGGTCAGTTCCGACTTCTCCTCTACCCTGGTCGCCCTCTGTTGCCGTGGGGCTGATTGGCACTTCAGTGGATCCGGCTGTGTCGCAGGTTTGTAGATCCCGATCTCACTCTCCCAGGAGATCTTCGAGATCCCCGTCATCAGCTTCTTCCAGGTCTTTCCAAAGCCTGTCCTCCAAGGACATCGGCAGACTCATGAGGCCGTTCCTTGAGGCCCAGATTCAGAAGGGGCTTGGGTCTCGTCCATTTACATGTGGGTCCTTGAGGGTTTCACCTTTCCAACCTTTGGCTCCTTCTCTGATCTGCCGTTCAGGTTCAGAGTCTTCAGTGCTGTTAGTCTCTATTGCGGAGGTTGTGGAGCAGATAGAGATTTCCTGTTCACCTTTCAACTATTTTTCCGACCTGCTCTGCTCCATTGGCTTCAATTCCAAGCAAGTATTGGAGCTGTAGCATCGAGTTTGTTTCCATGGAATGACATTAATTCTGAAGCTTTCAGAGTCTTCGCTTCCCCTTGGAGCTTTGGCTTTCGACATCTCTGCTCTGACTCCCCCTTTGTTGCAGGGGGCTCAAGCTGTCCGGGAGGTGTTGGCTTCAGCTCCGGAGGGACAGTTTTTGGTGGTTCAGAGCCCTTCAGCTTCTGAAGTGGTGGAGACGGTTTTCTCCCAGCCAGAGATGCCCTGCAATCTTCTCAATCCCTTTTCTCCTCTACCACTAATTCCCAAGTTCTTACAGAAGACTTTCACGTTGCAGAGTAAAGTAATCCTCATTGCCTCCTTTCGGCCTCGACGAACCTGGTTCACCTTTCTCTGGTCTCATCTAGTTTGCCCTCTGTTGAGGTTGGATCCGGCCCCAAATCTGCTCTCTCACCCATCAAGTCATCCCCATCCAGACATACAAGGCCTGAAACTAACTGCATAGTTTCTCCACTTCCAGTGATGACAAGATTCCCCAGGCTTTCTTCCCCCGTTTGAGAAATTTTGGTCTCCTTACATAGGTATTCAACACGTAAGATTTATAGAAACAAATGGAAAAGATTTACTATTTGGGCTGAACAAAAACAGATCCTTTTACAGCACCAGTTGCAGATATACTTGACTTTTTGGCTTCCCTTTTCTGTGATGAAGCTAGTTGTTTTACTGTCAAAGTCCAGTTAGCAGCCATATCCAATTTTCACTTGGGTTTTGATTCCTTCTCCCTTTGCATCTTCTGAGCTCTGTAAAGCATTCTGTAGGGCCTCTTTCCTGCTACGGCGTCCAGTGAAAGATTCTACTCCTCTTTGAGATCTGAAAATTATTTTGCAAGCCCTGGTCCACCTGCCCTTTGAGCTTTCATCTACTGTGAATTTGAAACTCTTTTCCTAGAAAACTTTTTCTGGTAGCTATTATATCTGCAAGAAGAGTGTCTGAACTCCAACTCTTTTCTTCATAATTTCCATATTTGATTTTTCACAAGGGTAGAGTTACCCTGCATACTAATCCTATTTTTATTTACCCACGGTGGCTAAGGAAGGGAACATTAACCAGTCCATCAATCTTCCAGTCTTTTTTCCCAGTTATCAAAACAAAAGTGAATATACTTTCCATTTGCTTGATGTTCATAGATAGCTTTGTTTTTATTCACACAGAACCAAGCCCTTTAGGAAGTTTGATCAGTTGTTCTCATCTTTTTCAGTGGCAAAAAGAAGTAAATCTATTACCAAAGTCTCAGTAGCAAGATGGTTGAAAGACTGTATTACCTTTATTTACTCTTCCAAAAACATTCCCTTACCAGGACAAATTAAGGCCCACTCCACAAGGTCCATGGCTACTTCACAGGCTTTTTGGTCTAGAGTTTCAGTTGACATTTGTGCTGCAGCTAGTTTGTCTAATCCCCACACATTTGTTACGCATTACAAATTGGACATCCTTTCCAGGAGTAGAAGTGCTTTTAGCTCTGCTGTTCTCCAGAATGTCCTTCCGTGAGGGCCACCCTGGATCTTAGTAGCTAGGGATTCTGTCCCACAGGTTAACGAAATGAAGAGGACAACATCAGATAAAGAAGTTATGGTCTAACCATAATGCTCCATTTGTGTTGTCCATCTTCAATTCCATTAACTTTCCTGCCCCCATCCCCCTGTCCAAGTCTTTGGGAAGCCTAGTGGAATGTTCAGAGGAATTTCTATTCCTTAAGTTGAGTTCCTGATGTTTAGTTTATAGAGTTGTGTATTTTCACTAGTGTAAATATGTTTATGTGCTATGCCTTTTCTTGTAAACTCGATCTGGGGTACGTTGGGGGAGCAGGGCATTGTTGGTATAAGGGAAAAGCTCAAATCAGGAAGCTCAGTTTGAAATAATAAAAAAAAAAAAAAGGCGAATAGTTTGTTCCGGGGATCAGAACCAATACCCATAGGTTAATGGAAATGAAGATGGACAATATAGATGGAACTTTATGGTAAGAACATAACTTTTTTTTTTACTTGATGTTGACTTTCCTGACATCAGCCTGTTTGGAATTAGCTTACTTGGCCTCTGCCTTTCTGACACTGGGTTGGATGTCCTTCAAGGATGCATCTGCAGTCCTTACAAATGGGTTGTCCTGTCATCAGGCAGCCCTTCGGTCGACCGGATTCCAAAGTCTGGGTCTGGCCTCGGCTGGTGTCGCACTTCACCCGACGTCATAGCTGCAGTTATTCGGATATAAAGGCATCAGCCGACGCCATTTTCCTCAGTCTTTCTTGCCGCGTGGCGCCCGAAGCAGAAGCTGTTCGCAAGTGCCGGTCGGTCAGAACCAGAGATTACTACTACTGAAAACTACTTCGAAGACTTCTAAAAAGCTAAGTACCCCGTTGAGGACTCTTTCTTGCCTCAGCCGATGTCAGAAAAAGTGAATAACTGTTTAACTTGTGGGAAACAAATACCTCATAAAGATTTCCACTCTTACTGCTTACCTTGTCTAGGCCCAGACCACGACGTCGCAGCTTGTCTAGCCTGTGCTTCTTTTAACCGGCGGACGCTTAGACGCCGGTCGGAGTTTGCTGAGGAGTTTTTCGGCTCCGAATTTGCTTATATTATGCAGTCGGATCCTCCGACTTAGCAAATTTCTAAACAACGCAAGGAAAAGGACCGACACTCGCGGTCCGCGGTTTCGGCTGAAACCGCGGTTAAATAACCGAGTGTCTCGGTTTCGGCTGAAACCGAGCAAGCGGTTCCACCTTCAG